>NC_054387.1:8520791-8859124 GCF_017654675.1 Xenopus laevis | reverse complement strand
AACCAAACAGATCAAAGATCAAGCAAAGAGAGCAGGGGGCTAATGAGTAGGCCAGATTCTTATTGGGGGACCCTCTTGCATTAAAGGGGTTGTTCAACTTTAAATTAACATTCAGTATGATGTAGAGCGGGATATTCTGAGACAATATGCATTTGGTTTTAATTTTTTATTATTTGCGGTTTTTGAGTTATTTTGCTTTGTATTCAGCAGCTCTCCAATTTTCAACTACAGCCATCTGGTTGCTAGGGTCCAAATTCCCCTAGCAACCATGCATTGATTTGAATAAGAGACTGGAATATGAATAGGAGAGGCCTGAATAGAAAGAGGAGTCATAAAAATTAGCAATAGCCATAAATGTGTAGCCTTACAGAGCAATTGTTTTTAGATGGGGTCAGTGACCCCCATTTGAAAGCGGGAAAGAGTCTGAAGAAGGCAAAAGATTCAAAAACTATTAAAAAAAAAAAGTGGGCTGATTGCTGTAGAGAACTTTAAAGGGGACATAAACCTCAGCACTTGATACTAGATACTTGATACATAGGGAAAAAGCATTATGGGAGCTGTAGTCCAGCTACTATAGATATGGATTCTTAAAGGGACATTGCGCCATATATTTTTTCCAAATCTCTGGATCTGAATGGTGAGCCTGAAAGATGCAGCCAACACTGCAAAGTAAATAGTTGCACAGATTCTGTTCTTCCCTTTGTAAATGAGTCTGAATCCTGACTAAAGAGACTTTATATAGGAAATCCTGCAGTGCACTGATAAGCACCAGACTGGTTTGTATATGTAGCTCTGATCAGCATGCATCCTGGCTCTGTGAATGTGTTATCTAAATAACAGATCATTTAATAATAATAATAATAAATAAGGGAAATTGTCACGCAAAACACTAGAATTACCATTAGGTGGCGCTCTTTAACTATCACTTCCCAGTCTCTTGTTGTATTGGATTTTAACTCACCAAATAATAAGGAAGTCCCTATGATACTGGTAAACAATACACAGGTTCCATTTATAAACATACACAGGGCCATTTAGATTTGCAATGGAGACTGGGGTAAAAACTAAAAACTTTCTGGGGCCCAATTAATTATATGGTAGTGCTCTCCAACCATGACTTTCAGATCTTATTGAACTACATTTCCCATCACTGCCGTAGCCTTCACTTCTCACTGGGTGCTGAATAGATTAGAGATATATATACAGGTATTGGACCTGTTATCCAGAATGCTTGTTACCTGGCGTTTTCTGGATAAGGGATCTTTCAGTAATTTGGATATTCATACCTTAATGGAACAGTAACATCAAAAACTTTTTTTTTTTTTTTTTAAAAATTCGTCCAAATGACCCTAGCAACCATGCACTGAATTGAATAAGAGACTGGAATATGAATAGGAGGGGCCTGAATAGAAAGACGAATAATAAAAAGTAGCAATAACAATAAATGTGTAGCCTTACAGAGCATTTGTTTTTTTAGATGGGGTCAGGGACCCCCTTTTCAATGCTGGAGAGAGTCAGAAGAACTAAAAAAAAAAAAAGCATAATGAAGACCAATTGAAAGGTTTCGTAGAAGGGGTCACTCTATAACATACTAAAAGTTCACTTAAAGGTAAATCACCCCTTTAAAGTCCATCTTTTTTTAACCCTTCCTGCTCCAGAATCTCTTCAGTCTTGCCATGCTAAGCAGTGAACAAGTGACATGTAATAGACCAGAAAGAGACCCTGAGCCTTCTCCTCCTCCTTGGTTGCTATAATGTAAATTATATCCTTATAAACGGTGAGTTCTGATGTCATCACGTATAAACGGTGAGTTCTGATGTCATTTCTGTCACATGACTCACTGAAACTTGTGTATGATAATAAAGTTACCCCCAGTTGTAAAATATGAGGATATTAGAAGTAACCTCGGAGTTCCATGACCTGTATAAAAACACTCGGCCGTCGGCCTTGTACTTTTATATGGTCATGAAACTCCTTGGTAATTTATAATATCCTTATAATTTACAAGAGGGGGTACTTTATCACTATATATATATATATATATATATATATATATATATATATATATATATATATATATATATATATATATATATATATATACATATATATATATATATATACATATATATATATATATATACATATATATATATATACATATATATATATATATATATATATATATATATATATATATATATATATATAAATATATATATAAAAGCCATGAATATCTTGTAAATGATGTCCTTATAAATGGTGAATAGTGATGTCATCAGTTATAAACGGTGAGTAGTGATGTCATCAGTTATAAACAGTGAGTAGTGATGTCATTTTTGTCACATGACTCACTAAAACATGTGTATTATAATAAATAAACTACCCCCTGTTGCAAAATATGAGGATATTAGAAGTCACCTCGGAGTTCCATGACCTGTATATTTTCGGGGACGGATGAATGAGCTTGGTACTGATGTATTTGTCGCTGCAGTCGGCCCCTGTCACCCAGGTGTGAATCATTCCTGAGCCACGTTCAGGTGTGAGAAGGGTTTGGCTTTGTTTGCAGTAGAATTAAATCGCTGAACTTTAATTCTGCAGAAGGTATAGGAGGTTCCAGCCCTGCATCAGCATGTGAGGAATGTTCCAGAACAACAGAGCTGTCACTTACGGGTCCACTGGTTCTGTACAATTCTACTGTAGCCTACCGCCATGTTTCAGAAGCTGAGGGAGCATGGGATAAAGTCCAACTATCTTGCACGGCCCATAAAACAATTCATAAAACAGTATGGCAGCTCCCTCGCACGTTACTACAAGTATTCGAGTAGAGTTCTGTATTAGAACTTAGAACTTTGCTTCTATTTGGAAATAATGTAATAAATCTTTGTATTTCCTCTATCTATTTATAACTCGCTCACAGATAAGCCGTTTATAAGCCTGATATCACCGGAGCTGCCCTGTGTCTTCTTACACTCGCTCACACACTTACCAACCTTGTTTCTTTAACAGGGAACAATGAGAGGTTCTTTTTTTTTTTTCTGGGGAACTATCATATTTGTCAACTGATAAAAGTCACTCAAAAATGTCCTGCTGAATTGTATTGGTACTGGGAATACTGGAATAGTTTTATGGGATCTCTCTCTGTATATTGACTATGAGCAAACTTAGGGACTGTTCCTGCTGAATTGTGCTTAGTACAGGGAATACCTATGCTGCCATAGTTTTATGGGATCTCTCTGTACAGACTATGAGCAAACTTAGGGGCTGTTCCTGCTGAATTGTGCTTAGTACAGGGGAATACCTATGCTGCCATAGTTTTATGGGATCTCTCTGTACAGACTATGAGCAAACTTAGGGGCTGTTCCTGCTGAATTGTGCTTAGTACAGGGGAATACCTATGCTGCCATAGTTTTATGGGATCTCTCTGTACAGACTATGAGCAAATTTAGGGGCTGTTCCTGCTGAATTGTGCTTAGTACAGGGGAATACCTATGCTGCCATAGTTTTATGGGATCTCTCTTTACAGACTATGAGCAAAGTTAGGGGCTGTTCCTGCTGAATTGTGCTTAGTACAGAGGAATACCTATGCTGCCATAGTTTTATGGGATCTCTCTTTACAGACTATGAGCAAATTTAGGGGCTGTTCCTGCTGAATTGTGCTTAGTACAGGGGAATACCTATGCTGCCATAGTTTTATGGGATCTCTCTGTACAGACTATGAGCAAACTTAGGGGACTGTTCCTGCTGAATTGTGCTTAGTACAGAGGAATACCTATGCTGCCATAGTTTTATGGGATCTCTCTGTACAGACTATGAGCAAACTTAGAGGCTGTTCCTGCTGAATTGTGCTTAGTACAGGGGAATAACTATGCTGTCATAGTTTTATGGGATCTCTCTGTACAGACTATGAGAATACTTAAGGGACTGTTCCTGCTGAATTGTGCTTAGTACAGAGGAATACCTATGCTGCCATAGTTTTATGGGATCTCTCTGTACAGACTATGAGCAAACTTAGGGGCTGTTCCTGCTGAATTGTGCTTAGTACAGGGGAATACCTATGCTGCCATAGTTTTATGGGATCTCTCTGTACAGACTATGAGCAAACTTAGGGGCTGTTCCTGCTGAATTGTGCTTAGTACAGGGAATACCTATACTGCCATAGTTTTATGGGATCTCTCTGTACAAGTAGTAGGCATAAGTAATTGTGGTGCTCACTTTGCTACTTGCATAATAGGATGTGGCAGAGAATTGGCTTCCATTGCTTTATTACTAATATTATTATTGCTCTTGTTAATTATTGACAGACTGACACTAGTCAGCAGGGCTGTAAATCAAGACAGGCAGCTAAACGGACAGGAATATGAGTCTATGGCCGGGGGTAAGGCAGGTTACACAAGAGCAGAGTGTGCCTTGTTGCAATTTTGGTCAGACGGGCAGTTTTGGGGTGTGATCAGAGACACCCAGTGCTGCATTCCATCTAATTAATCAGGAATTATCAGAACAAGACAATGATACAAGGAACATATACACCACGTTATTCGTTGTACAGCTCCCCGTCATGGGGCAATGCAATAAATATCAGTGTGCATCAGGTCTTGTAACCCCTAGCAACCAATCAGGACTTTCCTTACCATGTCGGTCAGGATAATAAGGTTTTCATCATTAGAAGAAATATGTTTAATGTATGTGGCGCCGATTACACAGACCAATAACAGAGACTGGGTGTATCCTGGGGGCCTTAAAGAGCTGGGGAGAGTCCAGGTTCTTCCATAGCAACCGGCTCAGCTCATTGTTACCCGCAATCATGCTGCATGCTGGGAGAAAATGGTATTGATCTCCCAGGATGGAGGCTATGGCTATTAGATTGTAAGCTCTAATGATCAGGGCCCTCTTTATCTCCTGTATCAATTGTAAAAAGCAGGGATGTTCTGCACTAGCAGGATATAATCAAGGCAAACAGCATTATGGTAGTTGTAGTCTAGTAACCATAGAGACGGACTCTTAAAGCATACATACATCTGCATTAAAGGGATGGTTCACCTTTAAATTAATTTTCAAAGCAGCGTCTCAGTTGGTCTTTGTTTTTAATCTTTTTTATAGTTTTTTTAAATTATTTCCCTTCTTCTTCCGACTCTTTCCATTTTTCAAATTGCGGTCACTGACCCCATCTAAAAAACAAATGCTCTTTAAGGCCGCAAATTTATAGTTATGGCGACTTTTTATGAGTAGGGATGCACCGAATCCACTATTTTGGATGTGGCCGAACCCACGAATCATTCTTAAGTGATTTGGCCGAATACCGAACTAAATCCGAACCCTAATCTGCATATGCAAATCAGTGGGGGGGAAGGAAAAGAGAGGCGCTCACGCAGTGCGCGGAAAGGTCACATGATTTTAAGGATTTGGTTTTGCCAGGCACAAGGAATTGGACAAATCTGAATCCTGGCGAATTCCGATCCGAATCCTGGCGAATTCCGATCCGAATCCTGGATCCAGTCCATCCCTATTTATTACTCATCTTTCTATTCAGTCCTCTCCTATTCATATTCCAGTCTCTTATCAAATCAGTGCATGGTTGCTAGGGCAATTAGGACCCTAGCAACCAGATGGCTGAAATTGCAAACTGGAGAGCTGCTGAATAAAAACCTAAATAACTCAAACACCAGAAATAATAAAAAAATGAAAACTGATTGCAGATGATCTCAGAATATCCCTCTCTACATCCTACTAAAAGTTCATTTAAAGGTGAACAACCCCTTTAAGGATAAAATGCTCGCTATGGAGAGCTATAGCTTTAGTGAAGTTGAATCCCCCCTTTAGGGCAGAGACACGTGGTCAGATTCGGGGAGATTAGTCGCCCGGCGACAAATCTCCTCTTCTTCGGGGCGACTAATCTCCCCGAACTGCATCCCACCGGCTAGAATGTAAATCGCAGCCGGGATGGCTTCGTTTTGCAAAGTCGCCCGAAGTTTCCTCATGAGGCAACTATGGGCGATTTGGGAAGTTAGGGGAAGGCAGTTTGGGGAGATTAGTAGCCCAGGCGAAGAGGAGATTTGTCGCGGGGTGGCTAATCTCCCGAATCTGACCTTTTGTCCTAACAAAACTGCAATCTATAAAACGGAGTTAAAGGAAAGATCATTTTAATTAAAAAAATAGAGGGAAAAAAGTTAAAAAGGAGAGGAAAAAGCAAATTGAGCTCTGGTAAAGCTCTTTTATCATTTGAAGAACACACACACACACACACACACACACAAATACATAGACACACAAATACATAGACACAATGCTTTCATTATCCATCCTAGTGACAATGCTGCTTCCTGCAACAGGAATAACATTTGAGACAATGTATCTTTCACTATCAATGTTTTTCCTTGAAAAATGACAACTGCCCTTCCCCTGTCCAAATTGTGCTTGGGAGTCTGTCCAGCCGTGAAAGTGTTAAAGGCACAAAAGAATGAATCTGGCCACTCCTTATGCAAATAGAGTCCCTTTTGTCACCTGACCCAGGATGTGTTTGCCTGTGTGTGTGTGTGTGCACATGTGTGTGTGTGTGTGTGTGTGCAAGTGTGCAAAAGAAAATGCACCTTCACTTCTCCGAAGCTCTGACGTTCAGCTGAAACGCAGGGGTTCCCGGGAATTCTCAGGACCTTAATACTTGGGTAGGTAACATTTCCGAATTGTTCTTTGATTTATTGTGTGTTGTGCTCAGGGAGCACCTGGGTTATCAGTGCAGGTAACAGCACAAGCTGAAAAAGCTGCGGATCTGGTTGGGCTTGTTTGTTGCTTTGTCAGGTCCCCTGTGCCAGAACACAAACAGGTAACTCTCCCCTACAGAGGTGCATGAGATCTCCAGGACTGGATATGTACCTGTATATACTGCTATATACTGATATATATTGATATATACTGATATATATTGATATATACTGACATATATTGATATATACTGATATATATTGATATATACTGATATATACTGACATATATTGATATATACTGATATATACTGACATATACTGACATATGCTGACATATACTGATATATACTAACATATACTGATATGCTGACATATATTGATATATACTGATATATACTGACGTATATTGATAAATACTGATATATACTGACATATATTGATATATACTGATATATACTGACATATATTGATATATACTGATATATACTGACATATATTGATATATACTGACATATATTGATATATACTGATATATACTGATATATACTGACATATACTGATATGCTGACATATATTGATATATACTGACATATATTGATATATACTGACATATACTGATATATACTGACATATACTGATATGTTGACATATAGTGACATACAGTATACTAATATATACTGACATACAGTATACCAATATAAACTGATATATACTGACATATACTGACATATACTGACATACTTATATTTACAGTACTGGTATACACTGATATATACTGATATATACTGATATACACTAATTTACACTGCTATATACTGATATGTACTGATATATAGTGATATATACTGATAAACATAGGAAGTTGCCCACCTGCCTTGTGTCTAAAAGAAAGTCAAGGCTAATTCCCTTGGGGTGTTATGGGCAGTGGGGGAATGGGGAAGGGTCTTTGATTTATTTGTTAGAACGAGGTTTCCGTTAAGAACTGCTGTTGCCCCAGAATTTGTTGAACACTACCCCATGGATTCCATGATCCAAGTTCACCAGAGTGTGTCGCTTGTCGTGGTTGGGAGCTGAACGGAATACTCTCCAGTGAGGGCAGTTACAGGGACTGTGATTGTGAAGGGGAATGTACAGGTTGGGTTTGGATTTCAAGCCAGAAGGTGCCTGGGAAGTGGTATTACTTAGGGGAGGATTGTTGGACCTCCAAAAGCCAGGATAGACATCTCTTCTTCAACAGCCAGGATAGACTTATCTTCTTCAACAGCCAGGATAGACCTCTCTTCTCCGACAGCCAGAATAGACCTCTCTTCTTCAACATCCAGGATAGACCTCTCTTCTTCAACAGCCAGGATAGCCCTCTCTTCTTCAACAGCCAGGATAGACCTCTCTGCTCCAACAGCCAGGATAGACCTCTCTGCTCCAACAGCCAGGATAGACCTCTCTGCTCCAAAAGCCAGGATAGACCTCTCTGCTCCAACAGCCAGGATAGACCTCTCTTCTTCAACAGCCAGGATAGATCTCTCTGCTTCAACAGCCAGGATAGATCTCTCTGCTCCAACAGCCAGGATAGACCTCTCTGCTCCAACAGCCAGGATAGACCTCTCTGCTCCAACAGCCAGGATAGATCTCTCTGCTCCAACAGCCAGGATAGACCTCTCTTCTTCAACAGCCAGGATAGATCTCTCTGCTTCAACAGCCAGGATAGATCTCTCTGCTCCAACAGCCAGGATAGATCTCTCTGCTCCAACAGCCAGGATAGACCTCTCTGCTCCAACAGCCAGGATAGACCTCTCTGCTCCAACAGCCAGGATAGATCTCTCTGCTCCAACAGCCAGGATAGACCTCTCTTCTTCAACAGCCAGGATAGACCTCTCTTCTTCAACAGCCAGGAAAGACCTCTCTTCTTCAACAGCCAGGATAGACCTCTCTTCTTCAACAGACAGGAGAGACCTCTCTTTTCCAACCGACAGAATAGACCTCTCTTCTCCAACAGCCAGAATAGATCTCTCTTCTTCAACAGACAGGACATAACTTTCTTCTCCACTAACCAGAACAGACCTCTCTGCTCCAACATCCAGGATAGTCCTCTCTGCTCCAACTTGCCAGCTTCCAGCTGTTACCGAATTGAACTCCTGAAAAGTACTTGTAGTTAAACATCATCTGGGCATTCGAGGCTGATATACAACTTCTTAGAGTCAAAGGAGAATCACCAAAACAGGTTTGTTTGATTTGTGAACTTCCCAAACATGTTTGTGTACATCACCTGTATTGCATTTAAAGCATCTCTGACAGGGACGTCACAATAGAGAAACAGACCCAGCGGCTACTTGATGGGGAGCCAGAGGCAAGAGTGTAGGATCATGGTCAGTACACTGTTTCAATAGGTCTATCATTCAGATTTAGTTTAGATTCAGATCTAAACTAAAATCAGCAAATGAAAGTGGTAAGGACACAGATTTCTGATTTATTAATCAATGTATGGGGTTGTAGAGAATACAGGAATTTTTTATTATGGTGGGTGAGGTGCAAAGCACCGTGTTTTATGGGCACAATGGGCCAGTCCACCTGGGAGTTATTCTTGCTTGTTTGCTTGAATTAGCTGAAATAAAAAAATGAGGTGATCCTTATATTATGAGCCCCCCAATTGTGACGTCATCATTAAGCGCTTAAGTGCCACGCAAGTGATGAAAATGCTTACATGCTGATTTCTTTCTTGCTGTGATTGTACTGCTGCTTCATGGTGTGACAAGGTAGAAATGCTTCACAGGGGAGGGTTGTTAGTAATACCCGGGGGAGTAATGCTCTGGCAATGGCATGACACTTCATGTTGCATCTCTCCCCCAGGCAATAAATACCAGCTATAGTAAAAGCCTTAGAGGCCACCTGAACTTTTACTTCTCAGAAATCCTGTAGTGCAGCCTTTAGTGGCTTAGTTAGATTGTAATTAAACTGCCTGCCTGGAATGTAGAAAGAGCTTTATTCTCCAGGGGATTTAATCTAATCTACTGTTTAACTAAGAGACTCCAAAATCTGCAGAGGCACAGTATATGTGCTGACTCTTTCATGGGGAGAATGAAAATTGAAATTAGTGCTAGATTATAACAGTACAGTATGAGGGTATAGCTTATTGTGTGCCCAGAACATTCCTTCTCTGTATATTTGTATTTATACATATGGGAAGGAGGTGCCATATTGTTTCCCTTAGACAGTACAGTATGAGGGTATAGCTTATTGTGTGCCCACAACATTCCTTCTCTGTATATTTGTATTTATACATATGGGAAGGAGGTGCCATATTGTTTCCCTTAGACAGTACAGTATGAGGGTATAGCTTATTGTGTGCCCAGAACATTCCTTCTCTGTATATTTGTATTTATACATATGGGAAGGAGGTGCCATATTGTTTCCCTTAGACAGTACAGTATGAGGGTATAGCTTATTGTGTGCCCAGAACATTCCTTCTCTGTATATTTGTATTTATACATATGGGAAGGAGGTGCCATATTGTTTCCCTTAGACAGTACAGTATGAGGGTATAGCTTATTGTGTGCCCACAACATTCCTTCTCTGTATATTTGTATTTATACATATGGGAAGGAGGTGCCATATTGTTTCCCTTAGACAGTACAGTATGAGGGTATAGCTTATTGTGTGCCCACAACATTCCTTCTCTGTATATTTGTATTTATACATATGGGAAGGAGGTGCCATATTGTTTCCCTTAGACAGTACAGTATGAGGGTATAGCTTATTGTGTGCCCAGAACATTCCTTCTCTGTATATTTGTATTTATACATATGGGAGGAGGTGACATATTGTTTCCCTTAGACAGTACAGTATGAGGGTATAGCTTATTGTGTGCCCAGAATATTCCATATTTGCTGAGCAAGCAATAAGGCAGGTTTACTAGACATTTTTCTCCAGGCATATAAGTTCCTTTAAAAAAAAAAAAGAAAAACAACCTTAACTTTAATGACCATTCTTTGGTTGCTACGATAATTAGCCCCATAGCAACTCTATAGCCGTTTCAGTTGCTAGCCTGAGAGCTGGGGAAGGCAAGTAAACATTTCAAAAGTATGCAGACCAATTGCAAATTGTCACAGAAGCCGGTTTGCCCACACTTTACTTTTTATTATTTAAATAATAGTATTCTTGGTGAATGAATAGCAACTGCCAGTTAATCTGTGTAATGGAACATGGCTGAGCTTAGTTTTACCCTAATGGTCAGTGTGCCTGACCCTAAAGCTCCCAGCCAAAATTAGGGACATAGGGGGCAGGGCTAAGTATCAGTGGGAGGAGCTACAGAGGGCAATGCTGTTGTGATATATAGAAGATATAGGCATTTTAGCTTTCAGTGGATTTGAGAGGGGCTGCAATGTTTGTTATTATCCATATGTTGCACATCGAGTATTTTAAAGGCACTATGATCTTGTTTGCTTTGTGCATCTGTTTCTTACTGGTGTAATAGCAGTGCTTCCCTTCTGTTTTCTATGAGACGGCACAGCAGGAGGGTATACAGAGCTCACTGTGCATGCACCACATTCCCTTATTGCGTATTTGTATTTTTTGCATAAGGGCAGGAGCCGCCTTATTGTTTCTCTTGAAAGGAGAGCATGACGGTATTGGCTGTTGTGTGCGCCGAATATTGCCGTACGGTTTCCCTGACATAATAACCACAACCTGAGTCTACAATGTCGTGCAGAACATTCCTTCTCTATAGGTTTCTATTGCTACACACGGGGTGGGAGTTGCCACATTGTTTCCTTGGCAAAGCTTATTGCGTGTACAGCGCATTCCTATTCACATTTCTACATACAAGTCAATGATTCAATTGAGTCTAGAGATAAAGACCTATATAGACACCCCCAATAAAGAGGCGATTCCCCTTTAAGTTCACTTTTTGTATGTTATAGAATGGCTCATTCTAAGCAACTTTCCAATTGGCCTTCATTTTATAGTTTTTGAATGATTGTCCTTTCCAGCTTTCAAATGGGGATCACTGACCCCATCTATAAAACAAATGCTTTGTAAGACTACAGAAGTATTGTTATTGTTACTTTTTATCACTCCTCTTTCTATTCAGGCCTCTCCTATTCATATTCACGTCTCTTATTCAAATCAATGCATGGTTGCTAGAGGAATTTGGATCCTAGCAACCAGATTGCTGAACTTGCAAAAACAGTTTTTTGGGTGGAGTTCCCCTTTAAGCAGAAAGGAAATCGTGCAAGCACCAGGAAGCAAGCAGTAAAAAAACGAAGCTTTATAAGAGATGTAAATCTCTCTTTTTAACAACACAGATGTGATTTACTATTAAATGAACATTAACGGAATAGTGCTGCTTTATATTTGAATTCTGTCCTTGAAGAAGGCAAAATAACGAGAAAATAAAAAAGCTTTGAGTGGAATAGGAATATGAAATGAAACATGAGCAGTTTAGGCTTTTAGTGGAAAGTTTAATCTTTAACTCCATTAAAGCAATGTCGATGTGTAACAAGGGTGAATGGGTAGCTGAGCACAAGAAACATAAAATATGTGCTTTTGTCTTGACACGAGCTGCCATATTGCTTAAACCTGGCTTCCAAGTGGCTTCAGTGAGGGTCCCTATTATTATTATTATTATTATTATTATTATTAATATTATTTGTTTTTTATACTTATTTAGCTTTTTATTCAGCGGCTCTCCAGTTTGCAATTTCAGCAATCTGGTTGCTGGGGTCCAAATGACCCTAGCAACCATGCATTGATTTGAATAAAAGACTGGAGTATGAATAGGAGAGGCCTGAATTGAAAGACCAATAATAAAAAAGTTGCGATAACAATACATGTGTAGTCTTAAAGAGCATCTGATTTTTTAGATGGGGTCAGTGACCCCCATTTAAAAGCTGGAAGAAGGCAAGTAATTCAAAAACTATGCTATAAAAAAGAAGTGGAGGCCAATTTAAACGTTGCTTAAAATTAGCCATTTTTTAACATATTAAACCGACCCTTTAAATCACCAGGTTGGAGGTACAATGGGATTTGTGTGTCCCCTGTTAGTGCATCTGTAGCTACATTTACTCTGGGGAGCTAAGGGGTGCAGTAAATAGTGAATAAAGTACCCCCTCTTGTAAAATATAAGGATATTATAAGGTACCTTCTTATAGGTAACTTCTAATATCCTCGTATTTTACAACTGGGGGTACTTTATTTATTATAATACACAAATTTCAGTGAGTCATGTGACAGAAATGACATCAGAACTCACCGTTTATAACTGATGACACCAGAACTCACCATTTATAACTGATGACATCAGAACTCACCATTTATAAGGATATCATTTACAAGATATTCATGGCTTTCACCATTTATAAGGATATCATTTACAAGATATTCATGGCTTTTGTGTATTATTACAGTATACATCACTTAAGTCATGTGACTCTAAGGGCAATTCCTAGTATTTTGCTGACCCCACATTATGCAGTTCATTGGCTGGGGCAGCGCCGATCCGCGCCTTTAAGCCGCCTGAGGCGGCCTTCCGTTGCCGCCCCGACCCCTCCTCATGGCGCTCACATTTTCTGCGTAGGAGGGGGTCGGGGCGCTGCATGACGCTAGTGCAGAGAGCGCAATTGCGCTCTCTGCACTAGAAGAGCCGAATTTCCGGCTTGAAAACCGGAAATTCGGCTCTTAGTTACCAGGAGCGGCATTTTTGCCGCCCCTGGTAACCAGGGGGCGCTGCCGCCTGAGGCGAGTGGCTCAACTCGCCTCATTGGTGGAGCGCCCCTGGGCTGGGGTAGGCACTGGGAATTAGTTCCTGGTCCTAAATGTTTGGAGGATGGGGGGTCCAAAATGAGTTTACTGTAGGGCCCAGTAACCTCTAGTTGTGACATTAGTTATCTGTCCTATCAGCAGTCAGCAAAGTGTAACGCTTGTCAACAGACAGAAGTCAGCAACTTGCTCTGTGTTTCAAACAGCAACAAAGTCTGAAAACTCAAACATGTGATAATGCCTCAATCCTTGCCAAAGATAAAGGGGGGTTTGGAGTCAGTGATACCTGGACCGGGAGGAAAGGAGATGTTTTTAACTGTAGTTACAGGTGAAGTTGAGGTTCATACTTACATTGTTGCAGATGGAAGTCATCAAAATACTGTTGCAGTTGCAATAGCTCTTCCTGCAGGAGTTCACTGTCTGGTTGGGCTGTACCCAGCAGTAGTTTATTCTTTATTGGCTAGAATTATGCCAGGTAGAATACTTCTTGGAGGTGAGATTTGGTCAGCCATATCAAACACCAGAACTATTGTAGAAACAGTTGCAGGAGCAGGTCAGGTTATGCCAGTTCATAAATGGGCTGGGTATTTCCTCCTAGGAGGAAGTGGGAGAATGTGTGTGAAGAAAATCGCTTGGGTTGGGATAAGGACCCAGTAGATGCTCAAGGGAATGGGTTGAGAAAGGACACAGTAGATGCTCAAGGGAATGGGTTGAGAAAGGACCCAGTAGATGTTCAAGGGAATGGGTTGAAAAGGACCCAGTAGATGCTCAAGGGAATGGGTTGGAAATGGATCCAGTAGATGCTCAAGGGAATTGGTTGAAAAGGACCCAGTAGATGCTCAAGGGAATGGGTTGGAAATGGATCCAGTAGATGCTCAACGGAATGGGTTGAAAAATGACCCAGTAGATGCTCAAGGAAATGGGTTAGAATAGGACCCAGTAGATGTTCAAGGGAATGGGTTGGAATAGGACCCAGTAGATGCTCATGGGAATGGGTTGGAATAGGACCCAGTAGATGCTCAAGGGAATGGGTTGGAATAGGACCCAGTAGATGCTCAAGTGAATGGGTTGGTATAGGACCCAGCAGATTCTCAAGGTAATGGGTTGGTATAGGACCCAGCATATTCTCAAGGTAATGGGTTGGAATAGGACCCAGTAGATGCTCAAAGGAAAGGGTTGGAATAGGACCGAGTAGATACTCAAAGGAATGGGTTGGAATAGGACCCAGTAGATGCTTAAGGGAATGGGTTAGAATAGGACCCAGTAGATGCTCAAGGGAATGGGTTGGAATAGGACCCAGTAGATGCTCAAGTGAATGGGTTGGTATAGGACCCAACATATTCTCAAGGTAATGGGTTGGAATAGGACCCAGTAGATGCTCAAAGGAAAGGGTTGGAATAGGACCGAGTAGATACTCAAAGGAATGGGTTGGAATAGGACCCAGTAGATGCTTAAGGGAATGGGTTAGAATAGGACCCAGTAGATGCTCAAGGGAATGGGTTGGAATAGGACCCAGTAGATGCTCAAGTGAATGGGTTGGTATAGGACCCAGCAGATTCTCAAGGTAATGGGTTGGTATAGGACCCAGTAGATTCTCAAGGTAATGGGTTGGAATAGGACCCAGTAGATGCTCAAGGGAATGGTTTGGAATAGGACCCAGTAGATGCTCAAAGGAAAGGGTTGGAATAGGACTGAGTAGATACTCAAAGGAATGGGTTGGAATAGGACCCAGTAGATGCTTAAGGGAATGGGTTAGAATAGGACCCAGTAGATGCTCAAGGGAATGGGTTAGAATAGGACCCAGTAGATGCTCAAGTGAATGGGTTGGTATAGGACCCAGCATATTCTCAAGGTAATGGGTTGGAATAGGACCCAGTAGATGCTCAAAGGAAAGGGTTGGAATAGGACCGAGTAGATACTCAAAGGAATGGGTTGGAATAGGACCCAGTAGATGCTTAAGGGAATGGGTTAGAATAGGACCCAGTAGATGCTCAAGGGAATGGGTTGGAATAGGACCCAGTAGATGCTCAAGTGAATGGGTTGGTATAGGATCCAGCAGATTCTCAAGGTAATGGGTTGGTATAGGACCCAGCAGATTCTCAAGGTAATGGGTTGGAATAGGACCCAGTAGATGCTCAAGGGAATGGTTTGGAATAGGACCCAGTAGATGCTCAAAGGAATGGGTTGGAATAGGACCCAGTAGATGCTCAAGAGAATGGGTTGGAATAGGACCCAGTAGATGCTCAAGGGAATGGGTTGGAATTGGTCCCAGTAGATGCTCAAGGGAATGGGTTGGAATAGGACCCAGTAGATGCTCAAGGGAATGGGTTGGAATAGGACCCAGTAGATGCTCAAAGGAATGGGTTGGAATAGGACCCAGTAGATGCTCAAAGGAATGGGTTGGAATAGGACCCAGTACATGCTTAAGCTGGGAAGGGACCTGTGAATATGCTAAAATGTGTGAAGATGGATTTACTGTATATAAAGGGGGCTAAGTAGTACAAGATGGAGAAGGCTAGTGAAGTGAAACCGAATAAGAACTGATAGACGTGTCAGTGACCTGATGGAAAATTACCAGATGGACTGGATCTGTCTGATGTCTATTTAAAGGTCAGACAGAATGTGTATCCTCCGTATGTCTTGTGTGTGGTCATTTTCACACTTCCCTCTACCTTAAGCCTGTGTGTGTGCACGTGCACTAACGTTGTCTCACAAGCAAACTGCACATGCACTGCACCCGGGGCTCACAGCAGGAGGGCTGTGCTGGAGGAAACTACAAGGTAAGCTGGGGCTGTTTTGTCTGAAGTGGCACAGGACTGCCCAACATTAGAAGTGTGCAAGTTGAACTTCCCCTTTAAGTGTAGCACACTGTATTGTTATGTGCTCTTTATTAGTGGAACAAGCAGCTCAAACCACCAGACAGGGTCACCATTGGGGTGGGGGACACCCAGAACTGCTGTGAGGGGCTGGACATTTTTCAAAAAAACATTCATTTTAAAAAACAGTTTTAACAGAACCCAAGAGAAGTAAAGAAGAATGACACATGGGCCCTGGATAACATTGCAAAAAGTGTGCTGGTCACAGGGACCCCAAACATATATAATGTAGAACAGTTCTTGTTCTGTTCCTGGCTGTACTACCTCTGTGTTTTTTAGCCTACATAAAATCACTCCGCATTTAACCTTTTGCCTTTATATGGTCATAGAACCCCACAGTGACTTATAATATCATTTACAGTAGGGGGTACATTATCCCTTATAATACACGAGTGATACTCAGAGTTCCCTGTATAACTCAGCCTGCAGCCTTGTGCCTTTATATGGTCACAGAACAACCCCTCAGTGACTTCTAATATCCTTATCATTTACAATAGGGGGTACATTATCCCTTATAATACATGAGTGATACTCAGAGTTCCCTGTATAACTCAGCCTGCAGCCTTGTGTCTTTATATTGTCACAGAATAACCCCTCAGTGACTTCTAATATCCTTATCATTTACAGTAGGGGGTACATTATCCCTTATAATACACGAGTGATACTCAGAGTTCCCTGTATAACTCAGCCTGCAGCCTTGTGTCTTTATATGGTCACAGAACAACCCCTCAGTGACTTCTAATATCCTTATCATTTACAGTAGGGGGTACATTATCCCTTATAATACATGAGCATTTTGCAGTACTTGTCCATCAGTTATAAAGAAACTCTGATTAATTAATAAGGCTTGTACTTGTACCTGAAAACAGCATATCACAAGGAATTATTCATTATCATTTTATCAAAATGTGATTTACTTAAATTATGAAGACATTACAATCACTTTTGTGCTGCAGCGGATACTGCAATCAAATAAATGAGTCTCCTTCCTTTCTCTTAACAGTCATGTCCTGCTTTATGGCTGAGATTTTATATCTTAGTTTGTTTTATTATTACAGAGAAAAAGGAAATCATTTAAAAAAAAAAATTAATTATTTGGATAAGATGGAGTCGGGGGGGGGCTTCCACTGTCCCACTGGCTGCACAGATCCTATCTGATGCCCCTGTCCTGCTTTATGGCAGCTGAGATTCTAGTTATCTGTATAACAGAGCATTCTGTCCCAGTGACTGCACAGATCCTATCTGATCCCCATTGTAACAGCAGCCCTGTTCTGTTTTATGGCTGAGATTCTAGCTATCTGTATAACAGAGCATTCTGTCCCAGTGGCTGCACAGATCCTATCTAATCCCCATTGTAAGCAGCAGTCCTGTCCTGCTTTATGGCAGCTGAGATTCTAGCTATCTGTATAACAGAGCATTCTCTCCCAGTGGCTGTACAGATCCTATTTGATCCCCATTGTAAGCAGCAGTCCTGTCCTGCTTTATGGCTGAGATTCTAGCTATCTGTATAACAGAGCATTCTGTCCCAGTGGCTGCACAGATCCTATCTGATCCCCATTGTAAGCAGCAGTCCTGTCCTGCTTTATGGCAGCTGAGATTCTAGCTATCTGTATAACAGAACATTCTGTCCCAGTAGCTGCACAGATCCTATCTGATCCACATTGTAAGCAGCAGTCCTGTCCTGCTTTATGGCAGCTGAGATTCTAGCTATCTGTATAACAGAGCATTCTGTCCCAGTGGCTGCACAGATCCTATCTGATCCCCATTGTAAGCAGCAGTCCTGTCCTGCTTTATGGCAGCTGAGATTCTAGCTATCTGTATAACAGAACATTCTGTCCCAGTAGCTGCACAGATCCTATCTGATCCCCATTGTAAGCAGCAGTCCTGCCCTGCTTTATGGCTGAGATTTTGGCCATCTTTTTCCCCAAAATCAGAAATTGTTGGCACTAACATGTACATTTCAGTGACGCAGTACAGGAATACAATGACAGTGCCATACTGAATGCTACAATTCTTTGATACACTGTTCCCATTACACAGCAGAAATACAAGAAGCCAACGATTCCTGTTCCTTGTTCATAATCTCTAGAAAGGATCTCAGTGCAACAAAAGAAAACAAAAAGCTTCTGGGGAAAAAAAAGTAATTTTAGTAAGAACTTATCTGACGTTTGTCATTGAGCCGTATGTGGGTTACGGTGTTTCATCCCAAGGGGCAAAGAAAAGAACCAGTACGTTTGTGTGCAAAGGAGGAAAAAGCAAGTGATACTTTTAGCAGCATCCAGCCCTCAACCGGAAATGTACAAAACTCAACAAAAACGTCCTGTTTTAAGTTCTCCTTTTCTGCGCTTGTCAGAGTCCCTTCTCATATGTATAGACGTAAATGCTGCAAATGCGTTGGGCTCCCTATCTCTGTAGCCGGAGAAAGATGTTCTGAAAGTTTCACATGAGAAACGTTCCTTTGAAGGGGTTTTATTGTGCGTGTAATACGATGTATTCCATCACCAAGACTGTTGTCAAGTTGAGGAGAAGAGGATCCAGTCTGTGCAATGTATCTCAGGTGAGGGGCCTCATTGCAGTTTCATTTGTGGTTTCTACCAAACAATCAAGGTGGGGGGGAGCTAACGGGAAATGGACTGAACCATAATACTGACTAATGCTTATGTCTTTAACTCATTATTGGATCGTATCAAAGCCAGGATGTGTTTATTTTAATCTCATTCTGTCACTATACGTGTGTTCTGTGTGCACTTTCTGTTGTTATAACATCCTGGTTTCATAAAACTACCTTGTTTTGGTTTTCATTTGAGATGTTTTTTGCCTGAGTAACATCACAACTTAAAGCAAAATTGTTCAAAGAGGACCCCAACCATAAAGCAGGACAGGACTGCTGCTTCCAATGGGGATCAGATAGGATCTGTGCAGCCACTGGGACAGAATGCTCTGTTATACAGATAGCTAGAATCTCAGCTGCCATAAAGCAGGGCAGGACTGCTGCTTACAATGGGGATCAGATAGGATCTGTGCAGCCACTGGGACAGAATGCTCTGTTATACAGATAGCTAGAATCTCAGCCATAAAGCAGGACAGGACTGCTGCTTCCAATGGGGATCAGATAGGATCTGTGCAGCTACTGGGACAGAATGTTCTGTTATACAGATAGCTAGAATCTCAGCTGCCATAAAGCAGGACAGGACTGCTGCTTACAATGGGGATCAGATAGGATCTGTGCAGCCACTGGGACAGAATGTTCTGTTATACAGATAGCTAGAATCTCAGCTGCCATAAAGCAGGACAGGACTGTTGCTTACAATGGGGATCAGATAGGATCTGTGCAGTAACTGGGACACTGGAAGGCCACCCCCCATAGACCTAATTTTATCCAAATAATTAAAACATTTTAAAATGATTTTTTGTTTTATTATTCCCTGTAATAACAAAACAAACTAAGATATAATTAATCCTCATTGGAAGCAAAACTGGCCTATTGGGTTTATTTCATGTTTACATGATTTTCTAGTAGACTTAAGGTATGAAGATCCAAATTACGGAAAGATCCCTTATCCGGAAAACCCCAAGAACAGTGCAGTGCAGGAAATTTGTCTAATTTCTCTTTGCAACTTACAGAATGGCATTAAAAAGAGGAAACAAATGTCGAAATAAAATGAACCAATTGTGATTGTGTTTTGATGCTGTAGCAGGCGAGTGCAGGCCGTACCAACATACTAGTGGAGTAGCAGGCTCTGTTGTGTGTACTTGTGGGCTTATGTATGAGAAAGACGTTGTAGCAGCTCCTCGCACCGTCTGTATAAATACAAATATACAAGAAGAATGATTATGTGCCAGGGTGTTTCTGTTCCGCGCTTGGGTTGAGATGTTTTCCTGTGTTGCAAACCCTCTGCAATACCTAGAGAAGTGTTTAGGAAACTCATTCTTGCACAACTCATATTATGAACCATTTTGCAGTTGCTAAAGCGCCCGCCGTATCTACCTATAGTATATACCATATAATAGATGCCTTATTTCTTATGGGCAGGAGATAGGAGATGTTCCTGCCAATCTGCTTCCTCCACTAAGATTCAATACCCAGTGGAGTAATTAGATATCACTGTTGCCAGGTCTTATTTTCAAAACCAGCCAAAGCCAGCTACAAAACCAGTCTAAAACTAGCCAAGACGCGCTTCAAAACTAGCCCCAAAATAGCTCAATATGGGCAGTGAAAAAAAGTCTAAAAAAAATAAATGAATTTTATTTTAAAATTTTCACTGATTTGCACATTTTTCCATGAAGCAAAATGGGACAGATTTGCCCATCACCAGGGTCGTAACTACAGAGGGGGTCCCAGGAGGTATAGGGGTCCCCATAAGGTTGCCACCTGTCCTTACAGCCCAGTATTTTGAAGGATCAAAACTTCCTGCCCGGTTTTCCAAATAAGGAAAACCGGGCATGATTCCCCATGATTGACACGACGATCGGGCAATTGCCGCATCATAGACCCGCCCCTTGATGGCATGGCCCCACCCCGCTATGACATGGTACCTCCCCTCAATATCACAGCCCACCCCCTCAATGTAATAGCTCCGCCCCCTGGCTGGTCTCCACCGGGGGAAAAGGTGGCAACCCTAGGGCCCCATGAGGCCCTAATACATATATAATTTTCAATAAATATTGGTAAAACAGCTCAACCTCTAGACATTTTGGAGGCCAGCAGATTTTTGCCCTATAGTTGTCTGAAATTGATGAAAGTCACCGGAAAATGCGAGAATGCTTAAGAGTGACGGGAGACAGAGCCCAACATCTGGTAACTCCCGACTTCTACTCAAGTCAGTCCCATTGCATACTGGGTATTGTAGTCTTACATTTTTTTTGTTGGCAAATTGTTAAACAAAAACTACATTACCCAACATGCATTGGGAGACGCAGGCTTGGCATATTAGGGCAAGAAAAAACTTTAGCTGGTTTCCAAATTAAAAACCAGCCAAAGGCCCAAAAAGTAGCCCAAATCCGTGCCTTGGCTAGTTTGTACCTTCAAAACCGGCCTGGGCTTTAAATTAGTAGCCCAATTTGGCTGGAAACATGCCGACCTGGCAACCCTGGCAGACTAGTTTTGCCAATCTATATTGAAATTAGCAGTTAGGCAGGTTATATACAGACTTAAAAGGTTTAGCTTGATGGACGTGTATCTTTTTTAACCTAACTTACTTACTATGTCACTATGTAACGATCCTTGCCTTACTATACGCGCTTTCCGAAACTTAGGGGCCGATTTATCAAGGGTCAAATTTGGAAGTAGAAAAAGCTTCGAAATTCAACCATCGAATTGGAATACTTTGACTTCGAATATCGGTCGAAGTTTTTTTTACAAATCGAATTTGGCCATTTGCGGTCGAAGTCAAATCGTTCAATTGAACAATTAAATCCTTCGACTCGAACGATTCGAAGTATTTCAGCAATCGATCGAAGATTTTACTTCGACTTCCAAAAACGTAGAAAAATGCTCTAGAAGGTCCCCATAGGCTAACATAGCACTTCGGCGTGTTTAATTTGGCGAAGTATTGAAGTCGAAGTTTTTTTAAAGAGACAGTACTTCGATTATCGAATGGTCGAATATTCGAAGTATTTTACTTAGAATCGAAGTCGTAGTATGCTATTCGATGGTCGAAGTATCCAAAAAATTACTTTGAATTTCAAATTTTTTTACTTTGAAAATTTCCTCGAATTCACTTCGACCCTTGATAAATCTGCCCCTTACAGTCCCTTCTCCTTACTCCATCTTTCCATTCTGAGCATACTTGCCCACAGTCTGTGTCCTCCCCACCAAGACATCCTATTCAGTGAAAACTGACAGTTGGAGCTCACAGAGAAAACACTTTGGTAAATATGTGGTTTTGTGCAGAGCTGCTGTAAATATCTATCCAGTTTATACTGACAGGAAGGTGGCCTTTTGACTTTCTGAATGTTTGTGTCTTCACCTACAGGAGAATGTAGGTTATTTCACATATCAGACATTACAGCATATGTATCTGGGGCCCCAGAGGCCTCACAATCACTGTTCCAGGGGTACACAGGGTACAAATAAGCTCTCACCCCAAATCTCCCCCTAACTGGCCTTCAGACTGGGCCCCCTTAGCTCATAACAATGTTACAGATATATAGAAACATTGGGGTAACAGTCACCCTACTATAATTCCAGGGGTACCCAGGGTACAAATAAACACTCACCCCAAATCTCCCCCTAACTGGCCTTCAGGCTGGGTCCCCTTAGCTCATAACAAGGTTACAGATATATAGAAACATTGGGGTAACAGTCACCCTGCTATAGTTCCAGGGGTACCCAGGGCACAAATAAGCACTCACCCCAAATCTCCCCCTAACTGGCCTTCAGACTGGGCCTCCTTAGCTCATAACAAGGTTACAGATATATAGAAACATTGGGGTAACAGTCACCCTGTTATAGTTCCAGGGGTACCCAGGGCACAAATAAACACTCACCCCAAATCTCCCCCTAACTGGCCTTCAGGCTGGGCCCCCTTAGCTCATAACAAGGTTACAGATATATAGAAACATTGGGGTAACAGTCACCCTGCTATAGTTCCAGGGATACCCAGGGTACAAATAAGCATTCACCCCAAATCTCCCCCTAACTGGCCTTCAGACTGGGCCCCCTTAGCTCATAACAAGGTTACAGATATATAGAAACATTGGGGTAACAGTCACCCTGCTATATAGTTCCAGGGGTACCCAGGGCACAAATAAGCACTCACCCCAAATCTCCCCCTAACTGGCCTTCAGACTGGGCCCCCTTAGCTCATAACAAGGTTACAGATATATAGAAACATTGGGGTAACAGTCACCCTGCTATAATTCCAGGGGTACCCAGGGCACAAATAAGCACTCACCCCAAATCCCCCCTAACTGACCTTCAGGCTGGGCCCCCTTAGCTCATAACAAGGTTACAGATATATAGAAACATTGGGGTAACAGTCACCCTGCTATAATTCCAGGGGTACCCAGGGCACAAATAAGCACTCACCCCAAATCCCCCCCTAACTGACCTTCAGGCTGGGCCCCCTTAGCTCATAACAAGGTTACAGATATATAGAAACAATGGGGTAACAGTCACCCTGCTATAGTTCCAGGGGTACCCAGGTATATAACCGCAACAGCTTGACACATCCTCAAACTGGCAGCGTCGAGTAACTAGGACCTTCCTTAACTCTGACACAGCAAGTAGAGTAGAGAACGTCATTTGTAATTTTGTTTGGCAAAACATTTACTCCATTGTTAGAAAAACTTCCTGATGGCCTAGTTGTGGTTTTACAGATGTACCTTTTAGAACATAGGAGTCATCTGTCTAAAATGACCAACCCCTGTATCTGTAAGGGAAGGACAAGCAGAGCAGTCAGTAACCCTTCCAACACTTTCCCCTTGTCTCTATCCTTATATATTAGGTACCTATCTAGTGCTACCAATCCCTATTTCTGTAGGGAAATGAGAGAGAGCAGACAGTAACCCTTCCAACACTTTCCTTTTGTCTCTCCTTATATATTAGGTACCTATCTAGTGTTACCAATCCCTATTTCTGTAGGGAAATGAGAGAGAGCAGACAGTAACCCTTCCAACACTTTCCTCTTGTCTCTATATATTAGGTACCTATCTAGTGCTACCAATCCCTATTTCTGTAGGGAAATGAGAGAGAGCAGACAGTAACCCTTCCAACACTTTCCTCTTGTCTCTATCTTTATATATTAGGTACCTATCTAGTGTTACCAATCCCTATTTCTGTAGGGAAATGAGAGCAGAGCAGACAGTAACCCTTCCAACACTTTCCACTTGTCTCTGTCCTTAAATATTAGGTACCTATCTAGTGCTACCAATCCCTATTTCTGTAGGGAAATGAGAGAGAGCAGACAGTAACCCTTCCAACACTTTCCTCTTGTCTCTATCTTTATATATTAGGTACCTATCTAGTGCTACCAATCCCTATTTCTGTAGGGAAATGAGAGCAGAGCAGACAGTAACCCTTCCAACACTTTCCACTTGTCTCTGTCCTTAAATATTAGGTACCTATCTTCTCTGCACTGCTGTAAAGAGTTTATCAGAGTGAACCATTTCTATTCTTAGAGGGACCTCGCCAGTTTTTCTTCCTCTCGGTCGGCTAAAATAACTATTTCGAGCAAGTGAAGGCGTCTCGGTTGTGCAGCACAGGAAGTCGCCAAGTCGGTGCAAGAGTCGGACTTTGCTGTCCCCAGCTATTCAGTGTCTGGGTCGGACCAGACTCCTCTCCCTGATAATTTCTACTTCTTTCACTTCTCTTTCGACTTTTTATCCCCCTTATCTCCTCCTACCCTTATTTAGCTTTGATTCAGCAACGCTCCAGTTTGCAATTTCGGCAATCTGGTTGCTAGGATCCAAATTACCCTAGCAACCATGCATTGATTTAAATAAGAGAATCTTCTTCCCAACCTATATGCCTATACACTTTAGCGGAAGGTGAAAGAAAACTGTACAGGATCCTATCAGTAGGAAATACTGCTGTACAGGATCCATGGACGAGGTTCCCAGTATTTACCAATAACTGCAACTCCCAGCATGCCCTCAAATCCTTCTATCTATACCAATGCAGGTCTATGACTTGTCTGGTCAACTCTGCGTTAAGGGGGTGCTTCAACTTTTAAGTTAATTTCTAGTATGTTCTAGAATGTCCAATTCTAAGCAATTTTTCAATTGGTCTTCCTTATTTAATGTTTATAGACTCTTTCTAGCTTTCAAATGGGGGTCACTGACCCCATCTAAAAAACAGATGCTTGGTAATGCTACAAATGTATTGTTATTGCTACTTTTTATTACTCATCTTTCTATTCAGGCCTCTCCTATTCCTATTCCAGTCTCTTGTTCAAATTAGTGCATGGTTGCTAGGGGAATTTGGTAATTCATTTTTTGCTTTGTTCTGCTGACTCTTTCCAGGTTTCAAATTCATCTAAAAAAACAAATGCTCTGTAAGGCTACACATGTATTGTAACTGCTACTTTGTCTTACTCATCTTTCTATTCAGGCCTCTCCTATTCATATTCCAGTCTATTACTCAAATGAGTGCATGGTTGCTAGGGGAATTTGAATCCTAGCAACCAGACTGCTGAAACTGCAAATTGCTGAATAAAAAGCTAAATAACTAAAAAAAAAAAAACAAATCATAAAAAAAATTCAAACCAGTTGCAAAGAGACTGAGACTGTCTACCCAGTTTGCCTAAATTACTCTGCAAGCTCTATGGCTTTCCATGAGCTTAATTATATAAGGTGCGTCATAAGTATAATAAGAGAGAGAGTAGCTGGTGGGTTCTGGGAGTTGTAGTTTTACAAGTGCCCAAGGGCAGAGAACTGACACAGATGGAGTTAGGAGCAGCTATTGTCACAGCACCAGTTGCAAGGGTGCGGTTAGAGGCTCAAATATCCAGTCAGTCCCCAATGTGACTCAACAGAAAGGAATTCAGGTGGCTTTAAGAGAAAGAGAACACATGCCACAATTTAGCAGGAACAGCCCCCTAACTTTGCTCATAGTCTGTACAGAGAGATCCCATAAAACTATGGCAGCATAGGTATTCCCCTGTACTAAGCACAATTCAGCAGGAACAGTCCCCTAAGTTTGCTCATAGTCTGTACAGAGAGATCCCTTAAAACTATGGCAGCATAGGTATTCCCCTGTACTAAGCACAATTCAGCAGGAACAGTCCCCTAAGTTTGCTCATAGTCTGTACAGAGAGATCCCTTAAAACTATGGCAGCATAGGTATTCCCCTGTACTAAGCACAATTCAGCAGGAACAGTCCCCTAAGTTTGCTCATAGTCTGTACAGAGAGATCCCTTAAACTATGGCAGCATAGGTATTCCCCTGTACTAAGCACAATTCAGCAGGAACAGTCCCCTAAGTTTGCTCATAGTCTGTACAGAGAGATCCCATAAAACTATGGCAGCATAGGTATTCCCCTGTACTAAGCACAATTCAGCAGGAACAGCCCCCTAAAGTTTACTCATAGCCTGTACAGAGAGATCCCATAAAACTATGGCAGCATAGGTATTCCCCTGTACTAAGCACAATTCAGCAGGAACAGTCCCTAAGTTTGCTCATAGTCTGTACAGAGAGATCCCATAAAACTATGGCAGCATAGGTATTCCCCTGTACTAAGCACAATTCAGCAGGAACAGTCCCTAAGTTTGCTCATAGTCTGTACAGAGAAATCCCATAAACCTATAGCAGCATAGGTATTCCTCTGTACTAAGCACAATTCAGCAGGAACAGTCCCCTAAGTTTGCTCATAGTCTGTACAGAAAGATCCCATAAAACTATGGCAGCATAGGTATTCCCCTGTACTAAGCACAATTCAGCAGGAACAGCCCCCTAAAGTTTACTCATAGCCTGTACAGAGAGATCCCATAAAACTATGGCAGCATAGGTATTCCCCTGTACTAAGCACAATTCAGTAGGAACAGTCCCTAAGTTTGCTCATAGTCTGTACAGAGAGATTCCATAAAACTATGGCAGCATAGGTATTCCCCTGTACTAAGCACAATTCAGCAGGAACAGCCCCCTAAGTTTGCTCATAGTCTGTACAGAGAGATCCCATAAAACTATGGCAGCATAGGTATTCCATTGTACTAAGCACAATTCAGCAGGAACAGTCCCTAAGTTTGCTCATAGTCTGTACAGAGAGATCCCATAAAACTATGGCAGCATAGGTATTCCCCTGTACTAAGCACAATTCAGCAGGAACAGTCCCTAAGTTTGCTCATAGTCTGTACAGAGAGATCCCATAAAACTATAGCAGCATAGGTATTCCCTGTACTAAGCACAATTCAGCAGGAACAGTCCCTAAGTTTGCTCATAATCTGTACAGAGAGATCCCATAAAACTATAGCAGCATAGGTATTCCTCTGTACTAAGCACAATTCAGCAGGAACAGCCCTGTAAGCACATAGCCTGTACAGAGATATACCATAAAACAAATCAAGCACATGGCAGCTACTCCTCTGTTAAGTGACACTTCATCACTGGTAGTGCACAAATCTCTACACTATGCAAGCACCTTCATATTTGGAAACATTACAGAAAGAGAAATAAGAGAAATGCCAGTACCTTTTGCTGTCACAAAAATAAACACAGAAGATAAAAATCTATATTTTTGTGACTATAACTCTAACATATGTGCAGGAGCTCATGTAAACATTCTGTCTGCAATATCCTCTGTGTGCTATTATATGTGCTATTCTGTGTGCTATTCGATGTGCTATTCGATGTGCTATTCTATATACACATTTGTGGACATTCTATGGTGGGCTGTATCCCCTATAAACATTCCATGTGCAGAACCTCCTTTAACCAATTGTTTTTAAATTTTTAGCCAATTAAAGAAGAGGAAGACATCGGGCCACTCTATGAAAACCTAAAGCCACTCCAAAAAGAGAGCCTGAGGGAACGAGCCTCATCCCTGCAGCACAGCTCCACCAGCACCTTAGACGACTGGGAAACTCACACAGACACAGACAGTGGTCAACTATTCTATTATAACAGTGTTACTGGGGTGACAACCTGGGATTCTCCATTTGACCAACCAGAAGACCAAGGGCTCTCCCCCACCTCTCTGAATTCCCTAAGTCCTTTAGCTGAAGACTCGCAGTGGGAGAAACATTTTGATGAAGCCACAAGCCAATACTATTTCTATAATCCAGTGACAGGCGAAACATCCTGGGATCCACCAGAAGAAGAGATGAGCTTTCAAGAATTCTCTCCAATGGTACCTTCATATATATCGGTGGACAGGAGGGTATGTGTTCTTCTCTGCTTAATTTTCTATCTTAGTAGAGATGGAACGTTTGTTTTATTGTGTTATTCAATGAATACAGATGTTTCTGGTAGTTTTGTTACATTATAATGTAAAGTGAAGGTATGGTCTTCTACAGAAGAGGCTTCCATGCTTTGGGAATGGTCTTGCTAAGGGTGCTCATCATAATTCAGGGTGCATAATAATTTGTGATATGGATAATGGCTATTAAGACAAATTTGCTCTGTATCTAGTAGTAAAGGAGACAATGGCTCTACCAAAACCTGCCAAACAGAGGTTTGAACCCACAAAGTTGGAAAAACGTGTGGTCTACAGTTATTAACAGATAAATAAGAATGTATCAGTGGTTATCTTTCTTATTTCTTTGGCTAAAATAGCCGATCTGTAGATTAGAGGAAGCCATACGCTGGGCAAGAGGTTGCTTTAGACTTTTTGGGTTTAAGCTCCCCTTATGATCTGTTATTTGGTCAGGTTGCCCCAATAGTTTAAAACAGAGTTACAGATCTATGAAAATATCGTTTTAACTTACACAATATCCAACACCATATCCAAAAATCCAAAATTTACCCCTTAAAACCTAATCTCATTGGCCCTCACATTGACTGCCTTGGATGCCACCATGGGAACCAGGCACGCAGTTTTGGAACCAATTATGTAACTCAACAATTTTCATCTAATCACACTAACATATTGCCATTTGATAACCCCGTTAGGAAACCGATGTTTTTAACAATATACAACTTCTCAACTTGTAATAGTACTACTACTACTACTACTACTACTACTACTATTACTACTACTACTACTACTACTACTACTACTACTACTACTACTACTACTACTACTACTACAGAGCATTGAAAAACATATTTATAGAGATTGCGACCTAACTGATAAATCTAGAGAGGTTAGGAAATGTCCTTTGCTTCCCAACTAGAGATTTCTAATGCAGCCCATGGAATATAGAACCAATGGACTGGAGAATGTTTCTCCATGACAAACCAATGGAAGTGGCCACTTAGACATTGTTTTAGCCTGTATCATAGGTTCTTCAGCCTGTCCTCGCCATGGATGAATATTTTCAGGACACACTCAAGAAGATAATGAAGATCAATAAGATCAGCTCAATGTTGCCTACCATATGGTGGGCATATCAATGAAAGATCTGCTCATTTGGTGACCTATAATGTATAACCACCTTTACTAAATGAGGTACGGAACAATGTGGAAAGAGAATCTTTTGCTATAGTCATTTTCTTGCTTTATAAAGCTCAAGCCAGATTTAGCTGGAGAAGGTCTTCTGGTAGGCTCTCTTTCTGTTTATAAACGGAAAGCCAAGTTGAGTTGAAGAGGACTGATGGTGGTGGACTTTGTCATAGGTTCTTCAGCTTATCCTCGCTAAGGATGAATATTTTCAGGACACACACAAGAAGGAATCATATGTTTGTCTATGAAGATCAATTAAATCAGCCTGATACTTCCCAGCCAGATGTTTCTCATTTCAAGGTGGGCATATCAGTGAAAGATCTGCTCATTTGGCGACATATAGGGGCAAATGTATCAAGGGTCGAATATCGAGGGTTAATTAACCCTCGATATTCGACTGGGAAATGAAAATCCTTTGACTTCTAATATCGAAGGATTTTGCGCAAATAGTTTGATTGAACGATCGAAGGAATAATCGTTCGATCGAATGATTAAATCCTTCGAAACGTACAATTCGAAGGATTTTAATCCAATGATCGAAGGATTATCCTTCGACCAAAAAAAGTTAGCCAAGCCTATGGGGACCTTCTCCATAGGCTAACATTGACTTCGGTAGCTTTTTGGTGGTCGAACTAGGGGGTCGAAGTTTTTTCTTAAAGAGACAGTACTTCGACTATCGATAGGTCGAATAGTCGAACGATTTTTATTTCGAATCGTTCGATTCGAAGGTCGAAGTAGCCCATTCGATGGTCGACGTATCCAAAAAAACACTTCGAAAGTCAAAGTATTTTTTCTTCTATTCCTTCACTCGAACTTAATGAATGGGCCCCATAATGTATGGCCACCTTTACTATATGAAGTGCAGAACACTGTGGAAAGAGAATCTGTAGCGCTAGTCTTGCTTTATTATGTTGGAGAAGGTCTTCTGGTAGGTTCTCTTTGATACATAAACCGAAGGCCAGTGAGTTGAAGAGGACTGTTAGTGGTGGACTTGGACATGGTGTCAATGTGTGTAGACTTGTTATCAGCATTATACCACTCAGCATATTCTATGCAAGTAAACCCTGTGCTATTCTGGACTATAGGGACCAGGTAGTTTTTGTTCCGAGTCATCTGCAAACTTGATTTCCCCCCATGAGACACATCGAGATATAAACAGTGTCAGAGAGCTACCAATATGAGTCAAATGCAAGAGCAACACAAGTAATCCCAGTGCAAACAACCTCCGGGGCGTTGTCAGATCAGTGTTATTTTTGGTTGATCACTAGACCCATGGTGCAACCAGCTTGTGACTGGCTGTAACATTTAGGCTTAAGGCCATGTTTATAAAGCTTTAAAATAGTAATGTTTACGGTTTTAACGCCTTTCGACAGTTTCCGTCAATGTTGGAAATGCCTCCTTTGAGAAATTGTCAATGGCAAAAAAAAGTTCAGTAATGTTTCCGTCGAAGAGAATGCAGAACTGCTTCCTAAATAGGGCGAACTGAGAAAATATGGTCAAAGTGGTATACAAATTGTCATCACAAGATGCCAAGTCGTTTCTTGAATCTGTCTCCACTAATGGTCTCTGGTCTCTTCTCCAACCCTTTGCTGTATGGGCATGGTCTTCATAAAGGAGATCTGTATATTAATAAACCCACTATTGATGCAATTGGTATGGTCCTTTGCTGCTCTATAGGTTCCGTACTGGAGAGGAAGGCAGATTCTATTAAAGTGTTCATCAACTTTTAGAAATAGAAATGAGTTCTTTGTACAGTCCCTCTGTTCTTGCAGCTTAGAAACCCACAGAAACCACCTGCTTTCATCATCTTCATCCTAACTTCACAAGGCCAGTTACAGCTAACTGCTGGTTGGTTGCTGTGGGTTACTGGTTACAGTAGTACAGATGAATATATCTTTCCTGGTGACTAATGTTATTAGTAACAAGGAACCTCTAATTACTTAGCGGCTTTTAACTATAACTAGGGATGGACGAATATGACCCGTTTCGTTTCGCCAAAAATTTGCAGCCGACGAAATGTCGCCGACGCCCATTAAAAGTCTATGGGCGTAAAAAAAAAAAAAATTCGCGCGGCGAAATCTTTTTGACGCGCGTCTTATTTTTTTGACGCACGACGCCATGCAAGTCTGTGGGCGTCATTTTTGCAGCGAAACAAGGTGAAAAAATTCACCCATCCCTAACTATAACTATAATTGATGGCTTGTGAGTGAGTCATAGCAACAGGGACACCCTAGTCCTTTCTGGTTTCTGTGCCGGCTTCTCTATGGTGTGTGCGGCAGAGAACTTCCTTGTTTTACGTGCCGGCCGCCTGACGTCATCACGCCAGCGGTGCCAAATTCAAATATTTAAAGGGGCATCTGATCCAAACCATTTGTTAGGTTCCATTTCTGAGTTCCTGGGTTCTATTTGTATTCTGATTCCTGTTTTGACCCTGCTGACTTCTGTGATCCCGACCTCTGCCTGTTATCCGACTCTTCTGAAATCCGTTATCTGACCAGTGCCTGGCTTGACTCTTCTGATCTGATCTTCTGGTTTTGACTCTTGCCTGTCCGACTTCACTTGTATTCTGCCCGCACCGACCCGGCCTGATTTGACTACGCTTTTGTCTGTTCCTTGAACTGTAACCTTTTGTTAACGATCGTGCCCCTCTGCTCGTCCAGAACCTTCGCTTGACTCCTCTCTTAAAAAGACCTGGCGGCATCCAATTAGCCGAGGGCTCCTCCCGAGGTGAAAGGCGGCTGTTAAAGGCGGAAGCAATAGCCGAGACCAGGGAGCCTAGCATTGGTTTTGGATTTGGGTACCGATCGTGACAGCACAACACCGCCAGTGTTCCTAAAAGTAATGGTTCCCGAACTGTGGGGTTGTTCCCCCCCCTGGGGATCCTGGCACAGTGACAGGGGGAGCTCAGGTCTAGAGCCTGGTAGAGCAGGATTTGGGGAGAATGTCTACCTGAAATGCCACCTTGACAGTTAATATTTGGAGCGAAAATACTGTATATATTGCTTTCCTAGATATTTTTGGAACGGTGACTGGATGACTGATACCTCAATGTTTTCCTCTATTTGGAACTGTTATGGGTTAAAGGGGAGCCCAGACCAAAGGTTGGATCTCCAAGGGGATCTTGAGCTGAATTATTCAACAACCACTGCCTTTAATAGATGCTGAGCAGGCTCAACAGATTGGGAAGCTCTCAGTCCAGCTTCTGGACATAAGAACCCCACTAACAACAATGCAACATCAGGAAGTAAAATGTGTAGAGACCAAGTTGGACAAAGATAGCTCACCGGAGGAATTATTTGCATATATGTTTGCCAACAGCCCTATCTAAGCCCTATCTAAGTTTCATTATCACAACAGGTGGGGTTATACAGCCACTTGGTCAGGTTTGGTCCACTGTTGGCAAGGATACACACCATCCACACTGGTGTTTGCCTCTAAGGTGAAAAGTATCCAAAAAAATGCATTTCCAAATATCCTAGAGATGATTTCCCTTTTCATTGAGGTTTTAACGATTCAAAGGGATGTTAGAGCTCAGCACTGCTGCTGAGCTTGCTAAACTTTAACAGCCCATTTCTGCAGGGAAATAAAAGGGACATTTGTATATGCCTCATGCAGAGAGGCAATGTTCTTGGCAAACAACAAATGACTTTATGGACTCATAGTGACCAAGATAAAATCTGCATATAAGTAAGGATGTAAGGTTTTCCCTTAAGTAAAGGTAATTTGCTGATGCATTCTCTTGTGTTTTGCATTTTAGCCACCGACCCCAGAGGCTGATTACCCCGACTATCCTCCAGAAGAGGTAGAGAGTTATCCCGATGCCGATTACCATCACGATCCCCCAGGCTTATATGAGCAGATTCCTCTAGACAAGTCTCCCGTTGATCCAAATTCAGGCTGGTTCTGTCAGGTCAACAAAGAAGGGAAAAAGTGCTATTCCAACAACTACAACAGTGAGACTGTGAGTGATCAGATATGGTGTAGGAGCACCTGCTGGGGATGTCTTCTGTTGTGGTGGGGCTTCCTGGGGCTGCTGGGTATTGAGCTTCAACAGAAACCGAGGAGCTGTATGTTTGTCAACAATTGTATTGCTCTGCTGTGTCCATCCCATCTGTTTCCAGACAAGAGGGAGGCAGTATAAGGTCAAACTGTTGTCATTTTGTCATACTGCTGCCATTTTGTCCTTCTGTCCAACATGCGCTGCTGTCGCCATCTTGTCCTAATGTCATCATCTTGCTTTTCTGTTTTCTTCTCGTCCTGTTGTCTCCATCATGCCCTCCATCATTTTGTCTTCATGCCACCATCTTGCCCTTCTGTCTGCATCCTGTCTTTCTCCATCTTGCCCTACTCTCTCCATCTTGCCTCACTGTCTCCATCTTGTCTTTCTGTAACTATCTTGTCTTACTGATTCCATATTGCCTTTCCATTACTATCTTGTCTTACTGTCCCCATCTTGCCCTACTGTTGTCATACTGTATTTTCTTCATGCATCTATCTTACCATGCTGTCACTATCTTGCCCTACTGTTGTAATTGTGTCTTCGTGCCACCATCCCTCCCTACTGTCTCCATTTTGCCCTACTATCTCCATCTTGCCCTACTGTCTTCTTTATGTCCTACTGTCTCCATCTTAACTTACTGTCTCCATCTTAACCTACCATCTCCATCCTGTCCTACTGTCTCTATCTTTACCTAATGTATCCATCTTGCCCTACTTTCTCCATCCTGTCCTACTGTCTTCATCTTGCGCTACTGTCTCCATCTTGTCCTACTGTTGTAATTTTGTCTTCATCCCACCATCTTTCCCTACTGTTTCCATCTTGCCCTATTTTTCTCATTATCATGATGCCACCATCTTGCCCTACTGTTGCTATTTCTTTCTACTGCCTCCATCTTGCCCTACTTTTGTCATTGTGCCACCATCTTTCCCTGCTGCTGCTGTCTTGACCTGTTTCCATCTTGGCCTAATGTTATCATTTAGTCTTCATGCCACCCTTGCGACATCTTGCCCTGCATTCTGCATCTCTCCTGGTGCCACTGTCTTGCTCTGAGGTTTGATATTGCCAAGCAAGAATTACTCAGTGCTCTTAGAATGTTAGATATGTCTAACATATGTCTGATGTAGTGCTAGTAGGGACCCTACTCATTGGAGAAATACCACCTTTAAGAGCAAGGAGATACTAAAGAATGAGTTTTAGGGAAGGTTTAAATCCCCTGTTCAAAAACATACCTTTGTGCTGAGTTGAAATATCCTGCCTATATTATAATGCATATTAATATGCTACTTGTATCCCTCTGTCAGTCAATTCAATATTCTTTTCTGATTTCAGTGGGTACAGTCAGAGGACCGGTCAGGAAAAACCTATTTCTACAATCCGGATGGTTGCCTCTCGCAGTGGAGTTTGCCGCGGGTAAGTGCTGGCTTTCTGAGCAAGACGCGCAGTTGGGTCCCATGAGTTGAATTTATAAATGGTTTATCCCTTTAATACACATTTCTGTTCTTGTGGTTTGTGTTAGTAAGCAAGGGTGGTATTACAGTATATCAGGGGGTAATATAGCAAATATATCACTACATGCACTCTCCGCCATATTCTCAAGGGTTAGCTGTAGTCCAGACACATCAAGGTTGGATTCTGCAAGCAACATTGCTCAATAAAACCCAATTCTCCAGTACCAATGGCTCACTTAATACAAGAAGATCCTCCAATGAGAATCCTGCCTGCTCTGTGTACTACAGAGCCTCCCATAGGCTGTCAGTCCATATAGCAGCTACTAATAACCAATCACAACTCTTACTTGGCACCCCAAGGACTTTTTTCATGCTCCCCGACTCTATTTACGTTTGAATGTGGCTCACATGTATAAAAGTTTGGCTTACAGAGTAATATCAGCCAATCAGAACTCTACAGTGCTCTCTCCTTTATTGAAGTGTATTGTACAAAAGCCAATAGAGAGGCCTGGAATGAAACTGCTGTTATGATCAGATAAAGGAACTTTGATGTTGTTTATGGCAGATTCTTTCATGGTCATGTGCAGTCATATAAGTCAGTTTCTCGAATACAGACTGTAAACTTGGCAGCGGCGCTTGTTGCTTGAAGGGCAAATGCCAAGGCTTCTACACATGCAGTTCATTTAGTGGCCGTCTCTATATGCAGGAGCTCTTTAAATAAAGGATAAGGGTGCAAACTTATTATTTTTTTTATAGCTTTTATTCTTTAACTAAGTTTGCGAAATCCTCAGTCCAAAGTATTTTTCACTTTCTTCCTTTTACGTATAGTCCTGGCCTCATACAGGTCCTTTAAGACATTTTCTGCACAAACCAGTTGAGAGCTGCCCGTAAAATGACCTTGAACATTAACCCCATATAAAAAGCATTTCATAATCATTTCCCGAAAGTGCATTCGCTATGAGAAATAGAGTTTATGGGAAAAGGAATAGGGTATATTGTTTAGAGAGGGTTTCGTCTGCTGCAGTCCAGTAGTCAGGGCCTGCCTATTGGACCAATTGGGCCCAATAGGGCCCCGCACCTCTGGGGGCCCCGCACCACAGATAATATTTCCCTCAGCACATGATGCTGCCTGGCCTGCCCTCAACTTTGAGAGTCCAGCCCATCCCCAAATCCATAGGTCCAGCCCACCCCCAACTCTGATAAGCCAGCCCAGGGGCGTAACTATAGAGGCAGCAGACCCTGCGGCTGCAGGGGGGCCCAGGAGGTATAGGGGCCCCATGAGGCCCTAATTCATATACAATTTCAATAAATATTGGAGAAACAAGTCAACCTCTAAACATTTTGGGGGCCTGAAAAATAATTTGCTGTGGGGCCCAGTAATATCTAGTTACGCCACTGAGCCAGCCTATCCCCCAACTCCATAGGTCTAGCCTGCCCCCAACTCTCATAGGCCCAGCTTTCCTCCAACCTTGATAGGCCCTGCCTGCCCCCAATCCAACCAAGCCTGCTCCCAAGCTGAATCGGCCCAACCTGCCCCAAACTAATTGGCCCAGTCCACTCTGCTATTTCCTCCCTCTCTCTCTTACCCTGTGTGCCCCTATTATGTGCCCCTATTTCATCCCTCTCACTCTCTTACCTTGTCTGCCCCTTTCCTTTCTATTTTGTGCCTGTATGCCCTTATTTTCCTAAATACTTGGTGTGTCAGTAGCCAGCAACACTTTAGGGCTCATTTATCAAAACTGGGCAAATTTGCCCATGAGCAGTTACCTATAGCAACCAATCAGTGATTAGCTGTTTAAAGCCAGCTGCAAGCAGAACAATGAATGCAGTCATTTGATTGGTTGCCATGGGTTACTGCCCATGGGCAAATTTGCCCAGTGTTGATAAATGACCTCCTTTGTCTAGGGGCCCCGCCAACATTGTCCCAATTGGGCCCCACATTTGATAGGATCAGCCCTGCCAGTAGTGGGGGGTTAAACCAAAGAGGGGTGTATTGTACTTAGGGGATATTGTGATTGTTTGACCTTTTCCCCCAACTCATGATTCCTGCAGTATCACATGGCTTCACTTTTCTCCATAAATTAATTTTCAGCCGACTGTAGCTGAAATGACCAGCACTGTTGTTTCAAATGTACTATAAAACTGTCATGGAAAAACTGCCAATATCTTGAAAACTAGAGACAGCTGATGGTCTCTGCCTATCCATAGGTTGGCCCACCGAGGGTTCATACACCCAACGATGACGATGTCTTTACAAAATTGCAGCATAATTACCCAACATTCTCTCCGCTGAAACATACAGAGGTAAGTCGCTCTCACAGGCAGAAACCAATATGTCTCACACGGAGAGTTAATGAAAGGATAGGATAGGGTCTGGAGGGGGTGGGGTACATTATTAGTAACTCATTTTAATTCTGTTATTTCAGGATTTCGGCCAAAGGCTCAAAAGAGCTGTTTCTGAAGATTTGCTGGACATAAATCATCATCATCACCAGGTTAGAAACCATTGAAATCTTATTGGTAGAACATTGTACCCAGCTATAGGGTTCCCTGTGCCTTTACCATAAAGATGTATTAAAGGGAACATAATTCTTCCATTGCATTCACTGGTGCATTATCAAGGATTAAAGCATGATGGGAACTGTAGTCCAGCAACCACTGAGATGGATTCTTAAAGGGATACTGTCATGGGATTTTTTTTTTTTTTAAACGCATCAATTAATAGTGCTGCTCCAGCAGAATTCTGCACTGAAATCCTTTCTCCAAAGAGAACAGATTTTTTTTATATTTAATTTTGAAATCTGACATGGGGCTAGACATTTTGTCAGTTTCCCAGCTGCCCACAGTCATGTGACTTGTGCTCTGATAAACTTCAGTCAGTCTTTACTGCTGTACTGCAAGTTAGAGTGATATCACCCCCCTCCCTTTCCCCCCCAGCAGCCAAACAAAAGAACAATGGCAAGGTAACCAGATAGCAGCTCCCTAACACAAGATAACAGCTGCCTGGTAGATCTAAGAACAACACTCAATAGTAAAAACCCATGTCCCACTGAGACACATTCAGTTACATTGAGTAGGAGAAACAACAGCCTGCCAGAAAGAAGTTCCATCCTAAAGTGCTGGCTCTTTCTGAAATCACATGACCAGGCAAAATGACCTGAGATGCACCTACACACCAATATTACAACTAAATACACTTGCTGGTTCAGGAATGAGATTTTATATTGTAGAGTAAATGATTTGCAGAGTAAACAGTGTCATTTAGAAATAAAAACGACACCATATTTAAAGGGGAATCCCCTTAAAGCAACACTGAGTCATTTTACAAGTTTACTTCCCCTTTAAATTGGGAATGCTGGGATATACCAAACACTCGATGTTGGAAATACTCACACATTTTTGACACACACATCCCAATATACCCACCCCATCTGCTCATCCCCTGTTCATGGAATTCATTGTTTATTGTCTTGCAGACCAAAAGCCTGGAAAAAGCCGGAGTCCTTCACAAGGCCAAAATATCCGGCAACGGCAAAAAGCTTCGGTACGTAGAGAGTCGTCACTGTTTATTGGGGATGCCCAGTGCCAGCCCTCCTGCAATATTTTTGAACTGTAAATCCCAGAGGGATGCTTTATAAGTGCACACTGGGCACCACTAATTTTTTGTCAGTTTTTTTCTCTCAGATGGGGCTGCCAACCCCCTCTATATATAAGGTATAGACTGTACCGTGCAGCAACCTCATACCCAGTTCCCCCAACCTCAGCAATTGCTGCACTCAGTCTTGTGATGGCTGGTTCCTTCTCATATGGGCTCGCTTCCTCATGGCTGCTTTCCTTATGCATATGTATAAATACAAATATACAGAGAAGGAATGTTCTGGGCACACAATAAGCTATACCCTCATACTGGACAGTCTAAGGGAAACAATATGGCACCTCCTTCCCATATGTATAAATACAAATATACAGAGAAGGAATGTTCTGGGCACACAATAAGCTATACCCTCATACTGTACAGTCTAAGGGAAACAATATGGCACCTCCTTCCCATATGTATAAATACAAATATACAGAGAAGGAATGTTCTGGGCACACAATAAGTTATACCCTCATACTGTACTGTCTAAGGAAATCAATATGGCACCTCCTTCCCATATGTATAAATACAAATATACAGAGAAGGAATGTTCTGGGCACTCAATAAGCTATACCCTCATACTGTACTGTCTAAGGGAAACAATATGGCACCTCCTTCCCATATGTATAAATACAAATATACAGAGAAGGAATGTTCTGGGCACACAATAAGCTAAACCCTCATGCTGTACTGTCTAAGAGAAACAATATGGCACCTCCTTCCCATATGTATAAATACAAATATACAGAGAAGGAATGTTCTGGGCACACAATAAGCTAAACCCTCATGCTGTACTGTCTAGGGAAACAATTTGGCACCTCCTTCCTATATGTATAAATACAAATATACAGAGAAGGAATGTTCTGGGCACACAATAAGCTAAACCCTCATGCTGTACTGTCTAGGGAAACAATATGGCACCTCCTTCCTATATGTATAAATACAAATATACAGAGAAGGAATTTTCTGGGCACACAATAAGCTATGCTATACCCTCATACTGTACTGTCTAAGGGAAACAATATGGCACCTCCTTCCCATATGTATAAATACAAATATACAGAGAAGGAATGTTCTGGGCACACAATAAGCTATGCTATACCCTCATACTGTACTGTCTAAGGGAAACAATATGGCACCTCCTCCCATATGTATAAATACAAATATACAGAGAAGGAATGTTGTGGGCACACAATAAGCTATACCCTCATACTGTACTGTCTAAGAGAAACAATATGGCACCTCCTTCCCATATGTATAAATACAAATATACAGAGAAGGAATGTTCTGGGCACACAATAAGCTATACCATCATACTGTACTGTCTAAGGGAAACAATATGGCACCTCCTTCCCATATGTATAAATACAAATATACAGAGAAGGAATGTTCTGGGCACACAATAAGCTATACCCTCATACTGTACTGTCTAAGGGAAACAATATGGCACCTCCTCCCATATGTATAAATACAAATATACAGAGAAGGAATGTTCTGGGCACACAATAAGCTATGCTATACCCTCATACTGTACTGTCTAAGGGAAACAATATGGCACCTCCTCCCATATGTATAAATACAAATATACAGAGAAGGAATGTTGTGGGCATACAATAAGCTATACCCTCATACTGTACTGTCTAAGAGAAACAATATGGCACCTCCTTCCCATATGTATAAATACAAATATACAGAGAAGGAATGTTCTGGGCACACAATAAGCTATACCCTCATACTGTACTGTCTAAGGGAAACAATATGGCACCTCCTTCCCATATGTATAAATACAAATATACAGAGAAGGAATGTTCTGGGCACACAATAAGCTATACCCTCATACTGTACTGTCTAAGGGAATCAATATGGCACCTCCTTCCCATATGTATAAATACAAATATAAAGAGAAGAAATGTTGTGGGCACACAATAAACAGTGCACTCCTAGTGTACTTTTTTTTAAAGGGGATCTCCAACCAAAACTGAAAAGTTGCTTAGAATTACTTTTTCTTTTATTAAGCAAAACAAAACAGTTTTTGGGTTGTCATTCCCCTTAAGAAAAATATAAATGGCAGCTCCATCACTTTGTTAGAAAATACACCATTAAAGCAGAATATTATTCCAGGGACAGGCCTCTCCTAACAGTTTCGTATTGATATTCCTTACAGTAAAAGCTGGAGCTCCTCCTGGACTGTCCTGGAAGGAGGGATCTTGACATTTTTCAAGGATGGTAAAAATCTATCATCCAACAGTGCGGTGAGTTATTCATATCCTGTAAATGATATCTTAGTGATGTCATCAGTTAATCATTTTTGTCACATGTCTCACTTAAACTTGTGTATTATAATAAATGAAGTACCCCTTGTTGGAAAATATAAGGATATTAGAAGTATAAGAAGTAACCTCGGAATTCCATGACCTATTTAAAAACACTCGGCCTTTGGCCTCATACTTTTATATAGTCACTCCTCTGTGACTTATAATATCCTTATATTTTACAATAGGGGGTAGTTTATTCACTATATAAATACTTAGGGGCTGATTCACTAAGGGTCGAATATCGAGGGTTAATTAACCCTCGATATTCGACTGGGAATTGAAATCCTTCGACTTCGAATATCAAATAGCGCAAATAGTGCGATTGAAGGATTATTCCTTCGATCGAACGATTAAATCCTTCGAATCGAACATCTCGAAGGATTTAAATCTAACGATCGAAGGAATATCCTTCGATTAAAAAAAGTTAGGAAAGCCTATGGGTACCTTCCCCATAGGCTAACATTGACTTCGGTAGCTTTTAGATGGCGAACTAGGGGGTCGAAGATTTTTTTAAAGAGACAGTACTTCGACTATCGAATGGTCGAATAGTCGAACGATTTTTAGTTTGAATCCTTCGATTCGTAGTCGAAGGTCGAAGTAGCCCATTCGATGGTCGAAGTAGCCCAAAAAAACCTTCGAAATTCGAAGTTTTTTACCTTCGAATCCTTCACTCGAAGTTAGTGAATCGGCCCCTTAATGTATAAAAGCCCCGTAGAAGGGTAGTTGACTATAAGACTTCTGTAACTAGAAAAGATGAAAAAACCCATGGTCTAGAGCATCATAATTCAATGCAATGACTCCCTAGAAGCTTGTTGGACAATACTTACAGAATAGATGGACATATATATTCTCTATATAATAAATATATAAATATATATATGTCCTTGTTAGGCACTAATGGGGCTCTCAGCAACTATTCAGCCACAAAGGGGAACTTGAAACCTAAAAGTATGAAAATCACTGAAGCAGAAAGTACAATGTTTTCCAATCATAAAGGAAAGAGAGAAGCGAGTAGGATATTGCTCCGCAGAGGTGGTCCAGATGTTCTTCTGTAAGGAATTGCAGTATCTGCCTTTGGTGAGGCTTTGTGAAAGTAGAATCTATAGACCTTTTACACCAGGTTTTCAAAAGGCCAGGCCCCCATGGCAAGCCCCCTACTATTATAACATGTTGCAACTTTACCAGAGCATGGATGGAGCAGATGTGATCCACCAGGGACTTTATAGCGCAATGAGCACCTGGAACTGCCGGTATCATACATTTATCATTAGCAGATGGAGCAGGTTTAATGTAATCATCTGCACATCTTCCTAGTGAAATGATTGGGGTACACTCCAATGCCCTACATTCAAGTATACTGCAGCCCTATGGAATATATTGCCTCTGTGTTTATTATAATAATAATAATATACTGCGTCAATACCTAATAGTATCTGATCCATCATACAACAACGTACAGTCTCGCCAGTTTCATCCCATCAGTCAGGGATTAATGTTTCTCTTTGTGATTTTCAGAGACAGTCCCAGCTCTCAACCCCAGAGTACACAGTCAGGCTAGAAGGGGCCACTCTCCGATGGGCCACCAAGGATAAGTCAAGCAAGAAGCATGTACTGGAGGTGAGGACAATCTGGTTGGGGAAACAAAGTTGTACCTTGTATGCCGGAGAGACCCTGGTGTATGGTATATGGGGCATTTTTAATGGGCCATGGGATACTTAGTGTTACCTAATGCATCACACATGGAGGTTACTTTGATTATAGAAGAAGCGTTGATGTCAAGGGCAATTGCCCGTGATAACATTGCCGCCTAGTGGCCCTATTGTGTAATGTTTCCTACTACTTTGTCGACAATAGCAAGAGCAGAGCTGAAGATGCAGTTATCATTTATACAACTCCTCTATGACACTCGCCCCAATCTACACAGAAGTTGCTTGGAAAAAAATGGGTGTGACGTTTTCCATGTAAATTGTTTTTGTTTTCTGAAATACGCATAGTTCATTTCCCAATTAAATAAGCTGTTTTTCAGCTTAAGACTCGAGAAGGCTCTGAGTTTCTCATACACCATGATTCAGAGACGATCACTGCAGACTGGCACGAATCGATAAAGAACAGTATTGCCAAGAGTATACGTTTAGTAAGTTTATATTTTATTTTGTATAAAAGCAATTGGTTGAACAGTCATCCAGCTATGGACAATAAATAAGCACTCACCCCAAGTCTCCCCCTAACTGGCCTTCAGACTGGGCCCCCTTAGCTCATAACAAGGTTACAGATATATATAAACATTGGGGTAACAGTCACCCTGCTATAGTTCCAGGGGTACCCAGAGTACAAATAAGCACTCACCCCAAATCTCACCCTAACTGGCCTTCAGACTGGGCCCCCTTAGCTCATGACAAGGTTACAGATATATAGAAACATTGGGGTAACAGTCACCCTGCTATAGTTTCAGGGGTACCCAGGGTACAAATAAACACTCACCCCAAATCTCCCCCTAACTGACCTTCAGGCTGGGCCCCCTTAGCTCATATCAAGGTTACAGATATATAGAAACATTGGGGTAACAGTCACCCTGCTATAGTTCCAGGGGTACCCAGGGCACAAATAAGTGATCAACCAAGATCTCTAGCTGAGACAACACAGCCCCCACAGTTTAGGAATCAGGCAAAATTACTATTCTTGCTTTTAAATCACTCCTTCTGTCTTCAGTCTGCAGACCACACACCTGAAGATGAACCTGAACTTTTCCAGGAATTTGGCTCTACTGAAAAGTTGGGAACAAAAGATGAAAAAAAGAACTCAAGTAAGGAAGGGTTAAAATATATCTGCTTATATGTATATTTAAAGGACGGGAGGAGCTGCCATGTGTGCATGAATACATTGTAAAATAACGGGAGCCTATGGGGCAATTGATGGTAGCCCATCTGCATATTCAGTTTCCTTGCCCTCTGAACCCCTCGTGTATTCGCAGGCATGGGATCCGGCAGTAACTCTGACAGCGATCACAAAGTCCGCGCTAAGCTCAAGAAGTTTTTGCAGAGGCGGCCGACATTACAGTCCCTGAGAGACAAAGGCTACATCAAAGGTAATTCTTTCACCAGTGATAGGGGGATTTGGAATGGGACCCTCTCTGTATAATAATAATAATGTTGTTGTTTTATCCAGAACAAGTGTTTGGATGCCCCTTGCAACAGCTCTGTGAAAGAGAAAAACAAAATGTTCCGGAATTTGTAAGAAAGGCCATCCAAGCTGTGGAGAAAAGAGGTAAAGGTCCCTGTGGAATATGATTGGAGGAGGGCAAAATATAGCAGAATTGCCAAAGAAATGTCAAAACTTATGAAGGAAACGATTACTTTTATATCTAAATCTGAATGGCCAGGGTGCTTTGAGCTCCTCGGGATGGAGTGCCCTGGGGTTGTCTAAACTTTGTCTTGTTCTGAAGGGCACACATTTGGAGAGAATTTAGTTTCCATTTGGAAATTAACTGTTATACAGATAATCGAGTGAAAATGATTACATCTTAAACACAACATTCCATTTTTTGGAAACAGGACTTGATATCGATGGTTTGTATCGAGTGAGCGGAAATCTGGCCACTATACAGAAACTACGCCACAAAGTGGATCAAGGTTAGTGCAACTCTCTGAGAACCCTGTTCATATTCTGATGATCCATTAGGCAGGAGCATCTGTACCTGAAGTTCCTGGGGTCACCTGTATCTCTGTCCTGTCCATGGTGATTCCAGCTCTTGTTGTGATATGTTGCTTTCCTTCAAAATCAACTGTTCAGGGCTGATGGTTTGGTTGCTTAAGTGTATTCAGAAGGAAATTGTTCTTCAGAGAGGATTAGAGATGGTGACTTGTTAGATTTGGGATGACAGCAGTGCAGGGAGAATGGTGGTTACATTGTATTATAATGGTGGTGGTGTGGGCTGAGTAGGTTTGACTTGATGAGCAGAGAATGTAATTGAGTGGTCCATCTGTGGAGCATGGTGGCTTGGGATGGTGAGGAGCAAGACTGGTTGCTTGTTAGAATGATAAATGGGCAAAGAGTAAAATGGCTTGATGTGCTGAGATGTTAGATTGGTAAGTGGGTGGGTTTGGGATGGTGATCTGTTTTGTCGAGGAATTATATGGTAATTATTGGGGTGCAACAGGTTGGTTGAAGAATCTGGATGAATATCAGGTCATTTGGGTGGCTAAGTGGGTTGCCAAGGAGTTAGAATAGTGAACAAGTAGATCACGTATGCAGGATAGGTATCAATGGATTGATTTGTTGAAGAGTAAGGATGGTGGGTAGGGAACCTGGAAACTGTGACATAGTAATACAGTAAATAAATATAGATAAAATAAGAATGGTTAGTCCTTTAGGTTTGTTTTCTCTTCTCTCAGCTGTACACGAAATCACACAAATGAAAAAAGCAGATCAGCGCCTAGGACAGTAGAGAAACCAAAAAACAAAACAAAATATATTGTAGTAGGTTCAGGTTCCTCAAATAGCAGCCTGTGTTGGGGAGAAAAAAAATTCTCTTGTGCAAGTTCCCCTTTAAAGAAACCTGTCACTTCTCCAAACAGTGCATAAATGCTTATTCCGGAAACCTTCACCAGTTTTGGCCAAAATGGCTACTTACACGACGGTAGTTATGATTATATAACCTCCGCGTCATAGGCGAGGTGACGTCACAGTGAGCTGCAGGGGAGAAACACGAGGGAGAAACGAACGCCAGCATACAGGTGACTAACCTCATGGAAATGTGAGTGCAATGTTTTAAAAGATTTTTTATTCTCAAAAATAAAACGGTATTATACGATGGGATTTTTGTATCCTTCTGTTGGAGCTTAAAGGTGTTCTGTGGAGCAAGGGAGATTACAATTGAATACTACATGCAATAATTATAACTACCATAGGCATTTTGGCCAAAACAAGCATTTATTCAATGTTTGGTGGAGTGAAAGGTTTCTTTAAAGGGGAACTTCAACAAGAGAGTTTTTTCTTCCCAAAACAGGTTGCTATTTGAGGAACCTGAACATACTACATTATATTTTATCTTTGTTTTCTGGTTTCTCTACTACACTAGGCGCTGATCTGCTTTTTTTATTTGTGGAACATAGCAATACAGGCTGGAGAAGACACACATCCACCAAGTACAAACATTTGCTCTAATAAGTCTTATCTTAGCACTAGTTGGTCTAGACCAGTGATCCCCAACAGTAGCTCGTGAGTAACATGTTGCTCACCAACCCCTTGGATGTTGCTCTCAGGGTCCTCAAAGCAGGTTCTTGTTTTTGAATTCCGGGCTTGGAAGCAAGTTTTAATTGCATAAAAACTAAGTATACTGCCAAGTAGAGTCTACTGTAGGCTGCCAGTCCATAAAGAGGCTACCAAATAGCCAATAACAGCACTTATTTGGCACCACTAGGGACTTTTTCATACTTGTGTTGCTCCCAAACTCTTTTTACATTTGAATGTGTCTCACGGGTAAAAAAGGTTGGGGATCCCTGGTCTAGAGGAAGATGAAAATGATTATCCCTGGTGCTATGTCCAGTTTGCCTCAGATTTGGTTCCTTGTTATGCAGTAGAGTGATCATGGCTGCTTGGTGGGCTAAGTATGGTGACTTGGAGTGCTGAGGAGCAATAATAGCAGTCTGTGGGATTTGGTATGGTGACTTTGTGCTCAGAAAATTATAATGATTGCTTGATAGGTCATTATGGTGACTTGGTGCTCAGTAAAGTGATAATGGTGCCTCGATAAACTCATTATGGTGACTTTGTGATCCAAAGAGTGGTGGCTTCACGGGGCTCAGTATGGTGGCCTGGTGTGCAGAAGAGTGAGATTGTTGGTTTTGAAGGCTCAGCACAGTATGTTGAGTTGATGTGCTGAAGTGGAAGAAAAGGTTTGGAGGAATAGTATGATGACCTAAACTCACTCTCGGGCTGAATAGTGAGAATGGTGGTGTTACAGGCTCAGTGTTGCGGTTTGTCGTGCAATAGTGACTTGGTGGGCCAGTATAGTGTGCTGAAAACACTCTAGAAGCGGTGAGGTTGCACACAGACTTTTTACTTAACATATTTTGCCTTCGGCACAGAAGAAAGCATCAACCTGGAAGACGGGCGCTGGGAAGATGTCCACGTTATCACCGGAGCCCTGAAACTTTTCTTCCGGGAGTTGCCAGAACCCCTCTTCCCCTTCAGTCACTTTGACATTTTCATTGAGACAATAAGTAAGAAGACACAATAACAATCGCATTTACATTCCATTTAGAATTGTATTTCATCGGGTAAAATGTTTGCTCTAATGATGACATTTTTCCTCTTCTATCAAAGAATTAAATGACCCAGCAATGAAGAAGAAGCAGTTCAAGGAGCTGATACAGTCGCTGCCGTCGCCAAACAGAGACACGATGCAGTTTCTCTTCCGTCATCTGTGCAAGTAGGTGGCATTGGGGTTCCTCAAGATGTTTGCCTCCATCACCGATGGTGGTGATCTCTACTCCTTGCATATTTCTCCCACTCTCCTCTTTTTTTTATTCCCAATGGCTTTCTTCCTCTCCCCTTTTGTGTAATGCTTCATGCTTCACGGTCTCACTTCTCTTCTTTACTATTTCTCTGCCCTTTATAGATTTCTCCCTCAATGTCACTTTTATTCTCCCTTCCTTCCCATTATTTCCCCTTCTTACTTTTTGCTCTTTCTTATAACGCTCTTCACTCTCCCTTCTCTTCTGCTCTGTCTATTGTCTTCTACCTAACCATTCCTCTTCCTTTCTTCCACTGAATCTCCAACCTATTCCATCTGCTCCCTCTTAGTTGTCTACATTCACCAAATTCTCTGGATTTTTATTCAGTTCTCCATGTTGTCCTGCATTTCTTTTCCTTACCTTCTTCTCCCTTCCGTGCTTCTCCACTACATTAAATTAGTTTAACCCCAACACTGGTGGCCTGGTGGACCTTCATCTCTCTTTTCAGTTCCTAGCCTAGCGCTAGCGTCAATTCGCTAGCGTTGGGCATTTTCGTTACTTCGCAAATTCACTAACGAACGCTGGCGTAGTTTCGCTAGTGTTACTTCGCACCCTTACGCCTGGCGAATTTTCCCTACGGACGTAACTACGCAAATTCACTAATGCGCGCAGTGTATTGAACGCTACCTTTTACGCTAGACTTCCTTCGCCACCTCAGACCAGGCGAAGCGCAATAGACGAGATAAGGATTGTTTCAAAAAAAGTTCAAATTTTTTCTAAGTCCCAAAAAACGCTGGCGTTTTTTCTATATTATGGGTGATAGGCTGAAAAAGATCGAAAACATTTTTGGGGCTCCCCTCCTTCCCCCCTACATTTCCTAACTCATGGCAACTTAACTATACAGTGGGCACATGTGCAAAAAAAAAATTTTATTTGATGTTTTGAAGGTTTCCCAGGCATTTGTAGTGATTCTACCTATTCCTCCATTGAAATTAGAATTTGGTGCCTTATGCAAATTAACCATCGCTAGCGTAACTTCGCTTCGCTTAGCGAATCAACGCTACCGCAACTTCGCAACCTTACGCTACCCCTGAGCGCAACTTCGGATTTTAGTGAATTTGCGGAGCGCTGGCTAAACTACACGTGGCGAAGTGCGGCGAAGTTGCACCTGGCGCAACTACGAATCTTAGTGAATTTGCCCCTTGGGGTCCATTAAGTTGACCTGGGCACATATACCTGATATGTTTCAATGTCTGCCAGACCCACAAGCAGCTCGGAACCTTGCCACGTGATTAAATCCAGAATGTTTAATTCCTTGTCTCTCCAGCGTAATTGAATATCGAGAATCCAACAGAATGTCCATCCAGAGTATCGCCATTGTGTTCGGGCCGACCCTCCTAAGGCCTTCGATAGAAGGAGCAAACATCGCCATGTTCATGGTGTTCCAGAATCAAATCGTGGAGCACGTTCTAACCCAATATAAATATATATTTAACACAAGCTGATCCCTGGCTTTGCTGATTCTTACCGACTGTGACATGACGGCGCGGGCTCGCCCGATAAAAGCCTTTGTATTGCTCTGCCTCGCTATTTAAATGTTTTATGTAAATACCTGTGCCCTTGACTTATATATATACATATATATATATATATATATATATATATAGATGATAGATAAATATATATATGTACAAAATAAGCTGAGTATAGTAGGGAAACTGGGCCAACTTGCTGTTCGTGTAAATAAATCCCTCCCAGAAATGTCAATATTCACTTTATTAAGCAGCTTTTAATTAACCGACTCTGCTATAGGTTTTTACACGTGTAATTATTTTCATAGAAACGGATTTTAAAAGAGCAGAAGTCTGCGGCACCAACAGAGAATTTATTTAATAAGGCGCAAGAAAAGACACTGGTCTGTTGTGCACAGAGAGATTCATCTTCATTATTCCTGTTGCACTTTTTACATTAAAATGTTTTACAAGAAAGAGAATAAGGTTTTTTTTTTATTGAATGAAATGACTGATTCTTCAAAAGGGTCTGTAAACCTTATTAAGTTTCCACGTTGCAATCAGGGAAGTGTCCAAACTGCACAATGTTTACTTGCCCTTTAAACATGATGGGAGATGGACCTGTTATTAAGGGAGGGGGGTGTCAATGTCAAATCAGAGAGACCCCCAACAAAAATGGGAGAGTTGACATGTCTGTAAGGGGCACTGGAGTTCAAAATAACTAAAACAAGTAGTAAAGAGGACCCTGCCCTGAAGAGCTTGCAATCTAATAAAGACGTGGAGGTGGGCAAGATCAGGGGTCAGCAAGGTGACAGACGAGGGGGCATGTAGTGTACTCTGAAGCTATGCTATGTAAAGAAGAAATGTGCTCCATCTATATGTTGCTGAACTACAACTCCCATCATACTCCAAAATCATATCAAGGAATAAAGCATGCTGGGAGCTATTGTATTAACAGGGGTGATATTCATTTAGGGATTAACCTAACATCTGGGATTATAATATATATAACCCTGCCTGTTGTGGAGAGGTTAGAGTTAATCCAGTTGTACTGCTATACGTTGTTTCACCAGCAGGTGTCCCTGCAACACAAGTTGTGTACACCCTTTATGCGCCAGGGTAGCCCCAAACTGACACGAAACAGATGCTCCTTTGCAGCGTTTGGTTTATTCAAAAACGGATCATTGCTGAAAAGAAGATCATTCTGGTTAATGGTAACATCAGGAGAAAATATTTATTAAAGGGGAACAACCCTTTTTTTTAATTTCCTTTTATATTCGTCTATGGGGAAATGTTTAGAATACACTTTCTGTTCAGGCTCTCTGTTGTCTTTCAAACCATTGCCTTTTGCTTAAATCAGGCTACTGGGTAGTTAAACCCTAACTGGGTGGCCGATACCTAAATCCTTTCTAAGGGCTCTTACAGACGAGCGTTTTTACCTGCGCCCCCCTGCGTTCCGTTTTTCTGCGTTCAGCCGCAGGGGAGCGTAGGAATAGACGCATTACATTTTTTCCAATGGGGCTGTACTCACACAGGCGCATGTAGGCGCCGAACGCAGGTTGAGACGCAACATGCTGCATTTTTCCTGCGTTCGCCTGTGTGAGTACAGCCCCATTGTATGTAATGCGTCTATTCCTGCACTCCCCTGCGGCTGAACGCAGAAAAACGGAGCGCAGGTAAAAACGTCTGTAAGAGCCCTAAAGCACAAAAAAAAAAAAAATTAAGAGCAAATGGCAGAATTCATCCTACGAACAGTTAATCACGTCAAGTGCGGGTAATTAGTATAGGGGAAGCAGGTCCAGAGAGAGAGAGACAGAGGAGAGAGAGAGAGAGAGAGAGACAGAGGACAGAGGAGAGAGAGAGAGAGAGAGAGACAGAGGACAGAGGAGAGAGAGAGAGAGAGAGAGAGAGAGACAGAGAGAGAGAGAGAGAGGAGGAAGAGGAAAAGGACAGAGGAGGAAGAGGAGAGAGAGAGGAGGAAGGCTGCCGGCTCTATGGAAAGGATTCTGGAAATGGAATTGTTGTATTCAGCAAAGGTACAGTCAATATATATTATATATTTAATTTTATGCTTATGATTCCGAATGGGGGGACTGGACTTGCAAGGGAGTTACACCCTGTATCTAATTAGAGCCCAATAGGATTAAAGATTCATGGTCTGTCTGCCTTAGGGCTCTTACATACGGGCGTTTTTTCCTGCGCTCCCCTGCGTTGCGCTTTCTTCTGTTCAGCTGCAGGGGAGCGCAGGAGTAGACGCACTCAATTATTGTGAAGGGGGCTGTACTCACACAGACATGGAAATGCCAAACGCAGGTGGGACACCGCATGTTGCATTTCACCTGCGTTCGGCGCATACATGCGTCTGTGTGCGTACAGCCCCCTTCGCAATAATTGAGTGCGTCTACGCCTGCGCTCCGTGTGTAAGAGCCCTAAATCCTTAATAAACTGCATTTGCCTTTGTGCTTCTGATCCCACTCACGGTGCATTTGGGTCGGAGCTTTCCACTAATTGAATAATGAGCAGCTCAGCCGCAGAAAGGAAAAGCCCCCCGACTGTATTGTGGGTCCCAAATACCCCGGCCCAGACCTTCAGCCTAAGGAGTGGAGGGTAACTAGTAGTACAAGGAAAAGAAGACCCATAAGCAGCTGCTTTCTGTATATTCCTGCAATAAAAGTATAAAAATCTTTGTGGATTTTGTGTTCCCTACAATGGGTGGGCTGTGAGCGCTCGTCTCTCCTCTGGATTGGGTGGGCTGGAGCTGCCATACTGGTTTCCTTGCAGCATTTATAATGGGGTGTGGGCACTTTGCACCCAGTTCAGCAGAGCAGACTGTAGGGATCCAGTCTCCGCAGGAGTATTAGTTGTGCACCTGTTACCTGATCATCATTTCCCCCAGGTGCAGCTAATGGGGCAGAGGAAGCCCAGTGAGACCATAAAGGATAAGTAACTGAGAACTAATCAATCCCACCTGGGCCTCCTGTCTTTGTAAAAGGTAAAATAAAGGTTAAACTGTTCCAGGAATGAGAGATGTTGCTGTCGTCCAAAGATCTAATTAATAACAGGGAATAGACAGAATTGGCATTGGACTCTGTAGCCTTTTTCACTGAAACCCGAGCCTGGCCTGATGCCCAACATCATTGCTTGAGACCTTACCATTAAAGGGATTGTTTCCCTTTAAATCTACTTTTAGTATGACGCAGAGAGGGATATTCTGAGACAATTTGCAATCGGTTTTATTTTTTTATTATTTGTGGTCTTTGAGTTATTTAGCTTTTTATTCAGCAGCTCTCCTGTTTGCAAATGCAGCAATCAGGTTGCTAGGGTCCAAATAACCCTAGCAACCATGCACTGATTTGAAGTATGAATAGGAGAGGTCTGAATAGAAAGATGAGTAATATAACAATAAAGGTGTAGCCGTAAAGGGCATTTGTTTCTTTAGATGGGGTCAGTGACCCCCATTTGAAAAATGGAGAGAGTCAAAAGAAGGAAAATACAGGTATAGGACCTGTTATCCAGAATGCTCTGGACCCGGGGATTTCTGGATAATGGATCTTTCAGTAAATTAGATCTTCATACGTTAAGTCTACTAGAAAATCATTAAACATGAAATAAACCCAATAGGCTGGTTTTGCTTCCAATAAGGATTAATTATATCTTAGTTGGGATCAAGTACAAGCGACTGTTTTATTATTACACAGAAAAAGGAAATCATTTTTAAAAAGTTTTTTTATTTGATTAAAATGGAGTCTATGGGAGATGGCCTTCCTGTAATTCAGAGCTTTCTGGATAATGGGTTTCCCGATAACGGATTTTTCTGTAATTTGGATCTTCATACCTTAAGTCTACTAGAAAATCATATAAACATTAAATAAAGCCAATAGGCTGGTTTTGCTTCCAATAAGGATTAATTATATCTTAGTTGGGATCAAGTACAAGTGACTGTTTTATTATTACACAGAAAAAAAGGAAATGCAGGTATGGGACCTGTTATCCAGAATGCTTGGGACCTGGGGTTTTCCGAATAACAGATCTTTCTGTAATTTGGATCGTCACACCTTAAGTCTACTAAAAAATCTTTTAATTATGATGGTTTTGATGATTTTTTATCTAGAATGCTCAGGACCTGGAGTTTTCCAGATAACGGATCTTGTAAACATGAAATAAACCCAATAGGCTGGTTTTGCTTCCAATAATTAATTCTATCTTAGTTGGGATCAAGTACAAGTGACTTCATTTTTAAACTTGGATTATTTGGATAAAACGGAGTCTATGGGAGACGGCCATTCCATAATTTGGAGCTTTCTGGATAACGGGTTTCCAGATAAGGGACCCCATACCTGTAATTCAAAAAATATTTTTTTTATTAAAAACGAAGACCAATTGAAAAGTTGCTTAGAATTGGCCATACTAAAAGTTAACATGAAGGTGAGCCCCCTCTTCGTCATTATGAATCAGGCAGGTAAAGTTCTCCTGGTATCTGCCAAACCCAGACTTTTCCATCAGACAGACCCACGGGGGGGAATACGATGTTTCCTGCAGAGAACGCGTTTCCGCTGATTGTTCCATTAGGGGGAGTCTCGTGTTGGGCAACGTGTCTGGATAATTTTGGCCATATGACATTGCATTGCTTTTCAATCAAAAACGAGAGATTTGAACCCTCATGTAAAGCGATCTGAGCTGAGTCATTAGGCTGAGGCCCATCAGTAATAACAATCAGTAGTTGCACCCTTTGTTACCGAATCCTTCTTTGTTGGGTTTAGTTCTCCTTTCAGTCCCTAGCACTTCTGTGTGATTGTTGTGTAGCACACGCCAGGCTCAAGGTCGTCTTTAAGTAAATTCAATTGGCAGGTGGTCTGGGAAATTCCGGCTCCAGCCAAGATACAGCCATGAACCCAAGGAAATGCCCGGGGTCTTATCTCAAGGAGGAAATCCTGAATAACCAATTAATTATTAGCTTTGATCATTGTATGGCAAGTTACACTGTACTGCTTCTTAGTTGCACTGTCTGCTGTAGATGTCACCAGACTAGTGGGATATAGAGTTCCTACACTGATGTTTGATATAGGATTCTATAAAATCCATAAGCATCTGTTCCTGCTGAATTGTGCTTAGTACAGGGAATACCTATGCTGCCATAGTTTTATGGGATCTCTCTGTACAGACTATGAGCAAACTTAGGGGACTGTTCCTGCTGAATTGTGCTTAGTACAGGGAATACCTATGCTGTCATAGTTTTATGGGATCTCTCTGTACAGACTATGAGCAAACTTAGGGGGCTGTTCCTGCTGAATTGTGCTTAGTACAGGGGAATACCTATGCTGCCATAGTTTTATGGGATCTCTCTGTACAGACTATGAGCAAACTTAGGGGGATGTTCCTGCTGAATTGTGCTTAGTACAGGGGAATACCTATGTTGCCATAGTTTTATGGGATCTCTCTGTACAGACTATGAGCAAACTTAGGGGGCTGTTCCTGCTGAATTGTGCTTAGTACAGGGGAATACCTGTGATGGGCAAATTTGTTGCAAAATTTGCGAAAAGCATTGAAGTCAATGGGCGTCAAAATTATTTTGATGCGCATCAATTTTGACACCCGCGACAATTTTTATATGCGCGCCTATATTGTCCAAATGCATTAAAGTCAATGGGCGTCCGATTAATTTTGACGCTCAACAATTTTTACATGCGCAACTATTCTGACGCATGACACTTTTTTTTTTTTTTTTACGCACAGATTTTTTCAACTGCGAATTTTTGCTACTGTTTCGCGAATTTATTTGCCGGCGGCAAAACATGGAAATTGCCTGCATGGCTACACAGCAGCTTGTTTATATAAACTATAGTAGTGCTTATCTGTTATCTACTGTGTATCCTGTGCTTGAATGGCTGCCCCCATGGCTACACAGCAGCTTGTTTATATAAACTATAGTAGTGCTTATCTGTTATCTACTGTGTATCCTGTGCTTGAATGGCTGCCCCCATGGCTACACAGCAGCTTGTTTATATAAACTATAGTAGTACTTATCTGTTATCTACTGTGTATCCTGTGCTTGAATGGCTGCCCCCATGGCTACACAGCAGCTTGTTTATATAAACTATAGTAGTACTTATCTGTTATCTACTGTGTATCCTGTGCTTGAATGGCTGCCCCCATGGCTACACAGCAGCTTGTTTATATAAACTATAGTAGTACTTATCTGTTATCTACTGTGTATCCTGTGCTTGAATGGCTGCCCCCATGGCTACACAGCAGCTTGTTTATATAAACTATAGTAGTACTTATCTGTTATCTACTGTGTATCCTGTGCTTGAATGGCTGCCCCCATGGCTACACAGCAGCTTGTTTATATAAACTATAGTAGTACTTATCTGTTATCTACTGTGTATCCTGTGCTTGAATGGCTGCCCCCATGGCTACACAGCAGCTTGTTTATATAAACTATAGTAGTGTTTCTGAAGCAAACACACCAGTTGTACCAGTGCAGGGAAACTGTATATTATATTTATACAATTAAAATAATTTTTTACTGTTTCTTTAACCATGTCTCTCTGGTTTCTAGTATAATGAATGACATTATAAACAGGGAGACCAGCGGCCGGTGATAATTGTTACAAGCCTGCCTGTGAGACAATGGCTCTTAAAGGAAAGCTATAGTGATCACCATTAGTAATTGGTTAAACCAGAGCAGCAGTGTCTGTTTCTGTTGGTTTCTCAGATCGGGAGCTCGGTGGCTTTTGCGGCTGAAATTTCCGGGACTGGGAGGTTTAACAGCAAAGAATTGAGCAGGAATGTGTAAGGAAAACAGTCGGGATTCTTTGCAGATCAGCGTGTGGGGCTCTCGGCAGCCTGTTGTGTTTAAACACTGATCTGAGTTATACACTGGGGGCTGCAGAGAGGCTTATACAGGTGCACAGACACCAAGGGGTTACACCAGCGTTTATTCAAGGAAAAGCAATTGTTTCTGAGTTCACTATATACAGAAAAAGTCATTTATGTTCCTCATATACAAGTATGTTTTGCCTTCAGTTGTACCGTGTGAATGTAAATCTCCAGTAGGACGGCAGTTCGATTTAGCTTTCCCAAGTCGCCCAAAGTTTCCGCGAGAGGCAACGTTGGACGACTTCGGAGAATGAAGCGTTCCAAGTGCCATCCCTCCACGATTTATATTCTAGCCAACGGGAAGGCAATTCTGAGAGATTAGTCACCCGAAGAAGAAGCGATTGGCGACTAATCTACCCGAACTGCCTTCCTGCCGGTTAGATTGTAAATCACCAGCGGGATGGCAGTTGAATCGCTTCGGCTTTCCGAAGTCCCCCAAAGTTTCCTTGTGAAGAAATTTCCGACAACTTTGGAAAACGAAGTGTTCCGAGTGCCACCCCGCCGGCGATTTACATTCTAGCCGGCGAAAAGGCAGTTCCCGAGAGATGGCAGTTTGATTGCTTCGGCTTTCCAAAGTCGCCCGAAGTTTCCTCGCTGCTATTTCGGGAGATTAGTTGCCCATTGACAAATCGCCTCTTCTTCGGGTGACTTATCTCCCGGAACTGCCTTCCTGCCGGCTATAATGTAAATCACCGGCAGGAAGGCAGTTCCGGGAAATTAGTCGCCCCAAAAAAGAGGCGATTTGTCGATGGGCGACTAATCTCCCGAAGTAGAAGCTTGTCTCTGCCCTTAAGGGTGAAAGTATAATGGGAGCTGTAGTTCACCAGTCTGGGATTGGGATTTCAACTAAGAGCAACACTGGACAATAGAAACCTGCTTTTTTTTGCTTTTGAGTCACTTTTTGTATAATTTCCCAAAAACGGACTTTTTTTATGCCCTATAGCCTGAGCTGGATTTAGGTCACTAGGCAGTAGCCCTTGGCCCTCTCCCTTCCCATTGCCAATTGGCACCTATGCTCAGCCATGATCCTCCAGGTGTTCTATCAATATATTTGTCATAGTGCTGAGCCAAATTTTTCGCCAAGTTTCGGCACAAAAACTATAGACTTTAATGGGTAAAAAAAATTGTTGCGCAAAAAAAATTGTCCCCCATAGACTTAAATGCATTTGAGTGAATTTTCGCCATTTAGCAAATTTTTGGCGAAGCTAAACAGGTCAAATTCACCCATTACTAATTTGTAAGTAGATGGCTGTCCTCTGTAGACTGGTCTACCTCACTGGTTGGAGCTGCCATCTTGGACCTGCTGGAAAACCAAGAATCGGCATAGGAAGCAAGAAACTTGGCTTTCCATTGGTGGGTGTAAGGCTTGTGATAACGGTGGACTTCCCATGTGACCCGCTTGCAACCACTGCACAATTGTAGGGAGTTATGCCCCCGAATTTGGAGAGCTGGTTGTGTAAAAACAGGAGAATTTTGTAGGCAGGTTTATAACCACTTTATAAAGTTTCAGCAGTGGGTTTCTTGTCCTTACAAATAAGACATTGGCACCTCAATGAGACTCAACAGTCTCACCATCATTATTCTATGGTGCATCATTTGAGTGCAAGCCTGTCCACTTCATTATATAACTCCTCCACCCCCACCTTGATCTACCCCCTCATCATCTACCCACCACCAAACCGTGTTTTGTAGGATGAGTCCTGATCGATTCCCTGATCTTTGTTGGTGTATTAAAGTTTTAGTGGGTCATTATTTTCATTTGGACTTTTGTTAGCAATTCCCTAGGAATAGACTTATTTGATACAAGCTCTGTCCCTCAGACTCTTGAGGTGCTCCAGCATCCATGCATCTCAGAGGCTTCCAACCCAAGACCAACTTCAGACAAAGACCTTTAGATCAAGTCAACCGAGGTTTTAGGTGACCATACAGACCATGGTTTCAGTGTCAGTAATTTCTTTAGAATAGATTTATTTGATACAAGGTCTGTCCCTCCAACTCCAAGGTGCTCCAGCATCCATGCATCTCAGAGGCTTCCAACCCAAGACCAACTTCAGACCAAGACCTTTAGACCAAGTCAACTGAGTTTTTGGGTGTTTTAGGTGACCATATAAACCATGGATTCAGTATCAGCAATTCCCTTAGAATAGACTTATTTGATACAAGGTCTGTCCCTCCGACTCCAAGGTGCTCCAGCATCCATGCATCTCAGAGGCTTCAGACCAAGACCTTTAGATCAAGCCAACTGAGTTTTTGGGTTTTTTAGGTGACCATATAAACCATGGCTTCAGTGTCAGCAATTCCCTTAGAATAGACTTAATTGATAGAAGCTCTGTCCCTCAGAATCCGAGGTGCTCCAGCATCCATGCATCTCAGAGGCTTCAACCCAAGACCAACTTCAGATCAAGACCTTTATACCAAGTCAACTGAGTTCTTGGGTGTTTTAGGTGACCATATAAACTATGGCTTCAGTGTCAGCAATTCCCTTAGAATAGACTTATTTGATACAAGCTCTGTCCCTCAGACTCCGAGGTGCTCCAGCATCCATGCATCTCAGAGGCTTCCAACCCAAGACCAACTTCAGATCAAGTCAACCAAGGTTTTAGGTGACCATATAAACCATGGAATCCGTTTCAGGAATTCTTTCACTCAAGTTTTAGGATAGGTCAGCTGGATAACAGTGCAATATCCGAAAGTAAAGGTTGAACTGCCTATTTTGAGAACTTGGGGTGCAAATGAGGGAGTTTTGTGAAAGTTTACAAACCCTTAAAATATGGCTGAAATCCTGGTACCTCCAAAACAAAGGTTTTAAACACCTTTTAGGATTTTTCAGGAAAAGGATGTTTTCAAATTTGATCCAAAAGTTGAATCCAAAGGAATGTTGACCTTCTTCAATAGGAAGAGAGAAGAAAAACTTGTCAGAAAGAGAAATGTGTTAGAAATGGAAACATTTTATATCTTCATTGTTTATAGCTTATAAATAGGGTCCTGAGGTTCCATTTTTAGCGCATGTATTTATTTTATTTTCAATTCAGAGCTGACGGTCATTGTAGAGGCCAAACTGTGCTAAAATAGGACTATTTATTATCGAAAATTTCCCCAAATACTTTTGACAGTTGTACAAATAGTTTTTCGGTATTTCGGGTCCTTTTTATGAACGATTTCCTTGGGACAAATATTTTTGGTATTTCAGGTCCTTTTATGAAAGGTTTCCTTAGTACAAAAGCTGGAGACAGCCTAAAAATAGAGGGAGCCCAAAATATCGCAGCCAATATATTGCTGGAAGAGCAGACGGGAAACCTCCCAGGCACATGGGAATGGGCAGCAGACAAATAAATATAACAGTTTATTACAAGGGAGATGGTGACCCCTCTACTGCAGGGCTTGAGGCCCCCCAATAAAACAAAATAAGAAAGTTCCAACCTAAAGGAGGTCGAAATCTGGTTGTATTCCACAGTACTTTACAGAGATTTTACATCAGTTCCAGCCCCAGTGGAGCTTACAATCTAAGGTCCCTATCATATTCATACACACTAGGAGCCAATAACCTGCCTGTATATGTTGGTGGGATGACTCTAGCGTTCCCGGAGCAAAGCCATGCACACAGAGGGTGATTGTGTCTGGTTGGACTTAACCCCAGGGCTGCAGGGCACCATACTGCCTATGTCATAGCCTTGGGTATAAATCTGTTTCTGGATTCAGTTATCTTCTGGTCTATATCACCCAGGGCTTCCAGGCATGTTCTCCCACTGCTTCCAGGAAGAATTCATCTAGGCCGGTGATCCCCAACCAGTGACTCATGAGCAACATGTTGCTGTCCATAGGCCCTGATTTATGGAAAGACCACCTAGGCCCCAGGCCTAGGGTTGGAGGATTTTAGGGGGACGGCATGCTGCCCAACCACACCCACATTGGTTCAAAAACACTGGAGATACAATCATTTTTTTAAATTTCCCGTGCGCAAATTCCCATTGCTCCAGTCCAGATGATGAAAATTTACACGAATAAAGGGGAGGGGATAGGGGTGACGAACGGCAGTGGGCTTAGGGGCAAGCACTATTTAAATCCGGCCCTGGCTGTCCAACCCCTTGGATGTTGCTCCCAGTGGCCTCAAAGCAGGAGTTTATTTTTGAATTCCAGGCACGTTTTGGTTGTATAAAAACCAGCTGTACTGCCAAACAGAGACTCCTGTAGGATGTCAGTCCACATAGGGCAATTGAATAGCCAATCGCAGCCTTTATTTGGCACCCCAGAAACTATTTTTTTCATGCTTGTGTCCAACTCTTTTTACATTTGAATGTAGCTCATTGGTAAAAAAGTTTGGAGACCCCTGATCTAGAGTATAACTCTACTGAGCCATTTACTCAATGGTGGCCTAATTTGCTGGTACCTTTGTACTCCATCTTCACCATAGACAAGGACAGTCCTAAGTACTGGGGCGAAATTATCCTGGACAAGAGGACTCGGGAAGATTCAGAAAGATTTATTTGCCAGGCGATAAATCTCCTCCTCTTCAGGGCGACTAATCTCCCCGAACTGCCTCCCACCGGCTGGAATGTAAATCACTGGCGGGATGGCAATCTGAGCGATTAGTTTTCCAAAGTCGCCAAAGTTTCCTCGTGAGGAATTCCCACTGTATGAATATCCAAATCCACGGAAGGGCAATAGTTTTCTCTCTGAACTACATTTTCTAGGAATTCCCCCAATGAGATAAACAAGGGGTTCTTTGATTATTAGCGTCACTATAATCGCACTGAATGTTCCCATACTCATTCTGCACTTTCTAACGGGGAACCTCCTGGGTCCTGTTTGGGGGAACACGGGCAAAGTCTTAATAACACTGTGTAAAGGGCTATGTTTTTTGTTGTTTACACCCTTGACCGGCCTCTGTAGCACCCAGTAGCACCCAGTACCACTGGCTGGTTATGGAGCAAGATAAGCGTAAGCAGGTGTTGTGCTACTGGGTCTGGTCCCACAGTAGGTAAATATACATTGGGGAGTGTATCCCAGATTCCACTCTGTTTTCGCTTTATTCCATCCAGTGTTTCTAAAAACTGTCCGTTTCCAACAACAAGGAGCAGCCTAGACGTCATGATAACGTTTATTCCTTAAGGCCCCAATAGACGGATCAATAAAAGCTGCCGACAGACCGAGTTATTGGCTGTGTTTGGGGCCATCTGATGGGCTTCCCCGATCGATATTTGCCCGAAAGTCGCCAGGTTAAAAAATCCCATTGGATCGCGGCCACATCTGTACCTCTATGCGGTTCCGCTATCCGTCCACGTATTGGATCCATTATGATCCAATCATTGGGTACTAGGGTCCACAATCGGATCAGCCCGATATCGCCCACCTCAATGTTGGCATATTGGGGAGAGATCCGCTCGTTTATCGACATATCACATACCAGCATCACTCACTGGGAATAAAGTCTCCATTAAAGAGGTACTTGCAGTTGTTTTTAGTATGTGAGATATGGAACTCGGCACTTGTTCTCCTGCTGCAAGCAACTCAGACAAGTTGTTCGGCACCATGTAAAAATTATATCGGGTTGGAGATCAGACGGATCATTTGTGACGGTTTTAAAATCCCATTGGGTGTTGGGCTGTTGATGGCTCAGTGACATCAGCAGCAAAGGAAAAGCGCAACCTCACATGCTGTTAGTCTGGGACTGAGTTGTTTGCAGCAGGATAAAAAATGTTAGTGCTGAAGAGCTCACTAATGTCCCGTTCCATAGCGCCAAAGGTATAATAATACTGTGATTTCAGGGCACTTTTTTATTGCAATGGCCGTTTCGGGGAGAAACCCCTTATTTTTATTATTTAGCCTGTGTTCTGTCAGCTCCCCTTCTTCAGAGAAACCCATTGAGGCTTTTGCTTCTTACCAATGCTGATGCACGCTGGGCCGGGAGAGATTTATTCCCTGGATTATGGGGATTTTAAATATTAACACAGTCAACTCTCCGCTTATCCCAAGAAGGTATTCATGTCCCACAATAATTCTAAAATTCCAGACCAGCCCCCTGTTCTACCGACTTTCTATAAACAATAAATGAGCCCTCGTGTCTCCTTCTCTTACAGATGCAAAATTGCACTGGGGCAGTTGCTCATAGCAACCAATCAGCAGCTAGAATTGAATTTACATCTGCAAGTCGCAAAAGGAGGTGGTAAGTTGCAATTTTCTTTTTTTTTAATATTTAAAAAAAAAAAAAAAAAATTAAATGTTTGAATATTTTCATTGGATCTTGCTCAATTAATTTTCTTAATGTTCCATTTGGGTACATGTTGAAATACAATGCTGTGTTTGGTTGATTATTTCCCTATGAACATCCTGATTGGCTACAGGCTGGTCTAACTCCGTTTCTGATTGGACGCAGGTAGGTCTAGTCTTGCAAACCAACAGTCTAAAGCTTTTGTTGATCGTAGCACCTCCTCTTCAAAGTTGGTTATTATACCCCACGATAATGTCTTATTGTACATCTCCTCCTATTTCTTGTAGGGATTTTTCAAGCAAAATAACACGTACATTTGGGATAGCAGACTGTAACTGCAGCCTTAAATGGGTTGTTCGCCTTTAAATTAACTGATGATTTTTTTTGAGTTATTTAGCTTTTTATTCAGCAGCTCTCCAGTTTGCAATTTCAGCAGTCTGGTTGCTAGGGTCCACATTGCCCTAGCAACCATGCACTGTTTTATTATATGAACAGGAGAGGGACTAAATACAAAGATGAGCAATAAAAAGTAAATAGCAATAACAATAAATGTGTAGCCTTACAGAGCATTTGTTTTTTTAGACGGGTCAGTGACCTCTGTTTGAAAGCTGGAAACAGACAATAGAAGGCGATAAATTAAAAAAACGATATATATTAATTAAAAATTAATTATTATTAAAAATTATGAAGAGCAATTGAAAAGTTGCTTAGATTTAGCCATTCTATAACGTACTAAAAGTGAACTTAAAGGCAAACCACTCGTTTAATGGAAACTTTGTATTTTCTTTCATTTGCCTAATGTAATATTGTCCTCAAGGTATGGGATCCCTTATCCAGAAAGGATAACCACACATTTAATATACAAGCCCTTGCCAGATTGGTTATATATATATATATATATATATATATATTTTTTTTTTTTTTTTTTTTTTTAAAAAAAGCAAAAACACAAGGTTCAACTTTTCTTCAAACAAATATAAAAGTTTAATGTTTTGTCTTCCCTTTACACACACCACCAATAAAAATGTAATGTACGTACAAACCCTGGTTTCCCAAATCCATGATGTTTTCCATAGAAAAATGAAAAGGGACGCTGTATAAAAAAACGTGAGTTTCTGTGCAATTTGGTGAAACCTTTCTGTAATTTACTGTATTCACTTTACTATTCACTTTACTATTGCTCAAGCAGTCGGTTATAGGTAATTTGTGCAAAAATGTGTAATAAACGTTGCTGCGCACAGTGTGGCAAATTTTTAACCACGCCCATTTTTGTGACCACACCCCCTAATTACTGTGTTAATTTTACAAAATTTGGCAGGTTATGAAAGTTTGAACATATTTCTTTTTTTTTTTTTCTTTTCAGTTATTAAAGTTTTGCTAATGAAGGTGAATTGCCCTTTAGGGTAAGTCCACACTGGTCGTTTTGGGGAGATTTGGTCACCTTGCGACTAATCGCCACGTTTTTGCGGCGACCGAATCTCCCCAAACGTCTTCCCTGACTCTGCGCTAGCTTAAAATGAAAAAAAAAAAAAACGCCGCACGTGATTAGCGCATGTGTTTTTATTTATTTTAGCCGGCGCAGAGTGAGGGAAGACGCTTGGGGAGATTGGACGCCGCAAAAACGAGGCGACCAAATCTCCCCAAAACGCCCAGGGTGGCCTGACCCTTAAGCTGTGAGTCTAACTTCTCCCAAGAGACCTGTAATCTTATATTGTTACAATTACTTATTTGCTTATCTCAAAACTGTTACAAAAGTATCTTATCTGCAGTTGTGGCTGTTCTATGCTCTCTGCCAAAAGCCAAGTAAGTTAGAAACTTTGTTTCTTTTTCTGGCTGTTCAGTGCAAACAAAAAAATAGGGAGTTTCCAGTACAAACAAGGGACTGCGGGTTGAGCTGTCAAAAGAGGGACCGTTGGGAGGTATGAATTTGCATATGCAAATTAGGTTTCGTATTCGGTTCAGTATTAAGCCTAATCTTTCATGAAGGATTCGGGGGTTTGGCCGAATCCAAAATAGTAGATTCGGTGCATCCCTAGAGTTAAGGGAAACTTTGCCTAATGTATTCTTGTTCTCAAGGTATGGGATCCATTTTCTGAAAACCCCTTATCCAGAAAGCTCCGAATTACAGGGATGGAGTTCCTATAAAGTCCGTAATAAAACAGTCGCTTGTACTTGACTTTAACTGAAATATAATAAATCCTTATTGGAGACGAAACAATCCTATTTAGCAGATTTAGGGCATTGACACACACTAAGATTCAGGGGAGATTAGTCGCCCAGCAACAAATCACCTCTTCTTCGGGCGACTAATCTTCCCAAAATGCCTTCCCGACGGCTAGAATGTAAATTGCTGGCAGGATGGCACTCTGAGTGATTCGTTTTCTAAAGTCGCCCGAAGTTTCCTCGCGAGGCAACTTCGGGCGACTTCTAAATGAAGCGCTCCGAGTGCCATGCCACAGGTAATTTAGATTTTAGCCGGTGAAAAGGCAGTTTGGGGAGATAGTCGCCCGAAGAAGAGGAGATTTTTCGCTGGGCGACTAATCTCCCCGAATCTGAGCGCGTGTCTCTGCCCTTTAAGGTGAAGATCCAAATTTAAAGCAAGATCTTCTAGATACAAAGCATCCCAGATACAGGTATGGGATCTGTTATCCAGAATGCTTTGGGTTTCCCGGATAATGGATCTTTCTGTAATTTGGTTCTCCGTACCTTAAGTCTACTAGAAAATCATGTAAATATTAAATAAAGCCAATAGGCTGGTTTTGCCTCCAATAAGGATTAATTATATCTTAGTTGGGATCAAGTACAAGCGACTGTTTTATTATTACACAGAAAAGGGAAATCATTTTTAAAAAATTGGATTATTTGGATGAAAGGGAGACGGTGGGAGACGGCCTTCCTGTAATTCTTTGCTTTCTGGTTAACGGGTTTCCGGGTAATGGATCCTATACCTGTAATTCCTTCCTCTCTTTGCAGTAAATGACTGTATAACTGTATGATTCACATTAGTATCTAAGGTCAATATTGTCCTTTTTGGCTGTTTATGGTCCCTTATCAGATGGAGACACAATTCTGAGGTTGCCGATATCTTGCTGGGCGCAGTCTGTTGCCGACAACAACTGAACTAAACCACATTGTGCAAGTGCTGGGTGTGAATACACTTTATGCCATTTCAAACGAACATTTTAGGGGATATAAAACCGTATTTGAGCAGTTGTGCTATTCCACCTGATGGATTTGGTACTTATTAAGCTCAGCTGTCGTTGGAGGAGAAGTTAGTCCTTCATAAAACCTAAAAAGGCCGCCCAAACAGAACCCCTGATGCAGTTGTCCTCTAATGCCAGTTCCTTAACGTTCTTCAGATACTTGTTCAAGCTCCTTCAGGTTAAAGTCTAGGGTTTTGGTGTCCTGGTTGGCTTGATTTCTTCCCAGGAACACAAACCTGTGGCAGCAGGATTTCTTCTTCAATTTCTGGAACTGTGAAACAAAGTTCTCATTGGTCACTAGGTAAAGAAGAGGGTTTATGGCGCTGTTGAGGCAAGCCAAGCCTCTGGTGATCTGGTAGGTGACGTAGAGGTCCTCCAGAGCCTTGGTGCATGTTCCTTGCAGTTGCCACGTTCTGGAGAACAAATTAAAATTCCGGAAGCTGTAATAGGGGAAAAAACAGAGAAAAAACAAAATCAAAACGATCAAGACCAGTTTGATACTTTTTCTTTTCACGTTGGGATTCACGCTTCTGTTATTTTTCAAGACCAAAAGAATGCGGGTGTAGCAGCCGACGATAATGAGGAACGGTATGAAGAATCCGGTGACGGTTACAACCATGGAGTAGGGCGTGTAGGTGGGTAGATGCTCGTTGATGACAGAATCGTGGCAGTAGGTGTCGTTTTTGTCCATGTTTGTAAATAGAAGGTTTGGTAGAACCTGAATAATCACCCAAACCCACAACAGGAGGCTGATGTACAGCGAAGGACGCAAGTTCTTAAATCGCCCTAAAGTCTTCATCGGGTGGACAATGCCCAGGTAGCGTTGGACACTGATACAGGTGAGAAAGTTGATGCTGGCGTACATGTTGACGTGAAAGAGACAGCGAGCCAGGCGGCAGAATTCATAACCAAACACCCACACTCCTTTGTTGGCGTAATACGACACGAAAAACGGAAGAGTGATGATGTAGAGGAGGTCGGCCAAGCCGAGGTTCAGCACGAAGACGTTCAAAGAAGTCCACTTCTTCCAGTTGAGAAAGGAGTTCCACAAGCCGAAAACGTTGCCGAGGAACCCGGCCAGGAAGACGACGACATAAACAGCCGACAGGTATTGGAACGTGAAGTCTTTGTTTATCAGGCACTTGGAGCTGACGTTGAAATTCCCAGATGTTCCGAAGAAGTCGTCCATCTCCATTGTGTAGAACAGAAGGAGGTTATGGTTAATGCACTCGCCTTCACAACTGGCACCTCACTGCAATTTTTTTGTTTTCTAGGTTTACTCCGATTCTGTTCCGAGCATCAGGAAAATTTACAGAAACATGTCGGTGTCTGGTCACATCTTCTGAAGCTGATTTTAGTTTTAAGTCATCAGGGTTGGATGAGAAGAGTTCCAATGTGAGAATGAGCCGCAGAGTGAGCTCTTTTGGGAGTAATGAGACGGTTGCTCTGGGTCTGTATAGTTCTCAAGATAAACATTCACTCCCTCCAGCGCGGAAAGCTCATAAATTGAAGCTGTAGATCCCTCCGTTGCATGGTCTTCTCCTACAGCATGGCGCCTGTATCTGGCATCATGCCATGCTCTTGTCACCGGCATAGTATTCTCTCACTTATGGCATTCCTGCAATTATTCCCACCAGCTAGTGCTGAAAATAAACCTAAGGGTCTGTAGTGAGAACACAATAATTCTAAAAATGCTGTCCAAACATTGTGCACAGGCCTCGTCTGAGAAGCCTAAAGCATCAAACACTTTAATGTTCAGTTCCTCTAGAGAGAACTACGAGGCCCAATCCAAACTGGTTCTTTGTTCAAGGGGTGCCCACATTGGCATAGTTTTAAAATCTCTGTACAGGCTATTGGGAAAAGACATGATTGTCTGTTCCTGCTGAATTGTGCTTAGTACAGGGGAATATCTATGCTGCCATAGTTTTATGGGATCTCTCTGTACAGACTATGAGCAAACTTAGAGGACTGTTCCTGCTGAATTGTGCTTAGTACATGGGAATACCTATGTTGCCATAGTTTTATGGGATCTCTCTGTACAGACTATGAGCAAACTTAGAGGACTGTTCCTGCTGAATTGTGCTTAGTACATGGGAATACCTATGTTGCCATAGTTTTATGGGATCTCTCTGTACAGACTATGAGCAAACTTAGGGGCTGTTCCTGCTGAATTGTGCTTAGTACAGGGGAATACCTATGCTGCCATAGTTTTATGGTATCACTCTGTACAGACTATGAGCAAACTTAGGGACTGTTCCTGCTGAATTGTGCTTAGTACATGGGAATACCTATGTTGCCATAGTTGTATGGGATCTCTCTGTACAGACTATGAGCAAACTTAGGGGGCTGTTCCTGCTGAATTGTGCTTAGTACATGGGAATACCTATGCTGCCATAGTTTTATGGGCTCTCTCTGTACAGACTATGAGCAAACTTAGGGACTGTTCCTGCTGAATTGTGCTTAGTACAGGGGAATACCTATGCTGCCATAGTTTTATGGGATCTCTCTGTACAGACTATGAGCAAACTTAGGGGCTGTTCCTGCTGAATTGTGCTTAGTACAGGGAATACCTATGCTGCCATAGTTTTATGGGCTCTCTCTGTACAGACTATGAGCAAACTTAGGGGCTGTTCCTGCTGAATTGTGCTAATACAGGGGAATACCTATGCTGCCATAGTTTTATGGGCTCTCTCTGTACAGACTATGAGCAAACTTAGGTACTGTTCCTGCTGAATTGTGCTTTGTACATGGGAATACCTATGTTGCCATAGTTTTATGGGATCTCTCTGTAAAGACTATGAGCAAACTTAGGGACTGTTCCTGCTGAATTGTGCTTAGTACATGGGAATACCTATGTTGCCATAGTTTTATGGTATCTCTCTGTACAGGCTATGAGCAAACTTAGGGGCTGTTCCTGCTGAATTGTACTTAGTACAGGGAATACCTATGCTGCCATAGTTTTATGGGATCTCTCTGTACAGACTATGAGCAAACTTAGAGGACTGTTCCTGCTGAATTGTGCTTAGTACAGGGGAATACCTATGTTGCCATAGTTTTATGGGATCTCTCTGTACAGACTATGAGCAAACTTAGGTACTGTTCCTGCTGAATTGTGCTTAGTACAGGGGAATACCTATGCTGCCATAGTTTTATGGGATCTCTCTGTACAGACTATGAGCAAACTTAGGTACTGTTCCTGCTGAATTGTGCTTAGTACATGGGAATACCTATGTTGCCATAGTTTTATGGGATCTCTCTGTACAGACTATGAGCAAACTTAGGGGACTGTTCCTGCTGAATTGTGCTTAGTACAGGGGAATACCTATGCTGCCATAGTTGTATGGGATCTCTCTGTACAGACTATGAGCAAACTTAGGGGCTGTTCCTGCTGAATTGTGCTTAGTACAGGGGAATACCTATGCTGCCATAGTTTTATGGGCTCTCTCTGTACAGACTATGAGCAAACCTAGGGGACTGTTCCTGCTGAATTGTGCTTAGTAAAGGGGAATACCTATGCTGCCATAGATTTATGGGATCTCTCTGTACAGACTATGAGCAAACTTAGGGGCTGTTCCTGCTGAATTGTGCTTAGTACAGGGGAATACCTATGCTGCCATAGTTTTATGGGATCTCTCTGTACATACTATGAGCAAACGTAGGGACTGTTCCTGCTGAATTGTGCTTAGTACAGGGGAATACCTATGCTGCCATAGTTTTATGGGCTCTCTCTGTACAGACTATGAGCAAACCTAGGGGACTGTTCCTGCTGAATTGTGCTTAGTACAGAGGAATACCTATGCTGCCATAGATTTATGGGATCTCTCTGTACAGACTATGAGCAAACTTAGGGGGATGTTCCTGCTGAATTGTGCTTGGTACAGGGAATACCTATGCTGTCATAGTTTTATGGGATCTCTCTGTACAGACTATGAACAAACTTAGGGGCTGTTCCTGCTAAATTGTGCTTAGTACAGAGGAATACCTATGCTGCCATAGTTTTATGGGATCTCTCTGTACAGACTATGAGCAAATTTAGGGGACTTAGCCGTGTCCTTTTCTCACTTCTTGTTAAAACATTATAACACAGCAGGAAGCTAATGGGAAGGAATAAGGACAATTGTGCTGGTAAAGACATAATATCTCTGTAGTTAAGGGCAAAACTGTAGCCAGAACCAGTGAGAGCTTCATAGAGGAACATTCATAAATGGACTCCTTAATAATTACACTGAAAAAGTCATTTTACAGCCCGTTCAACCTCTGGAATATGGAGGAGTAGTTGTCGTGGGTAGGTCAGGAATATCTCCCAGCACAGCGAGAGCAAAGTACAATAATGAGTCAAAGGGCTAAATGTCAGCGATGAGTAAACTGTCAGTTCCTGCAGTGATGCGGTGTTGGTGCCTCTCATTGAAGCAGCTGAGGGAAACTTGATGGGATTCATCCAGCATTACATGTTGTTATGTAACATAGGGAGATCATTGTGCGGCTTCTCTATTCTATAATAATATAATACAATAATAATAATAATAATAATAATATAATACACAAAAGCCATGAATATCTTGTAAATTCCTTATAAACGGTCAGTTCTGATGTCATCAGTTATAAACGGTGAGTATATTAGAAGTTACCTCGGTAACTTATAATATCCTTATATTTTACAAGAGGGGGTACTTTATTCACTATATAAACTGTATTCAAACAGGGGAAAGGAGGAAAATGTAGTTGTTCAGCAGCTGAACAACCCTCATTGGGAATTCTCTAACATTCATTCTGTCACTGACCCTGGAGAGGTGATAATTAATTAATAAAAGAAGGCAACCCTGGTGTTGCTGAACTACAGCTCCCAGCATGCTCTACTTCTTGAGATTATATTGGAATATCCTGGGATTTGTAGGCATGTGATCAGGGCTGGATTTACAATTTAGGCACAAGGTCCCATGCCTAGGGTGACTCTTGGGTGCAGGGCAGGGGTAGGATGAAGAGGCCTAGGGTGCAACAATAAGGGGGAGCCAGTCTCCTTCTCCAGTGCAGGTCGCATAATGTTAGATTGCGATGTCCCCATGATTCCCTTAAATGCTAAATGTGAAATCTTTTGTGCAATTTTTATCGCTTTTGGTTTTGCAGGGAATTTCCCAACAAACCTCCCCTACCTCGTCGTACTTGTAACTGCAGATCATGGCCTCTCCTGTTCATAGTCCAGTCTCCTATTCGTATCAATGCATGGTTGCTAGGGTAAGTGGGACCCTAGCAACCAAGTTGCATAATGCCATAGGGGCCGTGCCTTATTCTTCCAGACTTGACCTGCGCTCCGAGTCCATAGGTTACTTTTATAGAAACTGCTCGATGGACTTGGAGCCTGACTTTATACATTAATGACTCTAACAGACTCTATACTGGCCTCTATATGGACTCTCAGGCTGCAGAGCATGTGGCAAGTCTGTAATTTATTATTTATTTTTCTTCTTCTTTTTTTTTTTTTGTATTAGAGATCTTTGTTGCAGTTTCCTATATCTGGTATCTATATCTCCTATATCTGGTATCTATATCTCCTATATCTGGTTCTGCAAGGCTTAAAGGTGCCCATAGACGTAACAATTGTGATCTTTTTTGGAAAAGATGTTTCCAGGAAAGATTGTTGGTTCCAATACACAAGTGTAGAGCTGAATGGTCAGATATACAATAGAAACAATAGAATTCTACCTGTATCTGACAATTCAGCACTAACAATGGCCGATGTTTTGAAGGCAACTGATAATAATTTTCCGTCCATCCCGATCGACGAGCCGACCAATATCTAAGTCTTCCACCATAATCGCACAGAATATCGTACGAAAATTTGATTTGTACGATATTATCTGTGCGTCTATGGCCACCATTAGCAACACAGCTTAGGGATTATAGAGGATTTCGATCCTCCAAGGAAAATTTGGCCGAATCTGAATTTGAACATGGCCGGTTTGGCCAGGCAGAAGGATTCGGCCCAATCCTGCTGAAAGAGGCCGAGTCCCAACCGAATCCTGTATATACACAGTTCAAGAGGACCCGCAGCTTGAATATATATATATATATATATATATATATATATATATATATATATATATATATATATATATATATATATATATATATATATATATATATATATATATATGTATAAACACTATAAAGGTGGTATATTGAATAAGAAGCATACCCTGTAATATTGTTCTACGTTGTGGGCAAGTAGAGCCTTATCCCTCCAGTCCAAAACTGTTTTCCCAGGTTCCCTTTGGGTCACATCACCCATTTAACATTGAGCCAATAACCCTACTCATTATTATATAGGAATGACTGCAGATTCTCAGTACTCATTGCACTGGTCAGGTCTTGTGTTTAAGTCCAACCTATGTACTTTGGGTTCTCTCTGATAAAGTTGCCCATTGGGTGTGTGAATGTGTGTGGGACCTTGGACTGTAATCTTCACTGGGGCTGGGACTGATCTCCGTGTAAAATCTATAGTTTATATAAACAAGCTGCTGTGTAGCCATGGGGGCAGCCATTCAAGCACAGGATACACAGTAGATAACAGATAAGTACTACTATAGTTTATATAAACAAGCTGCTGTGTAGCCATGGGGGCAGCCATTCAATCACAGGATTCACAGTAGATAACAGATAAGTACTACTATAGTTTATATAAACAAGCTGCTGTGTAGTCATGGGGGCAGCCATTCAAGCACAGGATACACAGTAGATAACAGATAAGTACTACTATAGTTTATATAAACAAGCTGCTGTGTAGCCATGGGGGCAGCCATTCAAGCACAGGATACACAGTAGATAACAGATAAGTACTACTATAGTTTATATAAACAAGCTGCTGTGTAGCCATGGGGGCAGACATTCAAGCACAGGATACACAGTAGATAACAGATAAGTACTACTATAGTTTATATAAACAAGCTGCTGTGTAGCCATGGGGGCAGCCATTCAAGCACAGGATACACAGTAGATAACAGATAAGTACTACTATAGTTTATATAAACAAGCTGCTGTGTAGCCATGGGGGCAGCCATTCAAGCACAGGATACACAGTAGATAACAGATAAGTACTACTATAGTTTATATAAACAAGCTGCTGTGTAGCCATGGGGGCAGCCATTCAAGCACAGGATACACAGTAGATAACAGATAAGTACTACTATAGTTTATATAAACAGTCTGTTTTATATCAGATTAAAGAAGCTGTAAACCTGCATCAAAATACTAAACCCTCATTTGCTGGGGCCTGTTTGTTTATTTGCAAGACTTACACAACATATTAAATTCACTAAATACATGTTTTTCCTATATATATATATATATAGATATATATCTATATATATATATATATCAAAAATAAACATTTTTGCTTCTTAATGTAAATCTACAATAGCTGAGATGCCTCTAACAGTGCTGCCGATTATGTACAGACAAGAACAGGGAAATTCATAAAAAAAGACGGTCCATTAATTAGGCAGAATAACGTTCCAAAAGGCTTGTGTATTCCTGGGATAAATATTGCTTTAAAAATGGACCAAAAGTCATATTTACCATATTTAAGTGCAGATCAGGTGTGTGTGGGGGGGGTATTACTATTCAGGCAGGTAAATGGATGACTAGTGAAAATGAATCCTGGAAACATTATTTTGTTTAGCTTTTCTTGCTGACCCCAACAATTTACATTTCTGGATAACGGCTCTTTCCGTAATTTGGCTCTTCATACCTTAAGTCTGCTAGAAAATCATATAAACATGAAACAAACCCAATAGGCTGGTTTTGCCTCCAATAAGGATTAATTATATCTTAGTTGGGATCAAGTACAAGCGACTGTTTTATTATTACACAGAAAAAGGAAATCAGTTTTAAAAATTTTGGATAAAATTAAGTCTATGGGAGACAGCCTTTCCGTAATTCCGAGCTTTCAGGATAATGGGTTTCCGGAAAACCGATCCCTTACCTGTATTAACATGCACAGCAGTGCCTACATGATGTCTAATATATTTAATACTGTTATGAATAAACCATTTGAGAGTCAGTGGAATGTTGAGGGAAGATAATATTTGACAGGGGCATCTGGACTTTATGAACTGTCAGTAGATGACTCTCCCGAGATACTGAATCAGAGCTCTGCGTAGTAGTAGTAGTAGTGGTAGTAGTAGTAGTAATGATAGTAGTAGTGGTAGTAGTAGTAGTAATGATAATAGTAGTGGTAGTAGTAGTAGTAGTAATGATAATAGTAGTGGTGGTAGTAGTAGTAGTAATGATAATAGTAGAGTAGTAGTAGTAATGATAATAGTAGAGGAGTAGTAGTAGTAATGATAATAGTAGAGGAGTAGTAGAGTAGGTTAATTCGCCCCCGCTCCCCAAAGCAAAATCAGTATAGGTCATATGATTGTTATACACGCAGGGACCTTTAGAGGGGTGAAAATAAGGGGCGCCGATCTGAATTCCAGCAGCTACAGGTTGGAGAATTTAGTTCAGAGTTGCCAGGTTTAATTTTCAAAACCAGCCAAAGTCGGCTACAAAACCAGCCCAAAACCAGCCAAGAGGCGCTTCAAAAGTAGCCCAAAAAAAATGTGAGATTGTGACGGGAGACTGGGGTTCAGAGCCCAAAATCTGGTAACTCCCTACTTCTACACAAGTCAGTCCCATTGCATGCTGGGTATTGTAGTCTTACATTAAACTTGGCAGTTGGCAAATTGTTAAACAAAACACTATATTACCCAACATGCATTGGGAGACGCAGGCTTGGCATATTGGGGCAGGAAAAAACGTTGGCTGGTTTTCAAAGTACAAACCAACAAGGATCCCAAATCCGTAGCTTGGCTAGTTTGTACGCCTGGGCTTTAATTTAGTAGCCCAATTTAGCTGGAAAACCACCAACCTGGCAACCCTGATGCAGTTAGATCAAGATGGTCCTGCATTTTGAAGGTTTGCACCTTGCAGCACCCATCCACAGCTCAAGACTGTAGGGAGTTGTAGTTCCAACAGCTCCACCCCAACTAGAGTTGCTGGCCAGGCCTTCTATCCTCCTGGACCTCCAACTAGCTCCTGCCTCCATGATTATGCCTCTGATTCTGATATCTCTTTAAGTTCAGTATTCCCAGAAAGAGTGATGTCCTGATTCCTTCCGAGAAACACAAAAGCACGCAAGGTGGACCTCCGCATCTTCTGGAACTTCATAGCAAAGGTCTCATTGGTCACAAAGTAAAGGAGAGGGTTGATGGCGCTGTTCATACTGGCCAACCCTCGCGTGACCTGATATACGATATAGGCGCTCTTCAGGGAGGGAGAGCATGTCCCCGCCTTCTGCCAAAGTCTCGAGAACAAATTGAAGTTCCGTAAAATATAAAAGGGGAAAAAACAAATGAAAAACAAAGCCAGCACTATCACCACCAGCTTGATGCTCCTTCTCTTTAAAACCGGGTCGATATTTTTATTTCTCCGGAGGACGGTCAGGACCCTGGCGTAACACACCACGATGATGAGGAACGGGATGAGAAACCCGGTGACGGTTAAGATCATTGTATAAAGTGTATAATATTTCAGTTTCTCCAGATTTTCGTTGCTGGTGGAGTCGTGGCAGTGGGCGATATCGGGGTCGCTCTCGGAGATAAAAAAGCTGGGGATAACCTGGACAATGACCCATATCCACATGAGCACACTGATATAAACAGAGAGGCGCAGGTTCTGGAAGGTCCCCATCATTTTCATGGGATGGACAATTCCCAGGTAGCGTTGGACGCTGATGCAGGTGAGGAAGCTGATGCTGGAGTACATGTTGACGTGAAAGAGGCAACGGGCGAGGCGGCAGAATCCATGGCCGAATAACCACACTTCCCCCTTGAGATAATAGGACACGAAGAACGGCAGGGTGATGACGTAGAGGAGGTCGGCGATGCCGAGGTTCAGCACAAAGACGTTGAGGGACGTCCACTTCTTACGGTTGATCCTCAAGTTCCTCAAGCCGAAGACGTTGGCAAACAAGCCGACGAGAAAGACGATGAGGTAAACAGAAGGCAAGTAGCGGAATGTGAACTCCTTGTTTACTGTGCAGCTGGAGCTGTTGGTGGAATTTTCCATGATTCCATCAGAAGGAGAAGAAGCACAAGAGGGAGCTCAGCTATTGCCGTGGGACAACTCCATTGGTTTCCTCCCAGACAATACAGGGAATGTCCAACCAGAGACAAAGTGGCATCTCCGCTTCACACCGAACTCCCCAATCTTTAACTTGTTTCTTTCTTACTCTTCATGGCAACGTCCCGTTGTGTGAAAATAAACAGAAAGTGAGAGCAGGTGTGCCCAGCCTCCGCTACACATTCTGCTCCACTCACTAAACCTCCCGGCAGCTCCACCCAGCGCTGGTTATCTCTGGAGAGCTGCTGCCAAACCAACCCTGTGATAAATACCTCCTGCCTCTTCTTTTTCAGTGGCCGGGCGAGATAACTCCCTGCAAGAGAATAGCTGACAATGATCCGTCACTATTTGGTTTTTGCTGCGTGGGTTTAACTTTGCCTTGTAACTTTGCAATTGGAATATGTGTGTGATGTGTTTGTCTGTCAGAATGAAGCAAGTCCCATAGTCCGTCTGCTGACACCCGTCAAATGTCTAGTTACTGGAAATCAGTGTGTTCAACTTTGAGTTAACTTTTACTATGACGTAGAGAGGGATATTCTGCGACAATTTGCAATTGGTTTTCGTTTTTTATTATTTGTGGTTTTTGAGTTATTTAGCTTTTTATTCAGTAGCTCTCCAGTTTGCATTTTAGGCAATCTGGTTGCTAGGGTCCAAATTACCCCAGCAACCTTGCAATGATTTAAATAAGGTTTGCTGCTTTGTCCCTGCATGAATATACTGCTATACACTAAAATGATTTGCTGAATTGCACAGAGGGATAACTGTGCTGCCTGAGTTTTAAGCATTTGTTTATATAGTGTGTGAGCAAAATAGCTCCGCCTGCACTGTACTAAGTATATGGTAAGCGCTATCACTATTACCATGACCATGCAGTAAGAACCATGCCCAGTACTATGCTGCCATAGTTTTATGGGATCTCTCTGTACAGACTATGAGCAAACTTACGGGGCTGTTCCTGCTGAATTGTGCTTAGTACAGGGAATACCTTTGCTGCGATAATTTTATGGTATCTCTCTGTACAGACTATGAGCAAACTTAGGGGCTGTTCCTGCTGAATTGTGCTTAGTACAGGGGAATACCTATGCTGCCATAGTTTTATGGGATCTCTCTGTACAGACTATGAGCAAACTTAGGGACTGTTCCTGCTGAATTGTGCTTAGTACAGGGGAATACCTATGCTGCCATAGTTTTATGGGATCTCTCTGTACAGACTATGAGCAAATTTAGGGACTGTTCCTGCTGAATTGTGCTTAGTACAGAGGAATACCTATGCTGCCATAGTTTTATGGGATCTCTCTGTACAGACTATGAGCAAACTTAGGGGCTGTTCCTGCTGAATTGTGCTTAGTACAGGGGAATACCTATGCTGCCATAGTTTTATGTGATCTCTCTGTACAGACTATGAGCAAACTTAGGGGGCTGTTCCTGCTGAATTGTGCTTAGTACAGAGGAATACCTATGCTGCCATAGTTTTATGGGATCTCTCTGTACAGACTATGAGCAAACTTAGGGGCTGTTCCTGCTGAATTGTGCTTAGTACAGAGGAATACCTATGCTGCCATAGTTTTATGGGATCTCTCTGTACAGACTATGAGCAAACTTAGGGGCTGTTCCTGCTGAATTGTGCTTAGTACAGGGGAATACCTATGCTGCCATAGTTTTATGTGATCTCTCTGTACAGACTATGAGCAAACTTAGGGGGCTGTTCCTGCTGAATTGTGCTTAGTACAGAGGAATACCTATGCTGCCATAGTTTTATGGGATCTCTCTGCACAGACTATGAGCAAAATTAGGGGCTGTTCCTGCTGAATTGTGCTTAGTACAGGGGAATACCTATGCTGCCATAGTTTTATGGGATCTCTCTGTACAGACTATGAGCAAACTTAGGGACTGTTCCTGCTGAATTGTGCTTAGTACAGGGGAATACCTATGCTGCCATAGTTTCCAGACTAAGGCAGGCAAAAAATCTATGGCACCCGAGTAGAGATGCCAACCTCATCTGAAGGGATGTGGCACTACCTGCTCCACACCTCATGCCCCAACACAACCCCTTTCCACCACAATGACCACAATGAATTTCAATAGAGTCGGCGAGTTTAGTTTCGGGTGCACATTATTGATAGTGGGTGATGGACCTGTTACTGAGGGTGATCAGGCTGAAATCAGAGTGGCTACTAAAAAATACAACTTTCACTTGTCCGGCCAATAAAAGGGTGGTGAGCGCTGGGGCCAGTACAGATGAATCCATGGGCTGCAGTGTAGCTGGGGCAACAACTTTCACAATAAAGCTGCACATTAGGAACATGCCCCTGGTACTGCCCCTAGTACTGCCCCTAGTACTGCCCCTGAGCAATGGTTGAGAATTTCACTTGGTTTATTACTATTTCCCCAGAGTCATTAGCCCACACCCCAATGTCCCGTAGCCCATGACTCCTAATGGCTTCTTGTATTTGTATCAAGCACAACAAGTCAGTTGATAAGGAATGTTGCCATTTTTGAGAACAACGGCATCTTGGGCAAGTCTGAAGCTGCAAGCTGAGCCATTAACTCCTTCATAGAAGCCAGGCCACTACAGAGGGTTAGTCTCCGGGCAACAAATCTCTTCTTCGGGCGACTAATCTCCCCGAACTGCCTTCCATCGGCTAGAATGTTAATTGCCGGCGGGGTGGCACTCTGAGCGCTTCGTTTTCTGAAATCGCCCGAAGTTTCCTCGTGAGGACGAATCGCTCCGAGTGCAATTCTGCCGACGATTTACATTCTAGCCGGCTGGAAGGCAGTTCGGGGGGATTAGTCGCCCGAAGAAGAGGAGATTTGTCACTGAGCGACTAATCTTCCCGAATCTGAGCGTATGGCTCTGCCTAAAGAATTCTATGGACGGAGTGGAATGTCAATGCCATAAGGAATTTCATACGTAGGCTCTGCTCTGCTCAAGTCATGTGAATGGGAGAAGTAAATCAGAGGAGTGTAAATAGTACTGCTGAAAGGCACTTTATAGGTTAAAGTAATGGAATCAACCTGTAATATTGATTTGCTTGGCACCTGCATTCAGTCAACAGAACTGGAGATAAGGGAGAATGAGAAGTGACACAAGGGCAAGTGTTTTATGATCTGGATGGGAAATAATAAGGAGGTGGATCCGGACTGACACAAGGACAAACAAAGCCAACACTCCAGCAATGTCCCAGGAGGAAGTGAATCCCAGAGACTTTGACTCCAAAAACCAGTTCATAAAGTAATGGGGATGGGATTGGCTTATGCAGTGGAAGGGGGCGAGTTGGCTGGGTTCATTAACAAGATTATATCCTTATAAACGGTGAGTTCTGATGTCATCGTTTATAAACGGTGAGTTCTGATGTCATTTCTGTCACATGACTCACTACAACTTGTGTATTATAATAAATAAAATACCCCCAGTTGCAAAATATGAGGATGTTAGAAGTTACCTCGGAGTTCCATAATCTTCGGCCTCGTGTTTTTATATGGTCATAAAACTCCTCTGTAACTTATAATATCCTTATAATTTACAAGAGGGGGTACTTTATTCACTATAACACGAGAGAGGTCACTTACTGTATTACTGGAAAGTAAATTCACAAGGCGTTGGCTGTAGAGAGAGAATCTGTGGTTTGTGTTTTATACTGACTTCTTGAATTTAGGTTTGTGAAGTTGTACAAAGATCAAACTTTATATTCATTCTGGCCTCATAATTTACCAACATGTTAAATAGAGATACTGTAACTGCAACAATATTTTGTTTAGAGACTTAAAAACTGCAGGGAAGATAAACAGATCTGTCCCTCTCCTTCTCTCCCAGGATCTCTGCAGGTGTCAACATTCTCTGTTTACACCCCTAATATCTCGGGTGTGGGAGTGTGACTGTGGGATAGCAGGTATAGTAGGGAGAGATGGTGCCTATAGTAACAGTGGATAATAGTCTCTGTGAAGGGAATGTGACTTAGGGATAACAGGTATAGTAGGGAGAGATGGTGCCTATAGTAACAGTGGATAATAGTCTCTGGGAAGGGAGTGTGACTGTGGGATAGCAGGTATAGTAGGGAGAGATGGTGCCTATAGTAACAGTGGATAATAGTCTCTGGGAAGGGAGTGTGACTGTGGGATAGCAGGTATAGTAGGGAGAGATGGTGCCTATAGTAACAGTGGGATAATAGTCTCTGGGAAGGGAGTGTGACTGTGGGATAGCAGGTATAGTAGGGAGAGATGGTGCCTATAGTAACAGTGGATAATACTCTCTGGGAAGGGAGTGTGACTGTGGGATAGCAGGTATAGTAGGGAGAGATGGTGCCTATAGTAACAGTGGATAATAGTCTCTGGGAAGGGAGTGTGACTGTGGGATAGCAGGTATAGTAGGGAGAGATGGTGCCTATAGTAACAGTGGATAATACTCTCTGGGAAGGGAGTGTGACTGTGGGATAGCAGGTATAGTAGGGAGAGATGGTGCCTATAGTAACAGTGGATAATAGTCTCTGGGAAGGGAGTGTGACTGTGGGATAGCAGGTATAGTAGGGGGAGATGGTGCCTATAGTAACAGTGGATAATACTCTCTGGGAAGGGAGTGTGACTGTGGGATAGCAGGTATAGTAGGGAGAGATGGTGCCTATAGTAACAGTGGATAATAGTCTCTGGAAGGGAGTGTGACTGTGGGATAGCAGGTATAGTAGGGAGAGATGGTGCCTATAGTAACAGTGGGATAATAGTCTCTGGGAAGGGAGTGTGACTGTGGGATAGCAGGTATAGTAGGGAGAGATGGTGCCTATAGTAACAGTGGATAATACTCTCTGGGAAGGGAGTGTGACTGTGGGATAGCAGGTATAGTAGGGAGAGATGGTGCCTATAGTAACAGTGGATAATAGTCTCTGGGAAGGGAGTGTGACTGTGGGATAGCAGGTATAGTAGGGAGAGATGGTGTCTATAGTAACAGTGGATAATAGTCTCTGGGAAGGGAGTGTGACTGTGGGATAGCAGGTATAGTAGGGGGAGATGGTGCCTATAGTAACAGTGGATAATACTCTCTGGGAAGGGAGTGTGACTGTGGGATAGCAGGTATAGTAGGGAGAGATGGTGCCTATAGTAACAGTGGATAATAGTCTCTGGGAAGGGAGTGTGACTGTGGGATAGCAGGTATAGTAGGGAGAGATGGTGCCTATAGTAACAGTGGGATAATAGTCTCTGGGAAGGGAGTGTGACTGTGGGATAGCAGGTATAGTAGGGAGAGATGGTGCCTATACTAACAGTGGATAATAGTCTCTGGGAAGGGAGTGTGACTGTGGGATAGCAGGTATAGTAGGGAGAGATGGTGTCTATAGTAACAGTGGATAATAGTCTCTGGGAAGGGAACTGTGGCTGTGGGATAGCAGGTATAGTAGGGAGAGATGGTGCCTATAAGTAACAGTGGATAATAGTCTCTGGGAAGGGAGTGTGACTGTGGGATAGCAGGTATAGTAGGGAGAGATTATGTCTATAGTAACAGTGGATAATAGTCTCTGGGAAGGGAGTGTGACTGTGGGATAGCAGGTATAGTAGGGAGAGATGGTGTCTATAGTAACAGTGGATAATAGTCTCTGGGAAGGGAGTGTGACTGTGGGATAGCAGGTATAGTAGGGAGAGATGGTGCCTATAGTAACAGTGGATAATAGTCTCTGGGAAGGGAGTGTGACTGTGGGATAGCAGGTATAGTAGGGAGAGATTATGTCTATAGTAACACCTTACTTACAGAGAATAAATGACAAATATCATTTACCTATAAATGTTGTATAATAACATTAGTATCCTATAAACTCTACAAAACAATAAACATTTCAGTACATGACAATACATCGATACATTATAACAGGGAGGTTCATTACAAGTATCTAACATAGTAGGTAACATTACTCACTCAGTGGTGCTGGGACTTTGTTTATCCCATTTAATACTCTCTCACAAACCATTACATAAAAACACCTTTAACATATAATACACAATATATCTGCTACTCAGTGCAGTTTCACAAAAAACTTATAGAACATAACTGATAAGGAAATATCACAATGACACAATGCATTGCCCAATCTATGGTGGATTGTGTATTTATTTACAGCTCTTAGTTTTATGCATCAATCAAAATACTTTTTCCAGCTTTCATATGGGGGTCACTGACCCCACCTAAAACACAAATGCTCGGTAAGGCTACAAATCTATTGTTATTGCTACTTTTGATTACTCGTCTTTCTATTCAGGTCCCTCCTATTCATACTCCAGTCTCTTATTCTTATCAATACAGGGTTGCTAGGGTCATTTGGTCCCTAGCAACCAGGTGGCTGAAATTGCAAACTGCAGAGCTACTGAATAAAAAGCTAAATAACTCAAAAACCACAAATAATAAAAACTGCAAATTATCTCGGAATATCACTCTCTACATCATACTAAATTTTATTTTAAAGCTGAACTCTCATTTAACCAATTAAACTCCAGTCTAGGTTCTCGGAAGCTATCCGGGAATAATGCAGTCAACAAATAATCGTTCCCCTCTCTTGCCTTTTGGCTCAGTGGTTTGTGAGCCACTACCCTGTCGGTCCTTATGGGCTGTCCATATGTACGGCAAAAGCCTGGCCAAGGAAAATAAAATAACACTGTCCCCCCTGCTCATGGTGCTACCTTAACATTATCCCATTCTTCCAATAAGTGAACGGAACAGACCAACTTACGCAAGAGGGAGAGCTGTTATCAATAGTTCTTTGGGCAATAAACAATATTCTTTCTTTTTTTCTTTTGCCCCTGTCCTCTGTCTGTGCCGTAGGCTACTAGTTCCAGTTTTGTCTCCAGCTCAACAGTCAATCATTATGCTCCTCCTAGCCGTCGGCATTAACCGTTAGCGTTGGATTCCGAGTCCTCCCAATATACACACACGCGTGCCATGTTTTCGTCTTCGCCTTCTTAATTGTCAACAAAAAGTTCTCGCCGGTGACGAAGTAAAGCAATGGGTTAATGGCGCTGTTCATACTGGCCAAGCCCCGGGTGACCTGGTAGGCGATGTAGGTGTTCTTCAGAGCCGGACTGCACTTTCCTTGCAACTGCCAAAGTCTGGCGAACAAGTTAAAGTTCCGCAAAATATAAAATGGGAAAAAACAAACAAAAAACAGCGCCAGGACAATGCTGATCAGTTTTATGATTCTTCTTTTCACCGCCACGCCGATATTTTTGTTTTTCCAGAGCACTTTGAGGACCTTGGCGTAACACACCACGATGATGAGAAATGGGACGGAAAATCCGGTAAAGGTCAAGATTATGGTGTAAATGGTGTATCTCCTGACGTTTTCGTGCCTGTTGCTGGTGGAGTCGTGACAGTGGTCCGGATCGGTGTCGTTGTTTGTGATGAAGAAACTGGGCGCCACTTGAATGATCACCCACAGCCACACCAGGGCGGTGATTACAAGAGCGTGGCCCAAACTCTGGTATTTAACCAATGTCCTTAAGGGGTGGACAATGCCCAGGTAGCGTTGGACGCTGATGCAGGTGAGGAAGCTGATGCTGGCGTACATGTTGACGTGAAACAGGCAGCGAGTCAGGCGGCATAATCCGTACCCGAAATGCCACACTTCTTTCTTGGTGTAATACGACACAAAGAATGGCAGGGTGATGACGTAAAGGAGATCGGCGATGCCGAGGTTCATCACAAAGACGTTGACCGGTGTCCATTTCTTCCGGTTTATACACAAGTTCCACAAACCGACACCGTTGCCGACCAGTCCCACCACAAACACAATGAGGTAGACCGAGGGCAAGAAGCGGAACGTAAACTCCTTGTTGACGGAGCACATGGTCCCGTTGGAAGTAGAGTTGGTGTCCACTGGATCCATTATCTCATTGGCTTTAGAAGATGAACTTCAGAGCTTTCTCTGGCATTTGTTAGACTTCAGAGCTTTCTCTGGCATTTGTTGAACTTCAGAGCTTTCTCCAGCATTAGTTGAACTTCAGAGCTTTCTCTGGCATTTGTTGGACCTCAGAGCTTTTTCCAGGATTTGTTGAACTTCAGAGCTTTCTCTGGCATTTGTTGAACTTCAGAGCTTTCTCTGGCATTTGTTGGACCCAGTGATTTCTCCAGCATTTGTTGGACTTCAGAGCTTTCTCTGGCATTTGTTGAACTTCAGAGCTTTCTCCAGCCTTAGTTGAACTTCAGAGCTTTCTCTGGCATTTGTTGAACTTCAGAGCTTTCTCCAGCCTTAGTTGAACTTCAGAGCTTTCTCCAGCCTTAGTTGAACTTCAGAGCTTTCTCTGGCATTTGTTGGACCTCAGCGCTTTTTCCAGCATTTGTTGAACTTCAGAGCTTTCTCTGGCATTTGTTGAACTTCAGAGCTTTCTCTGGCATTTGTTGGACCCAGTGATTTCTCCAGCATTTGTTGGACTTCAGAGCTTTCTCTGGCATTTGTTGGACCTCAGAGCTTTTTCCAGCATTTGTTGGACCTCAGAGCTTTCTCTGGCATTTGTTGAACTTCAGAGATTTCTCCGTAACATTTCTGTAAACCTCAGCTCACTCACCCCTGGAGAACACAGGAAAACAGATGACATTTGCTCCCGCTGTCCTTCAGTTCATCCGGTGCAGAAGGAACATCCAATTAGTTCCCCTTATCACAACGCAATTAGACTGTTGTCCGGCTTGAGAATATTCCGAGTGACTTTATCGACTCCTCCCAGACTTTTTTCAGCTCTATGAAGATGTTGGCAAACGACTCACTGACAGTTAATACAGCAGTCACATCTCCTAGCTGCCACTTCCCCACCGATCAGCCTGTGAAATCATACAAAGATAATGAGTCAATTTTATTTTATAAACAATTACAAGAAATACTGATGTTCAAACAGATAAAAATGTAACCGCATGTGACATAGAGGTCTATCACTAGTTCACAGGGCGGAAGCACAATCACTAGCCATCAATGAATTTGGATGTCACAACTGCCGCCCCTTCCTAGCTGTCAGCTATCACATGGCATCTGACTTTTAGTCTCTGAACTGCAGAGATCATGAGATATAACGCCATGATGTTCATCTGATAATCCGTTAACTGGCTCAGTGTTGAGTGAGTAGAACAGGGTAATGGAGCAATATAAATTATACTGTAAATGATAAGGATATTAGAAGTCACTGAGGGGTTCTGTGACCATATAAAGGCACAAGGCTGCAGGCTGAGTTATACAGGGAACTCTGAGTATCACTCATGTATTATAAGGGATAATGTACCCCCCTACTGTAAATGATAAGGATATTAGAAGTCACTGAGGGGTTGTTCTGTGACCATATAAAGGCACAAGGCTGCAGGCTGAGTTATACAGGGAACTCTGAGTATCACTCATGTATTATAAGGGATAATGTACCCCCTACTGTAAATGATAAGGATATTAGAAGTCACTGAGGGGTTCTGTGACCATATAAAGGCACAAGGCTGCAGGCTGAGTTATACAGGGAACTCTGAGTATCACTCGTGTATTATAAGGGATAATGTACCCCCTACTGTAAATGATAAGGATATTAGAAGTCACTGAGGGGTTCTGTGACCATATAAAGGCACAAGGCTGCAGGCTGAGTTATACAGGGAACTCTGAGTATCACTCCTGTATTATAAGGGATAATGTACCCCCTATTGTAAATGATAAGGATATAGAAGTCACTGAGGGGTTGTTCTGTGACCATATAAAGGCACAAGGCTGCAGGCCTCCTTCCCTTTCCCCTCTCACTGTATAATGTGTTTGGGCAAATGTTCCCACTGCCTCTCACTGTATTTCATATATTTGTCCCTCCCTACCCTCTGCCTCTCACTATATAATGTATTTGGAGTCATTGTTATGGGAAGTCTCTGTACCATTATTTAAAAGAAAAGTTTCTGCAACCAAGCGACTTCCTCTCCTCCCTCATGTTGTCGGTTTTACTTGCCCTTTCAGCAGTTACACGGGGACCGCATCCTGTTTTCTGCTGCTCTCTGGTCTCACAAATGTCACTTGCTTGTACTATATATTATTATATCTATTATACACGTATACATTGATACAGCTGCCACTGATACTGAATTATAGGAGGTGTAAGTCTATGATGTCACTGCTGTGACCTGATGATGCTGAATTATACGATGTGTAAGTCTATGATGTCACTGCTGTAACCTGATGTTGAATTATACGATGTGTAAGTCTATGATGTCACTGCTGTAACCTGATGATGCTCACACTGTTCCCAGATTCAAAAACAAAATGTAAAAGCCGTGACTTGTTCCTTATTAAGGGATGTAGCTTTGAGATTATTGAGTTATTGAGAATTTTATTCAGCAGCTCTCCAGTTTGCAACTTTTGCAATCTGCTGTTGCTAGGGTCCAAATTCCCCTAGCAACCATGCATTGATTTGAATATGAGACTGGAATATGAATAGGAGAGGCCTGAATAGAAGGATCAGTAATAAAAAGTAGCAATAACAATACATTTGTAGCCTTACAGAGCATTTCTTTTTTTAGATGGGGTCACCGACCACCATTTGTAAGCTGGGAAGTGTCAGAAGAAGAAGGCAAATAATTCAAAAACTATATAAAAAAAATAATGAAGACCAATTGAAAAATTGCTTAGAACTGACATTCTATAACATAAGTTAACTTAAAGGTGAACTGCCCCTTTAAAGTGTGTTCTAGAAGGACTAATTCTAAGCAACTTTTCAGTTGGTCTTCATTATTTCTTTTTTATGTTTAGCTTCTTTTGCAGTTTTGATGTTTTGGAGCCAGAGGGTGATGTTAGCAGAGATCAAGCCGAGCAGAAAACATTAAAAAAAAAAAAAAAGAAGAAATTTACAAACAAACAGGAAAGTGTTGAAATACTTGAAATGACAATGACGGCAACGTTTCACCGAGTCGTTTTCCTGTAGGCGCAGCTCTGATTTCCGGAAACAAACACTGCAAGTTTAGTTATTACTGACTTAACCCGCAGTTCATCTTATTTTCTCCATTATTCCCACCTTCACCTCCCGTAGTCCTCCCGTCATTTTATTCTTCCCCATTACAAGTGACCAACTGCAGGAGGGGCTTATGGGAAAGGTCCGATGATGTGATCATAACAACATAAGTGCTAATAGCTTGTATAGAGGTATTCCAATAAAATACTGAATGTAAGCATAGGTATTCCCCTGTACAAAGCACAATTCAGCAGGAACAGCCCCCTAAGTTTGCTCATAGTCTGTACAGAGAGATCCCATAAAACTATGGCAGCATAGGTATTCCCTGTACTAAGCACAATTCAGCAGGAACAGTCCCCCTAAGTTTGCTCATAGTCTGTACAGAGAGATCCCTTAAAACTATGGCAGCATAGGTATTCCCCTGTACTAAGCACAATTCAGCAGGAACAGTCCCTAAGTTTGCTCATAGTCTGAACACAGAGATACCATAAAACTATGGCAGCATAGGTATTCCCCTGTACTAAGCACAATTCAGCAGGAACAGTCCCTAAGTTTGCTCATAGTCTGTACAGAGAGATCCCATAAAACGATGGCAGCATAGGTATTCCCCTGTACTAAGCACAATTCAGCAGGAACAGTCCCTAAGTTTGCTCATAGTCTGTACAGAGAGATCCCATAAAACTATGGCAGCATAGGTATTCCTCTGTACTAAGCACAATTCAGCAGGAACAGTCCCTAAGTTTGCTCATAGTCTGTACATCCCATAAAACTATGGCAGCATAGGTATCCATAAAGCACATTTCAGCAGGAACAGCCCCCTAAGTTTGCTCATAGGTACAGAGAGATCCCATAAACTATGGCAGCATAGGTATTCCTGTACTAAGCACAATTCAGCACAGTCCCTAAGTTTGCTTCAGTTACTCATAGTCCATGTACCCCTGTACTAAGCACAATTCAGCAGGAACAGCCCCCTACGTTTGCTCATAGCCTGTACAGAGAGATCCCATAAAACTATGGCAGCATAGGTATTCCCCTGTACTAAGCACAATTCAGCAGGAACAGTCCCCCTAAGTTTGCTCATAGTCTGTACAGAGAGATCCCATAAAACTATGACAGCATAGGTATTCCCCTGTACTAAGCACAATTCAGCAGGAACAGTCCCTAAGTTTGCTCATAGTCTGTACAGAGAGATCCCATAAAACGATGGCAGCATAGGTATTCCTCTGTGCTAAGCACAATTCAGCAGGAACAGTCCCCTAAACTTGCTCATCGCCGGTACAATGACAGTGACTCATTTGTGTATTTAGACCCTCTATTCATATTTCAGTCTCTTATTCAAATCAGTGCCTGGTTGCTAGGTTAATTTGTACCCTAGCAACCAGATTGCTGGAATTTCAAAGTGGAGAGCTGCTGAATAAAAAGCTAAATAATTTTTAAAGCCACAAATAAAATAACATTAAAACCAATTGTAAATTGTATCAGAATGTCCCTTTCTACACCCTACTAAAAGTTAACTCAAAAAAAATTTCCCAGGCTGGTTGGTGGAAGTGATGTCACTTGGGGGCAGCATCGGACATAAATACAGTCCTGATTTAGGGTCTGGCCACACAGGCAGATTCGGGGAGATTAGTCGCCCGGCGACAAATCTTCTCTTCCTTGGGACGACTAATCTCCTGAAGTGCCTCCCACCGACTGGAACCTAAATTGCGCTTTGTTTTCTGAAGTCGTCCGATGTGGTCTCACGAAAAAACTTCGGGCGACTTCAGAAAACGAAGCGCTCCGAGTGCTTAACCCAGCCGGCGACTTTTATTCTAGCCGCACGTCTCGCGCCAGGGCCCGCCCCCCTCTAGTTACGTTTCTGCGGACGACTAATCTCCCCGAATCTGACCATGTGTCTCTGCCCTAAGAGTCTGGCAAGTAATCTGTATATTTTTGGTGGATGACTTTTGTTTACACTGAAGAAATGTTGAGACATAATAAATATGTACAATAGAGAATGGAATAACATCCACACACTTCCCTGCACACGGCGCATTGATTTACTACAAACTGACAGTTACAGTAACAATTCTGGGCGGCAGTGAGTCCAATGTTGGCGCGAGAGAGAGAGAGAGAGAAAGGTAAAGTGTTTGGAAATCTTCATTAAGAGCAGAAAACAGGAAGGGAGGGACGAATTCTTTGTTACCAAAGAGTAAAATCATGTTTTTCCCTGACCTTGTTTTGTTACTGGTGCTCGGCGTCAGCTCAGATACCCTGCAAGAATAGTAATATTTTCCCCAGGGTTTAATACAGGGGTGCAATACAGGGGTGCAATACAGGGGAGCAATACAGGGGTGCAATACAGTGGAGTAATACAGGGGTGCAATACAGGGGAGCAATACAGGGGAGCAATACAGGGGAGCAATACAGGGGAGCAATACAGGGGAGCAATACAGGGGAGCAATACAGGGGAGCAATACAGGGGAGCAATACAGAGGTGCAATAGAGGGAAGCAATACAGGGGAGCAATACAGGGGAGCAATACAGTGGAGTAATACAGGGGAGCAATACAGGGAAGCAATACAGAGGTGCAATACAGGGGTGCAATACAGGGGAGTAATACAGGGGTTACAATACAGGGGGGCAGACGTCTAAGTGCTACTTGGACCTGAGGGGCCCCGCTGGGCAGAAAGAATGACATTACACCCCACAGCAGTGTGACTGTAGCAATGGTTTTGTATATTGAGGTTGCCAGATCAGTGATTAATGGGGGGTGACAAGGGGATATGGGGGGGCACATTTTGGGGTAACAGGAGTAAAACGCTAACCCTTAGCCTTATGGACCGATCCTTCCTGAAAATAAGTATGAGTACCACACGAAAACAGAAAGGGTCATTTATTTAACCACAGGATAAGCTTCTCTCTGTCACCCCCTAAATTGCTCATATGAATGGGGCAAAATGGGGCGTGTGTGTGTGTGTGTGTGTGTGTGTGTGCGCTACTATAGGAGATACATAAAAGAATAATCTACCGTCCAGGTATTGGGGTCACTGACCCCATCAAGTTTAACAATTCCCAGAGGTTAAATAGTCAAAAATAGGTTTTTTTTTAACTCTTACTAGAATGTTAAAATTATGAATATTTAGAGACAACCCCCCAACCATTTGCCATCAAAGGGTAAGTCATCCTACCTGAATTTACTATTGAAAGTCGTTCAGTCCTCAGTGGAAGAATAAGCAGAGAAGGGTAACTTTTCCCCATCTGTGAATGTCGGTAAACTAGAAACCCAAGCAGTGACTATGAGAAGCTACAGGGACACTGTGTGTGTGTATATATATATATATATTATAGAGGGTATGCGTTGCTATCAGTTCCACGAAGTTCTGCCCGTATTCGCCATGAATCATTTTATAGACTCCCTTGTGGCCTGTATTTTTAGCAGCAGCTTTCCCACTAATACACACACATAAACACATACACACACACATATATATATATATATATATAAAACACAGTGCCAGGAAGGAAATATGTGACAATTGGCTACAGCCAAAAAATTCTATGGAAGTAGTGACGGGAAAAACATTCTAAAGAAATTCAAGTGGTGTAAATAATGAGCAGTTTCATGTAGAACCGACGTGACAATGTGTCCCTTCTGCTTATTAATATGAAATAAATATTTCTCAAACTTAACTCTTTCTGGATCATACAAGTGCTGCTCACATTGAATTGTGGGCTACGAATGTGTAGGTAATTGCCCAGCCTGAAGGTCAGTTAGGGGGAGATTTGGGGTGAGTGCTTATTTGTACCCTGGGTACCCCTGGAACTATAGCAGGGTGACTGTTACCCCAATGTTTCTATATATCTGTAACCTTGTTATGAGCGAAGGGGGCCCAGTCTGAAGGCCAGTTGGGGGAGATTTGGGGTGAGTGATTATTTGTGCTCTCTGTACCCCTGGAACTATAGCAGGGTGACTGTTACCCCAATGTTTCAAATGTGCTGATAAGAGATCTGAAAGAAGACATAGACTCGTTTTTCTGCCTGTGGCTAAACTCGCTATACCATACATGAGACTGGCACCATCTGCTTCTCTCACTTCTGTAAATTACCCAAGAATAGTTTGAGTCGTTGAGTGGGTGCTGGGGGAACGGTGCAGGAAAGCTGTTGGGGAGGTAGAACGATGGGGGATTTACAGAGGTACAATAAGTCCAGTGTTCTCCTACGCTGGCTGCCATTGCCTCCAACCTGCCTCTACTGGTGAGTAGGTGCAACTGCGCTTATTGAGGTTGGGGAACCCTTGAGCAACTGCCACCCTGGACCAGACAGTTGCTTTAATCTCTGCCAATAGAACTTGGCTTGGCACTGCATTCAAGTTAGATCCGTTCAGTCCTCAAGCTCCTTAGGGTCGGTCTCCGTGACCCCCTTTAAAAAAAGCGACATGCCCTGCTGCCATAGACAATAGCAATGAAAATAAAGCATTTGGTTAATTCTAGGTGAATTCTTGGCTTCCAAAGCCTTTATTTGGGTCCCTTGATTAAAAGAAAAAAGTTTTGAATAACCCCAGTAGAACAAAGGTGCGTTTAATGGTTTCCATCTTGGTCAGGCGTGGGGCACACTAATAGCACACACAGGAAATAATGGACATCATTCATTTCCAGGTTAAGTTCCCGCGGCAACGAAAGGCAACCGGTTCAGTGTGAGTCTGATATGGCACACAGCGTCTGGATGGGCAAATGCCACAGAATATTGGCTTGAACTCTCTGAGGCTGATACACTCGTCAGTCTTATATCTCAGCCGGTGCTCAGAATGGACGGTGGGAGTGCAGGCGGCTCCTGTCTGGAAAGAACAAGATTTAGTTACTGAGATTCCCCCAAAATTTATCAGAGATTCCTTGTCATTAATATTATTAGCTCTTATAATATCCGAGATATCCTGATCCTAAGTCAACTCCTGCTGCAAACAAAACACTCCTGCTCCGAGTCTCGGCACAAAGCAACGTGGCTGTCTGATTGGTTCAATTCGGTTGAGTGAATGTGTCATTTACTCCACTCACCATTAACAAATGGTTAACAGAAATCAACCAAATGGAAGCCCGTGTGCCAATGGTTTCCTTGTTTGCAGCAGGAAAAGAAAAAATCAGGATGAGGAAGCTCTCTTATACGGCAAGTAATAATATCTCATAAATTAGGATCATATAATAACTTGAAAATATTTGAATTAAACATTTACAAATGATTCAGTACAGCTTAACAACTAATCTAGTTCCCCTTTAATTTTTTTTTTTTTTTTTTTTTTTTTAAAGACATAGTAGATGATTATTGGCTGCTCGTTGGCCTTTACACTCTAAAGCCGGTTGCTGTGATTGTCCCGGTGTATCAGTTATTCCCATACATCATAAAAAGTAACCTCTGACCCCGGAAAGATGATTCCTGCAATGCAAAGTCTGACTTTGAGACTGGAGCTTAAGAATAGAGTCTCATGGGAAATCACCTCCATAGAAAGCCCACATTTTAGAATTCCCTGGTGATAGGGGCAGTGTATCGATATGTATCAACATGAGCAATTACTGGGGAAGTGAAAGTGCGTCTTTTGACACTGGAGAACCCTGGAGGTAATTAGTACTAGAGGTGTTCCTATAATTAGCAATTCGGGGAATACCTATGCTGCCATAGTTTTATGGGATCTCTCTGTACAGACTATGAGCAAACTTAGGGACTGTTCCTGCTGAATTGTGCTTAGTACATGGGAATACCTATGCTGCCATAGTTTTATGGGATCTCTCTGTACAGACTATGAGCAAACTTAGGGGGCTGTTCCTGCTGAATTGTGCTTAGTACAGAGGAATACCTATGCTGCCATAGTTTTATGGGATCTCTCTGTACAGACTATGAGCAAACTTAGGGGGTGGTTCCTGCTGAATTGTGCTTAGTACAGGGGAATACCTATGCTGCCATAGTTTTATGGGATCTCTCTGTGCAGACTATGAGCAAACTTAGGGACTGTTCCTGCTGAATTGTGCTTAGTACAGGGGAATACCTATGCTGTCATAGTTTTATGGGAACTCTCTGTACAGACTATGAACAAACTTAGGGGGCTGTTCCTGCTGAATTGTGCTTAGTACAGGGGAATACCTATGCTGCCATAGTTTTATGGTATCTCTGTGTACAGACTATGAGCAAACTTAGGGACTGTTCCTGCTGAATTGTGCTTAGTACAGGGGAATACTTATGCTGCCATAGTTTTATGGGATCTCTCTGTACAGACTATGAGCAAACTTAGGGGACTGTTCCTGCTGAATTGTACTTAGTACAGAGGAATACTTATGCTGCCATAGTTTTATGGGATCTCTCTGTACAGACTATGAGCAAACTTAGGGGACTGTTCCTGCTGAATTGTGCTTAGTACAGGGAATACCTATCTGCCATAGTTTTATGGGATCTCTCTGTACAGACTATGAGCAAACTTAGGGGACTGTTCCTGCTGAATTGTGCTTAGTACAGAGGAATACCTATGCTGCCATAGTTTTATGGGATCTCTCTGTACAGTGAGACTCTGATGTTATGGCTCAGTGTAGATCAGTATATATATCCTGATTTATAATCTAGGGGGGATATTGTTATTTGATTTAATGGTGTGAGTGGATGATATATAATTATGAGAGATATAGACCGAATGGCAACTCCCAAACAGCCTGTGTCCATGGGTTTTACTGGACCTGTTTGGAACAATGAGGTGAAACAATAAATACTGACCGTGCTGCTCATGTCAGGGCTATTCCTGCAGGGTCTCACTATACACAGACGCACTTGTGTCTCCAGCCTGCAGAGCAGATTCCTATTGGACACCCGCAGGGACACGCCCAGCCCGCAGCTGACGGAACACGCGCTCCATTGGGTGCTCCAATCTGTGCAAGCGAGCGGCTTAACCCGTGACCCTCCTTGTAATACAATGGACGTTTCTGCCCGACATAAAAACAACATTTAAAAAAGAAATAAATTGTGTGATCATTATGGAGAACAGAGAGTCAGTAGAAACTCTTGGGCTGAATAGGGGGCGCAGCTTGTGCAGACCATTATCATGTTTTGATTGTAGTGGGTGTGGTCTGAGTGGATACATGATATATTATATAGTGAATAAATGACCCCCTATTGTAAAATATAAGGATATTATAAACGACAGAAGAGTTTCGTGACCCTATAAAAGCAAGAGGTATTATAATACACAAGCGACAGAAATGACATCACTAAGCTTCGATGACATCACTAATCATTTATAAGGATATAATTTACAGGATATTCATGGCTCTTGTATAATATATATCTCCATAGTAGAAAGCACTCACAGCACCTAATTCCTATTGCAAATGTGGTTAAAAAGTTTATTTTGCCAAAAAAACACATCAACGCGTTACGATCCGCAAATTATCTTCATCGTTTCGAGCCCAAATTGCACCATGGGATACAAATCTGGCAAACTGCTATTTTGAACTCAGTAAATCAACTGGGAGCTCTCAACGACCTCTTTAAATGTATTGGACCTGCATTTTGTCAAGTGGCACTTGCTGGAGGTGCCTTCTAGTTGGCAGTTAATAAAGTGGCATTTAGTAAGGGACAATGTGATTTCCATATATTGTTTGGTCCAAACCTCAGGGCAGACAATTGGTAGCCTCTAAAACAGACCCCCACAACAAACTGCCCACCCTGCTGTATTGTTACATCACTGCTTACATAGAAAAATAGTATAAAATAATTAGATTTTAGGCTACCTTTTCCAAGACTGTTGGAAACCGGGCTTTGTTGTTCCTCGTCACATATCCACTCTGGGCAACACCTCCCCGGAACTTGTACCCGTCTGGGAGAGGGACATTCCGGAGAAGCGAGCAGAACATTTTCGCTGCAGAGAGGGGTGCAAGTGACGCCACCATCGAGGCACTTGCACTGAAACTTACAGTTGGGCTGAAATACCTCTCCGTCTTCATATTCCTTCCCATCGTATTCACAGCCGCCATCATAGTTATCTACAGAAACAGTAATATCATTTTATATGGTATCAAATATTCTTTCCTGCATGTCTATACCCCCAGACCTACAAAAAAGTGCTTTTTCCCATCAATCTAGCCAGTCTGTTTTCACTTGGCATCACTACTTCTAGCTGGACTGGGCCTCCTAGGGTTGAATGTTTGGCCCAAAGACCCACCACCATTGGAGGGAAGGTTAACTAGCTGTAGCCTCCTACCCTACTTCTGGTGGGACCCTTGGAAATATCTTTAGTACAGCAAATTGGAATTATCCACCTCCCCAACAGGCCTTTAAAGGAGAACTAAAGTCTAAAAAATATTATGGCTAAAAATGCAATGATCCAGCAATGATCCAGGACTTCAAACTTGTCACAGGGGGTCACCATCTTGGAAAGTGTCTGTGACACTCACATGCTCAGTGGGCTCTGATTGGCTGTTGAGAAGCTAAGCTTAGGGCTCGTCACTAATTATCCAGCAGAAAATGAGCTTCCCCTGTAATATAAGCTGATGCTACAGGTTTGCTGATTATTAAATTATGATGCTAATTGCACTGGTTTCTGTGCTGCCATGTAGTAATCTGTATTAATTACTAATCAGCCTTATATTGTGACATTTCTATTCTATGTGTACTGTATATTGTGAATGGGTCCCTAAGCTCAGTAAGTGACAGCAGCACAGAACATGTGCAGTGAATCAGCAGAAGAAGGTGAGGAGCTACTGGGGCATCTTTGGAGACACAGATCTTTACTGCTAAAGGGCTGTGGTTGCCTGGGGCTAAACATAATGTACAACATTTCTAGCTACTCCTTTAGGCTTTAGTTCTCCTTTAAGACAACTCTTAACTCCCATATTACCCTGTTATCTTTACATGAAGGACCTCTATCTTCCCTCTGCACTAGAAGCAAAAGCGCCTCTCGCTAATGGAACAATTAGGGGGTCTTACAGTTGCATGTTCCTCTCCCAGTGCTAGTGGGATAATCACAGAGCAGCTCCTTTGACTCATCACACAGGTAGAGGCGGTCGCAAGATTCTCCAACCTGGCGAGCGCAGATTCTGCAGCAGCCGCAACCATCCACAATAATGGGGACCCCAGGGGGACACCTTGGTGGGATCCAAGAGCAGAAACATGGTGTTCGGCAGAGCTGAGTGCAAATCTAATGCAGGAAAGTGCCATGTTAGTAGAATTCATCTTATTTAACCCAAGGGAATGGTTCTGGGTGGAGCTTATTTAAAGGGCATGTAAAGGCAAAAAAATAAAATCCAGTTTTTACTTTCTTAAATGAAAAAGAAACCTATCTCCAATATAATTTAATTAATAGATGTGCACCATTTTTATAAAAAACCTGACTGTATGCAGTGAAATTCTTCCTTCATTTACTGCTGTGGATAGGAATTGTCACACAGTCCCTAACTGCTCTGCAGGGAAACAATCATACTTATGTACAGCAGGGGGAGCCCCCCGCCTTACTTCCCAGCCATGCAGAACTCAAGCAGCTTTGTTTGTTTCCCTGTTTTTATCATTTATGATGATCTCTTAGCAGCTCAGACCACACTGAGCATGTGCACAGTCTTGGTCTTACAAAGATGTTTAACAAAGTTACAAGATGGTGACCCCCTGTGGCCAACTTTGAAAGCATAAATCATTTGTTTGATTAGGCTTGTGGTGCAGTAAGTTTATGTTTAGTATACAAAATACACCATTTCTAGCCTCATTCTATTTTAGACTTTACTTTCCCTATAAGTGAATATGTACAGGGTTTATACAATAACTATGGTCTATGGTACCCCACTTATCCATACCAACCAGAGTTGGTTCTAAAAGGAATTCTAATTTCCAGAATTATAATAGTATTAGCCTGCTCATTGGTGAATGGTCGCTGTCTGTTAACTCACATCTGTTGTGTTTTTGAAGGACGGTTCTGATTTGTTAATTTTAAAAGTGGTGGAGCTTTATAGAAAAGGGGGGACACCTCTTGGTTGAGGTTAGCCTCAATGGAATGCGGCCGAGGTATATTTAGAATTTTGTAGATATGTTTGCTTAGATATGTTGGCTTGAAGCCATTAATCCATGAACTTTCTCTTTTAAGTCTGGGCTGTTTCCCCTGGAGAGCTGGGGAGTGCAATTAATTGTTTTTTTGGAAGGTTTCTATTCCCTTTAATGCATACAATTTCTATGATGTGCTGGTATATAACATGTGTGTGAATGTATAGAGGGAACTCTGATCATGAGGCATAGCTGAAGTTCATGATGACCTTGCTCAACCAACTTAATACAAGTTCTCATAGAGCAATGCTGTCCAGCTGGTACTGAAGCTCCGGGCCAGAACCCGACTTCTGAACATGTGGAATGGAAACCAATACTTGTGCAAGGCTGTTGTAAACCATAATTATACCTTTGGTGTCTACATGACTTTTGTATTGATTAGGGAAACCTATAGAAAGAATCACCTTGGCTGTGCCCTACCCACAAGCATGTCTCAACCATAGAGAGACCCTGCCCAGATAGGATTTGGTATTTACATTGGACCTTCACTGTATGAATGTAAGAATATGGAAAAGTGGATTATTAACTGAGAGCATTAGCTGACCTAAACTGCTGCATTTATTTAGAGCAGAGCAGTCAAGCAGAATTGGTCCTATTGCATTGGGTCCCCCTCTCTACAACAGGATCTTGTGGAGTAAGATGGTCCACACCAACCACTCGGTGCATTTTGGGAGGATGAAGAGAGGACTCTGGAGGGTCTCTCTCTCTCTCTCTCTCTCTCTCTCTCTCTCTCTCTCTCTCTCTCTCTCTCTCTCTCTCTCTCTCTCTCTCTCTCTCTCTGTATATACAAATGTACATGCATACAGTGTAAAACAACATCAGCGTCTTGCTTTATGGCAGGGATTTTATAAAGGTCACCAAGCTTGACCGAAACTCTGGGCTCTTGATGAATTGCTGTTTGAGTGTGCTATTTTTTCTAGTAGCACCCAAACATCAAAGGTAGGTAGATAGACAGATAGGTAGATATATAGACGATAGATGACAGACAGATATAGATAGAGAGATGGGTGGGTAGATAGATAGATAGATGATAGATAGATGATAGATAATAGATAGATAGATAGAGTGGAAAGATAGATAGATAGAGTGGAAAGATAGATAGATAGAGTGGAAAGATAGATAGATAGAGTGGAAAGATAGATGGACAGATAGAGTGGAAAGATAGATGGACGGATGGATGGGTGGATAGACAGACAGACAGATGGATGGATAGATGGATAGACAGATAGACGGGTGGTTAGATAGACACACAGACGGATGGATGGATGGATAGACGGATGGATAGACAGACAGATGGATGGATAGATGGGTGGATGGTTGGAAAGATGAATAGACAGACAGACGGATGGATGGATGGATAGACAGACGGGTGGTTGGATAGACACACAGACGGATGGATGGATGGATAGACGGATGGATAGACAGACCGATGGATGGATAGATGGGTGGATGGTTGGAAAGATGAATAGACAGACAGACGGATGGATGGATGGATAGACAGACAGACGGATGGATGGCCAGATGAATAGACAGACGGATGGATGGATAGATGGGTGGATAGACAGACGGATAGATGGGTGGATAGATGGATGGATGGACAGACAGACGGATGGATGGATAGATGGGTGGATGGATAGACAGATTGATAGACAGATGGATGGATAGATAGACTGATTCAGAGGGTTAAAATTAGAAATGTTTGACCAAACAGGGTAATTAAGTGAGTGGTATGACATTAAAGAGAGGAAAGCTTGGGGAGATTGGTACCTGTGGGAGGGAGCAGTAGAGGAGCAGCAGCAGGTTTCTGTTTAGAATCCCCAGGTCCATAGTATTCCAGGCAACATTCATCAAACCAGCGCCTTGTCCAGGATTAGGAATGTGATGTGGTTTTCCTTTCCGACTCCCAGCTCCATCCAGCTCCATGTGTTTATACTCGCAGGCAGCAAAACAAACACCGCAGGGGCAACTGGAAACCCATCCAGATTTCTCCTGTGATTTCTGACATTCCAGTACAGGTTTGGCCCTTGTGCAGAGGAAATAACACAGTTCTGACTCCGTATGATGAAGAGATTGTATCCCGGGAGATCCAGCAAGGAAACAAGGCAAATGTCTGTATTAAAGGGCAGGTGCCTCTTATAATTAACCTTCCCTCAGAAATGTAAAGAAGCTGATGGTATTCCAAGACAAATTGCAATTGGTCTTTTATTTTGGTTCAATTGTTTTTGTGCTACAGCTGCCCAGTATAGAATTGAAACTCCTCCTCTCATGGCTGAGTCAGTGCTGGGCTAATTGATAAGGGGGCCCAAGGCAGGTCCCTTTCCTCACCCCCCCCCCCATTTGTCACCATTATGCAGACTATCAGAAAACTTAAGGGCTGTTCCTGCTGAATTGTGCTTAGTACAGGGGAATACCTATGCTGTCATAGTTTTATGGGATCTCGCTGTACAGACTATGAGCAAACTTGGGGGACTGTTCCTGCTGAATTGTGCTTAGTACAGGGGAATACCTATGCTGCCATAGTTTCATGGGATCTTTCTGTACAGACTATGAGCAAACTTGGGGGTTGTTCCTGCTGAATTGTGCTTAGTACATAGGAATACCTATGCTGCCATAGTTTTATGGGATCTCTCTGTACAGACTATGAGCAAACTTAGGGGACTGTTCCTGCTGAATTGTGCTTAGTACAGAGGAATACCTATGCTGCCATAGTTTTATGGGATCTCTCTGTACAGACTATGAGCAAACTTAGGGGACTGTTCCTGCTGAATTGTGCTTAGTACAGAGGAATACCTATGCTGCCATAGTTTTATGCGATCTCTCTGTACAGACTATTAGCAAACTTAGGGACTGTCCCTGCTGAATTGTGCTTAGTACAGGGGAATACCTATGCTGCCATAGTTTTATGGGATCTCTCTGTACAGACTATGAGCAAACTTAGGGGACTGTTCCTGCTGAATTGTGCTTAGTACAGAGGAATACCTATGCTGCCATAGTTTTATGCGATCTCTCTGTACAGACTATTAGCAAACTTAGGGACTGTCCCTGCTGAATTGTGCTTAGTACAGGGGAATACCTATGCTGCCATAGTTTTATGGTATCTCTCTGTACAGACTATGAGCAAACTTAGGGGACTGTTCCTGCTGAATTGTGCTTAGTACAGGGGAATACCTATGCTGCCATAGTTTTATGGGATCTCTCTGTACAGACTATGAGCAAACTTAGGGGACTGTTCCTGCTGAATTGTGCTTAGTACAGAGGAATACCTATGCTGCCATAGTTTTATGCGATCTCTCTGTACAGACTATTAGCAAACTTAGGGACTGTCCCTGCTGAATTGTGCTTAGTACAGGGGAATACCTATGCTGCCATAGTTTTATGGGATCTCTCTGTACAGACTATGAACAAACTTAGGGGGCTGTTCCTGCTGAATTGTGCTTAGTACAGGGGAATACCTATGCTGCCATAGTTTTATGGTATCTCTCTGTACAGACTATGAGCAAATTTAGGGACTGTTCCTGCTGAATTGTGCTTAGTACAGGGAATACCTATGCTGCCATAGTTTTATGGGATCTCTCTGTACAGACTATGAGCAAAGTTAGGGGGCTGTTCCTGCTGAATTGTGCTTAGTACCAATGTTGGTTTAATAACTCTCTGTAGAGGCTAGGAGCACAGTTAACTGGATTGTGACAGTATTAATCATAGGGGATAAGTATCACTTATAGGATCAGAAGCCTTGGCAGTTAAGCAGCCCAGTCGTGCCATAATAATTTTCCTGAGAAATTGGATATTTCCCACTCTTACTCAAGATTTCCACATTGGGATTGAGAGTATAGTGCTTTAAGTGAAAGGGCTGAGCAGTTTCTGCAGTCAGTCTGTATCCAGACAGACAGACACACACATACATACATAGATACCGACAGACAGACAGGACAGACATACAACGGGTGCAGTTGGCTGAATCTCGCTTGTACACCAGTTATTCTGCTCAGGACAGGGAGAGACCTTTAATTCTGTGCAATGGAGATTTAAACTGTTTATTAAATATGGTTATCACTTATTCTAAATATTTACATTCTTGTAAGCTCTAAATGTAATCAAGAGCCCGGCCTTCAGTTTACTGATCTGTTCCATCAAAGGGAGAAACCAAATCCCTCAGTGCTGGAATTAAATAAAAATGTCAATTCAACCACTAGATTTTGTGCTTTAACCCTTTTATGTGATGTCCGCTAGATTTACTATCCAAGTCCATCCCGTATTCCCCTCCTTACATGGCGGGTGTAACACTCCCCCACATACATGCAGTTTACTATTCACTGCAACTCTGTGTGCCTTTAGGCAAAATCACACAATTCTAAAAATTACATAATTTTTAAACAAAATTATTTTTTTTATAATGTAGGTGAATATGAAAGGGTTAATAGGTGTAATACCCTTTTAAGAAAAATATGGCAGCACAACTTACCCTGTAACCCAGACACACAAGCTGCCAACTTCTGAGCAGGTTCTTATTTTAAGATGCATTTTATATAGAGTTAGCTCATTAATCCCACGGAAGGGAAGTGTTACTCTCACATTCCATACTGGCTTTCCATTCTCCAAAGAATTTATGTTGGCAAAAGTCTCGTCTGGGCCTGAGACCTCCTAGTCAACTGTCACAAACCCACACAGCTTAGAGGAGAACAGCAGGTATAGTAGGGAGAGATGGTACCTATAGTAACAGTGGGATAATAGTCTCTGGGAAGGGAGTGTGACTGTGGGATAGCAGGTATAGTAGGGAGAGATGGTGTCTTATAGTAACAGTGGGATAATAGTTCTGGGAAGGGAGTGGTGACTGTGGGATAAGCAGGTATAGTAGGGAGAGAATGGTGGTCTATAGTAACAGTGGGATAATAGTCCTCTGGGAAGGGAGTGTGACTGTGGGATAGCAGGTATAGTAGGGAGAGATGTCTATATAACATGGATAATTAGTCTCTGGAAGGGAGTGTGACTGTGGGATACAGTATAGTAGGAGAGATGTGTCTATAGTAACAGTGATAATAGTCTCTGGAAGGAGTGGACTGTGGATAGCAGATAGTAGGAGAGATCTATAGAACAGTGATAATAGTCTCTGGGTGTGACTGGATAGCAGTATAGTAGGAAGACATAGTAACACTCGGGAAGGAGTACTGGATAGCAGGATAGTAGGAAGAATGGTGGTAACAGATAAATAGTCGGGAAGGGAGTGTGACTGCAGTATAGTAGGGAAGATGGTGTCTATAGTAAACAGTGGATATAAGTCTCTGGGAAGGGAGTGTGACTGTGGGATAGCAGGTATAGTAGGGAGAGATGGTGTCTATAGTAACAGTGGATAATAGTCTCTGGGAAGGGAGTGGACTGTGGGATAGCAGGTATAGTAGGGAGAGATGGTGTCTATAGTAACAGTGGATAATAGTTCTCTGGGAAGGGAGTTGACTGTGGGATAGCAGGTATAGTAGGAGAGATGTGTCTATAGTAACAGTGGGGATAATAGTCTCTGGGGAAGGAGTGTGACTGTGGGATAGCAGGTATAGTAGGGAGAGATGGTGTCTATAGTAACAGTGGATAATAGTCTCTGGGAAGGGAGTGTGACTGGGATAGCAGGTATAGTAGGGAAGAGATGGTGTCTATAGTAACAGTGGTATAATAGTCTCTGGGAAGGGAGTGTGACTGTGGGATAAGCAGGTATAGTAGGGAGAGATGGTGTTCTATAGTAACAGTGGATAATAGTCTCTGGGAAGGGAGTGTGACTGTGGGATAGCAGGTATAGTAGGGAGAGATTGGTGTCTATAGTAACAGTGGGATAATAGTCTCTGGGAAGGGAGTGTGACTGTGGGATAGCAGGTATAGTAGGGAGAGATGGTGTCCTATAGTAACAGGTGGGATAATAGTCTCTGGGAAGGGAGTGTGACTGTGGGATAGCAGGTATAGTAGGGAGAGATGGTGCCTATAGTAACAGTGGATAATAGTCTCTGGGGAAGGGAGTGTGACTGTGGGATAGGCAGGTATAGTAGGGAGAGATGGTGTCTATAGTAACAGTGGGATAATAGTCTCTGGAAGGAGTGTGACTGTCGGGATAGCAGGTATAGTAGGAGAGATGCGGTGCCTATAGTAACAGTGGATAATAGTCTCTGGGAAGGGAGTGTGACTGTGGATAGCAGGTATAGTAGGGAGAGATGGTGTCTATAGTAAACAGTGGATAATAGTCTCTGGGAAGGGAGTGTGACTGTGGGATAGCAGGTATAGTAGGGAAGAGATGGTGTCTATAGTAACAGTGGGATAATAGTCTCTGGGAAGGGAGTGTGGACTGTGGGATAGCAGGTATAGTAGGGAGAGATGGTGTCTATAGTAACAGTGGATAATAGTCTCTGGGAAGGGAGTGTGACGTGGATAGCAGGTATAGTAGGGAGAGATGGTGTCTATAGTAACAGTGGGATAATAGTCTCTGGGAAGGGAGTGTGACTGTGGGATAGCAGGTATAGTAGGGAGAGATGGTCCTATAGTAACAGTGGGATAATAGTCTCTGGGAAGGGAGTGTGACTGTGGATAGCAGGTATAGTAGGGAGAGATGGTGCTATAGTAACAGTGGATAATAGTCTCTGGGAAGGGAGTGTGACTGTGGGATAGCAGGTATAGTAGGGAGAGATGGTGTCTATAGTAACAGTGGATAATAGTCTCTGGGAAGGGAGTGTGACTGTGGGATAGCAGGTATAGTAGGGAGAGATGGTGTCTATAGTAACAGTGGATAATAGTCTCTGGGAAGGGAGTGTGACTGTGGGATAGCAGGTATAGTAGGGAGAGATGGTGTCTATAGTAACAGTGGGATAATAGTCTCTGGGAAGGGAGTGTGACTGTGGGATAGCAGGTAATAGTAGGGAGAGATGGTGTCTATAGTAACAGTGGATAATAGTCTCTGGGAAGGGAGTGTGACTGTGGGATAGCAGGTATAGTAGGGAGAGATGGTGTCTATAGTAACAGTGGATAATAGTCTCTGGGAAGGGAGTGTGACTGTGGGAATAGCAGGTATAGTAGGGAGAGATGGTGCCTATAGTAACAGTGGATAATAGTCCCTCTGGGAAGGGAGTGTGACTGTGGGATAGCAGGTATAGTAGGGAGAGATGGTGTCTATAGTAACAGTGGATAATAGTCCTCTGGGAAGGGAGTGTGACTGTGGGATAGCAGGTATAGTAGGGAGAGATGGTGTCTATAGTAACAGTGGATAATAGTCTCTGGGAAGGGAGTGTGACTGTGGGATAGCAGGTATAGTAGGGAGAGATGGTGCCTATAGTAACAGTGGATAATAGTCTCTGGGAAGGGAGTGTGACTGTGGGATAGCAGGTATAGTAAGGAGAGATGGTGCCTATAGTAACAGTGGATAATAGTCTCTGGGAAGGGAGTGTGACTGTGGGATAGCAGGTATAGTAGGGAGAGATGGTGTCTATAGTAACAGTGGGATAATAGTCTCTGGCGAAGGAGTGTGACTGTGGATAGCAGGTATAGTAGGGAGAGATGGTGCCTATAGTAACAGTGGGATAATAGTCCTCTGGGAAGGGAGTTGTGACTGTGGGATAGCAGGTATAGTAGGGAGAGATGGTGTCTATAGTAACAGTGGATAATAGTCTCTGGGAAGGGAGTGTGACTGGGATAGCAGGTATAGTAGGAAGAGATGTGTCTATAGTAACAGTGGGATAATAGTCTCTGGGAAGGGAGTGTGACTGGGATAGCAGGTATAGTAGGGAGAGATGGTCCCTATAGTAACAGTGGATAATAGTCTCTGGGAAGGGAGTGTGACTGTGGGATAACAGGTATAGTAGGGAGAGATGGTGTCTATAGTAACAGTGGGATAATAGTCTCTGGGAAGGGAGTGTGACTGTGGGATAGCAGGTATAGTAGGGAGAGATGGTGCCTATAGTAACAATGGATAATAGTCTCTGGGAAGGGAGTGTGACTGTGGGATAGCAGTTATAGTAGGGAGAGATGGTGTCTATAGTAACAGTGGATAATAGTCTCTGGGAAGGGAGTGTGACTGTGGGATAGCAGGTATAGTAGGGAGAGATGGTGTCTATAGTAACAGTGGATAATAGTCTCTGGGAAGGGAGTGTGACTGTGGGATAGCAGGTATAGTAGGGAGAGATGGTGTCTATAGTAACAGTGGATAATAGTCTCTGGGAAGGGAGTGTGACTGTGGGATAGCAGGTATAGTAGGGAGAGATGGTGCCTATAGTAACAGTGGATAATAGTCTCTGGGAAGGGAGTGTGACTGTGGGATAGCAGGTATAGTAGGGAGAGATGGTGTCTATAGTAACAGTGGATAATAGTCTCTGGGAAGGGAGTGTGACTGTGGGATAGCAGGTATAGTAGGGAGAGATGGTGTCTATAGTAACAGTGGATAATAGTCTCTGGGAAGGGAGTGTGACTGTGGGATAGCAGGTATAGTAGGGAGAGATGGTGCCTATAGTAACAGTGGATAATAGTCTCTGGGAAGGGAGTGTGACTGTGGGATAACAGGTATAGTAGGGAGAGATGGTGCCTATAGTAACAGTGGATAATAGTCTCTGGGAAGGGAGTGTAACTGTGAGATAGCAGGTATAGTAGGGAGAGATGGTGTCTATAGTAACAGTGGATAATAGTCTCTGGGAAGGGAGTGTAACTGTGAGATAGCAGGTATAGTAGGGAGAGATGGTGTCTATAGTAACAGTGGATAATAGTCTCTGGGAAGGGTGTGTAGTTGTGGGATAGCAGGTATAGTAGGGAGAGATGGTGCCTATAGTAACAGTGGATAATAGTCTCTGGGAAGGGGGTGTAGTTGTGGGATAGCAGGTATAGTAGGGAGAGATGGTGTCTATAGTAACAGTGGATAATAGTCTCTGGGAAGGGAGTGTGACTGTGGGATAGCAGGTATAGTAGGGAGAGATGGTGTCTATAGTAACAGTGGATAATAGTCTCTGGGAAGGGGGTGTAGTTGTGGGATAGCAGGTATACTAGGGGGAAATAGTACATAAAGTAACAATGACTGTAAATGACTGAGGCTGGTATATGGTATAGTCCGTTTTATCTCCTGTTCAATTCAATAATGTGAGAATGTAAACCCCAGTCCTATGAGGTGTAATTTAGGATTGTGATCTCCTGAATGACAGTGCCATCTTCTGGAAAGCCTACAAACAGCACTGTGACTAGCAGCCCGGCTAATGAACTGGACCTGCTTTCTAATGAATTTCACAAATGGGAATATTTATTAATGAATTTAAAGTATGTTTGTGCAAATTGAATTGCATCTAATAATTTACTGTCCCGTGTAGTACCGTCATGTTGAGCAGTGCATTGCAATTGATTTACCTACTGAATTAATTATTTACATTTAAGATACACCACTCTTCCTTGAATTGGAGAATGATAATCACTTACACCTAGGAATAACATATTCTTATAATATATAGTGAATAAAGTACCCCCTCATGTAAAATATAAGGATATTATAAGTTACCGAGGAGTTTCATGACCATTTAAAAGTACAAGGTCGAAGGCTGAGTGTTTTTATACAGGTCATGGAACTCCGAGGTAACTTCTAATATCCTCATATTTTGCAACTGGGGGTAATTTATTTATTATAATACACAAATTTTAGTGAGTCATGTGACCGAAATGACTTCAGAACTCACCGTTTATAAGGATATAATTTTTAAGATATTCATGGCTTTTGTGTATCATACTGTATATATTCCTATTGAGTAAGTGAGAGACAGACCTAGGAAATGTTTGGAGGATACTCTTGTATTGCAGTTACAAGCAGTAGAATGCTGGTTGTAGGAAATTCAACAGCTGTACAGATTCCACAGCTTCATAATAGTGATGGGCGAATTTGCACCGCAAAAACGCCGGCGTCCATTTTTTTTTTTGGCAAATTTATTCGCCGCCGGCAAATCACGCAAATTCACCGCAAATTCGTGCCTGGCTAATAAATTCGCCCATCATTACTTGATACTTATGACCAAATATTGGTTTGCTGGTATAAAACAGCGATTATCCATTTTGTTGTTCTGTATTGTAATTCTGTATAGTAATTGGGTCCAATTTGGGTTCAAATTTCTTGGTATTTCGAAACATGTGCCTCCTTGGGCTTGTCCATGTCTAATTATCTCTTGTACAGGTCTGGGTCATATATTGTGTCATAGCCGTGTCCCATTCTCTCTGCTTTCAGCATCTCTACAGCCGGAACACAAAAGAACATGTAGGCTTACACTTCTTAAAGGGGAATGGCCTTGTTTCCATGCCAAGTTTTGTAAATTGTCTTAGTCAAGACCTGCTGTCCTCACTGTGCTCTCGAAACTGCTTTTTATAAAACTGTACCAATATTTCTGCTTCCCCTTTTTATTTGTCTAAAGGAAATTAGAGGTTCAAGGCTAAGTAAACCTTAAAAATGAGAGAATATAAAATTGAATAAGCACTTTTGCAATGTCAATTTATTATTTATTTATTTTTGATTCCAAGATATTAAGGGATACATGTCCAGTTAATATGAATGAATTTAGTTACAACAGCGCCACCTGCTGGTCAGTTTCCCACCAGTCTGACCACCAAGTAGTCAAGGAAGTTGTCAGGAGAAAGAAAGAGGCTGCTCTGATGTTCTTCTGCTTAGGAAAACAGTTAGAAACCTTTCTCAAATCTTTCCTAAGCAGAAGAACATCAGAGCAGCCTCTTTCTTTCTCCTGAAAACTTCCTTGACTACTTGCTGGTCAGAGTGGTGGGAAACTGACCAGCAGGTGGCGCTGTTGTAACAAAATTCATTCCTGTTAACAATATATGTATCCCTTAATATCTTGGAATCAAAAATAAATAAATACTGAATGTACATTGCAAAAGTGCTCAGAATAGCCCCCTCATCAATTTTATATTCTTTTATTTTAAAGTTTTACTTGTCCTTTCATGTATTATTCTTTCCCATGGGCTTTTGATTTCATGACTAAATCTCCCCAAATCTGAGCGTGTGTCTCTGCCCTGAATGGGGGCATTGCATAGAATGGTTCTTGTTGCCACTGATTTCCCAAGATATTGAGGCAAGAAAACTCCAGAGGAATAATGATAGAAAAATCAGTTACAGGTATGGGATCTATTATCCAGGAAGTTCCAAATTGGGGGAAGTCCTTCTTCCATAGACTCCAATTTTAATGAAATAATTTAAATTTTAAAAAATCCTTTTTATGTCATAATAAAGCAGTCGCTTGTACTTGATCTCAATTGATAATTAATCCTTATTGGAGGCAATTCCTGCATCCAGTCTGTTGTATGGCTGAACTAAAACCCACCCATGCAGGTCCGGAATGAGAATTAAAATAGGCCTGACATTTCAGGTACACAGAGGCCCAATCAGCCCACAAAGAGGTCCAAACAGCCCCCACCAGCCCACTAAATACTGACTTTCTATGGGACCTTATAGCAGCCCCTTTGGCATTTGCCAGAACCCACAGATTGCCAGTCCGGGCCTGCACCCATGTCCTTGACCTCTGATAAATGTTCTCCTTCGTTCATGTGCTGAGATTTAATCGGCTTTGATTTCGGTTTCATTTCGGAGCTTTGTTCTTTACTCACCTGGAAAGCTTTCAGTTGCCCTGGGAATGTCTCATTCTTCAAGCCTATATCTCCCGCCAGATCAATTCGGACTACACCGACATTGTGATATTTCTTACACCGCTCCACCACGTCAACCGACCAACCTGCCAGAAGCCCACTCACAATTACAGAAAATAAACAGTGTGCAGCGAAACCCTACGAAATCCATTATTATCTCTATCTGCCTTTCCCTGAATTTATAATAATATTGTGTGGGTTTAGGGCAGTGATCCCCAACCAGTGGCCCTTGAGCAACATGTTATTTCCCAACCCCTCGGATGTTGCTCCCAGTGGCCTCAAAGCAGATGCTAATTTTTGAATTCCTGGCTTGGAGGCAAGTTGTGGTTGTATAAAAACCAGGGGAACTGCCAAACAAAGACTCCTGTAGGCTGACAATCCACATAGGGACTACCAAACAGCCAATCACAGCCCTTATTTAGCACCACATTAACTTTTTTCATGCTTGTGTTGCTCCTCAACGCTGTTTACATTTGGATGTGGCTCATGAGTAAAATAGGTTGGGGGACCCCTGGTTTAAGTGTCCAAGGTGGTTATACAATGACTGATCTTCCATGGTAACTGACCATTGAGTAAAAACATTTCTAGAATCTGCTTAAAGGGGAAGTAAAGTCTAAAATCAAATAAGGCAGGAGAAATGCTGTATTTTGTATACTAAACATAAACATGAACTTACTGCACCACAAGCCTAATCAAACAAATGATTTATGCTTTCAAAGTTGGCCACAGGGGGTCACCATCTTGTAACTTTGTTATACATCTTTGCAAGACCAAGACTGTGCACATGCTCAGTGTGGTCTGGGCTGCTTAGGGATCGTCATAAATGATCAAAACAGCACAAGTCAAATAATATCTGCCAGAAGCCGATACAGCAAGACTGATTAATAATCAGAATATACAGACTGCACTGGGTCCTGTGTTGTCATGTAATCTAATGTGGATTTTATAGTTTTTGTATTGGTTAATACAAACTTTCTCCAACTCTGCAGAACCAGTGGCTGCAGCAAAATAATCCTCCAAATAGAATCCCAGTTTATCTGTTTAAATCTGGCTCCATGATCTTTGTCCCTGCAGCTGGAGTTGGAAACAGTAAAGGGGATGTAAAGGCAAAAATAAAATCCAATACAAATTTCTACACAGTCGCCGACTGCTCTACAGGGAAACAAACAAAGCTGCTTAAGTTTTGCATGGCTGGGAAGTAAGGCGGGGGCTCCCCCTGCTGTTCATAAGTATGATTGTTTCCCTGCAGAGCAGTTAGGGACCGTCTGACAATTCCTTTCCACACATTTTTTGATTAAAGTATATTGGAGATAGGTTTCTTTTTCATTAAAGAAAGGAAAAATGGGATTTTATTTTTTTGCCTTTTTTACATGCCCTTTAAATGAACACAGACAACACCTCAGGCTGAAGCTACGTATATTAGATTCTTCTTATCAAGTATGTATCTTCATTTTGCCCTGGGCTCCGTACAAAAAGAATTTTTTTTTGGAAGGAAGGAGCTGTGAAGTTAATGAAAGATGACAGACTCCAGGATTGGAGCGAGGCTAGTTCAGGTCAGCACTCCATTTGTATTCAGCTGTTCTTTAAAAAAAAAAAGTATAATCTGTAATGTCAGCCGGCACGTACAAGTAAAGGAGCTGTAATTCTGTCTAAATAATCTACAATGGTTTCCTTAAGTGCTGGTGTCATGGAGACTCCATTACTGTCAGCTGGTTGGCTCCATATGGTATTTCTGAGCATGTTACCATGTGGGATGTGGGATAATAGTCTCTGGGAAGGGAGTGTGACTGTGGGATAGCAGGTATAGTAGGGAGAGATGTGTCTATAGTAACAGTGGATAATAGTCTCTGGGAAGGGAGTGTGACTGTGGGATAGCAGGTATAGTAGGGAGAGATGGTGTCTATAGTAACAGTGGATAATAGTCTCTGGCAAGGGAGTGTGACTGTGGGATAGCAGGTATAGTAGGGAGAGATGGTGTCTATAGTAACAGTGGATAATAGTCTCTGGGAAGGGAGTGAGGGATAGCAGGTATAGTAGGGAGAGATGGTGCCTATAGTAACAGTGGGATAATAGTCTCTGGGAAGGGAGTGTGACTGTGGGATAGCAGGTATAGTAGGGAGAGATGGTGCCTATAGTAACAGTGGGATAATAGTCTCTGGGAAGGGAGTGTGACTGTGGGATAGCAGGTATAGTAGGGAGAGATGGTGCCTATAGTAACAGTGGGATAATAGTCTCTGGGAAGGGAATGTGACTGTGGGATAGCAGGTATAGTAGGGAGAGATGTGTCTATAGTAACAGTGGGATAATAGTCTCTGGGAAGGGAGTGTGACTGTGGGATAGCAGGTATAGTAGGGAGAGATGGTGCCTATAGTAACAGTGGATAATAGTCTCTGGGAAGGGAGTGTGACTGTGGGATAGCAGGTATAGTAGGGAGAGATGTGTCTATAGTAACAGTGGATAATAGTCTCTGGGAAGGGAGTGTGACTGTGGGATAGCAGGTATAGTAGGGAGAGATGGTGTCTATAGTAACAGTGGATAATAGTCTCTGGGAAGGGAGTGAGGGATAGCAGGTATAGTAGGGAGAGATGGTGCCTATAGTAACAGTGGGATAATAGTCTCTGGGAAGGGAGTGTGACTGTGGGATAGCAGGTATAGTAGGGAGAGATGGTGCCTATAGTAACAGTGGGATAATAGTCTCTGGGAAGGGAGTGTGACTGTGGGATAGCAGGTATAGTAGGGAGAGATGTGTCTATAGTAACAGTGGATAATAGTCTCTGGGAAGGGAGTGTGACTGTGGGATAGCAGGTATAGTAGGGAGAGATGGTGTCTATAGTAACAGTGGGATAATAGTCTCTGGGAAGGGAGTGTGACAGTGGGATAGCAGGTATAGTAGGGAGAGATGGTGTCTATAGTAACAGTGGGATAATAGTCTCTGGGAAGGGAGTGTGACTGTGGGATAGCAGGTATAGTAGGGAGAGATGTGTCTATAGTAACAGTGGATAATAGTCTCTGGGAAGGGAGTGAGGGATAGCAGGTATAGTAGGGAGAGATGGTGCCTATAGTAACAGTGGGATAATAGTCTCTGGGAAGGGAGTGTGACTGTGGGATAGCAGGTATAGTAGGGAGAGATGGTGCCTATAGTAACAGTGGGATAATAGTCTCTGGGAAGGGAGTGTGACTGTGGGATAGCAGGTATAGTACGGAGAGATGGTGTCTATAGTAACAGTGGGATAATAGTCTCTGGGAAGGGAGTGTGACTGTGGGATAGCAGGTATAGTAGGGAGAGATGGTGTCTATAGTAACAGTGGATAATAGTCTCTGGGAAGGGAGTGTGACTGTGGGATAGCAGGTATAGTAGGGAGAGATGGTGCCTATAGTAACAGTGGGATAATAGTCTCTGGGAAGGGAGTGTGACTGTGGGATAGCAGGTATAGTAGGGAGAGATGGTGCCTATAGTAACAGTGGGATAATAGTCTCTGGGAAGGGAGTGTGACTGTGGGATAGCAGGTATAGTAGGGAGAGATGGTGTCTATAGTAACAGTGGATAATAGTCTCTGGGAAGGGAGTGTGACTGTGGGATAGCAGGTATAGTAGGGAGAGATGGTGTCTATAGTAACAGTGGATAATAGTCTCTGGGAAGGGAGTGTGACTGTGGGATAACAGGTATAGTAGGGAGAGATGGTGTCTATAGTAACAGTGGATAATAGTCTCTGGGAAGGGAGTGTGACTGTGGGATAGCAGGTATAGTAGGGAGAGATGGAGCCTATAGTAACAGTGGATAATAGTCTCTGGGAAGGGAGTGTGACTGTGGGATAGCAGGTATAGTAGGGAGAGATGGTGCCTATAGTAACAGTGGATAATAGTCTCTGGGAAGGGAGTGTAACTGTGGGATAGCAGGTATAGTAGGGAGAGATGGTGTCTATAGTAACAGTGGATAATAGTCTCTGGGAAGGGAGTGTGACTGTGGGATAGCAGGTATAGTAGGGAGAGATGGTGCTTATAGTAACAGTGGATAATAGTCTCTGGGAAGGGAGTGTGACTGTGGGATAGCAGGTATAGTAGGGAGGGATTGTGCCTATAGTAACAGTGGGATAATAGTTAATGTTTTTCTTTGCCCAATGTTGTGTGCTCAGCAGATATAACAATTTGCCAAGTACATATCGAATACAACATTCTGGTAACAGCCAAAAATGTACACAAGGTGTCACTGTTGTTCAAACACGTTTGACACTAGAGGATATACCAAAAGCCAATATATTTTTAAGAGACATACAATTAATAAATAGAGTCTCATCCATGATCAAAGCTTTCTCTTCGCTATATTTCCTTATTCAACCCTTTCACACATGTATTTCTGGCTGTACCATACATTTTATTCAAAGCTGCAAAAATTGTGATATTCCCTTGAATCGGCACAGAGTTTACCAGCCACTGGGTGGTGCTGTGTTTTAAGCTTGTGCCCCCCACACTTCTCACAACTTTTTTTTTTTCCAATATGGGCCGAATCAGTTGGGTGATGGTTTATGCTCAGTGTTGAATTGACCCACTGGGATACCAGCAAAAGTCCCAGTGGGCCCAGGTGTCAGTGGCCCTCCTGCTGCTAAACATTTGGCCTATTTCATGGCCATTCCCTATTTCTATGAGAACAAAGAGGCTAAAGAGATGGAATAATAGATTATAGTATGTAAAGAAAAGAGACTAGGAGAATAGAGGTTGAGTGAGGAGAGGAAGAATAATGATACTAAGGGTGGGCCCCTGGTCTAAGATTAATTGGTGGGCCCCTGGTCAAAGGTTTTTGGATGGGCCCCTGGTGTCCCAGTCCGACACTGTTTATGCTAAGGAAGAATTAGGATGGGGGACCCTCTTAGCAGTGTCCATGATGTATGTTTGGATTATATAGAGTTAATATAGAATATAACTGGCGTGTGTCTGGCTCATGTCCACAGAGAGAGAATGTGGTGGATTCTCTGTAACCAATTAACCGCAGCTGCTCTTTATCAGGACTGGATGTGTTGCACAATGTTTTTATAAATAACATTCCATGCTTTGGACAAGTAGCCGAGTGTTTGAGGGGCTTCATATGGGGGCTGCTTCATGGGTCAATTTGGGGGAGGCCAAGGGAACTAGCCATTAGCCTGTTAGGGCAGAGAAACACGCTCAGATTCAGGGAGATTAGTCGCCCACCGACAAATCTCCTCTTCTTCGGGGGACTAATCTCCCCAAACTGCCTCCGACCGGCTAGAATTTAAATCGCTGGCAGGATGGCACTCTGAGCGCTTCTTTTCCCAAGTTTCCTCCTGAGGCAGCTTCGGGCGACTTCGGAAAACGAAGAGCAGCGATTCCCATCCCGCTGTTGATTTAAACTGTAGGCGGCCGGAGGCAGTTCGGGGAGATTAGTCGCCCCGAAGAAGAGATTGTGTCTCTGCCCTTATGCGTTCTTGAGCGATTATTCATTTTTTTTTTTAATAAAATTCTCACTGTATTTATCCTCGTTATAGATAAAACAGAAATTGCATATATCCTACTATGGGGGTTATTTAATAAAAGACATTAAATTTGCCCCGGAGCAATAACCCATAGCAACCAATCAGCAGAAAGCATTTAGCGGTCACCTGTTTAAAAGCAAACATCTTATTGGATGCTATGGGTCAAAATAGTGGCAGCACCAAAGTCTGTGCATTCTGCCAGCCCAATAGCATCAGCTTCTTTCTCACAACCCCTAAGTTTAGCCTAGAGCCCACTGAGCATGTGCAGAGTCACTGACACTCAAAGGATGGTCTAACAAGATCCAAGATGGGGAGCTGCTGGGGGCAACATTAAAGGCCTGAATCATTACTGTTATAGAATTGCTAAACCTCTTGGTCAGAAAATAAAATTGTATGTTTCCAGAAATTTTTTCAGGCTTTAGAAACTGAGAATTAAATTTCCTCCTTTAAAGGGGTTAAAAATTAACTTGTAGTATTATGTAGAGAGGGATATTCTGAGACAATTTGCAATTGGTTTTCATGTTTTATTATTTGTGTTTTTTGACGTATTTAACTGCAGCTCTCCAGTTTGCAGTTTCAGCCGTCTGGTTGCTAGGGTCCAAATTACCCTCACAACCATGCACTAATTTGAATAAGAGACTGGAATAAGAATAGGAATGTCCTTAATAAAAAGTAGCAATAACAATATATTTGTAGCCTTACGTTTTTAGATGGGGTCAGTGACCCCAATTGAAAGCTGAATGTAAAATTATAGGGGGGGGGATCTCAAGCAATCCATGAACACATTTTTTTTTAAGCAATTCCTACAATGTAAACAAGAGTCAAAGATCAGGGGTAAACATGGGGAAAAAAATCTTTCATGCTGTTGGCAAAAGAATAAAAGAGCAATGGTTATAGTATTCCCATTGTATGTCGTGTGTAAGCAGCTGCCACTGTCCCCAGTGAGTAAACTTTGAAGCTTCAGTGTTTGCACAGAGGTTACAGCACCATGAGAACTTGTGCAACTCATGAAATTGGATGATAGAAAGGGGCTCATTGTTTCACGGGGTCTCCGTGTCAGCCAATCACGATGCCCCGTTTGTTTCTCTGGTGCTTTAAAAGCAAATATCTGATTGGTTGCTATGGGTTCCAAGACCCTCACCTTTCCACTTAACTTAAAAAGGGGTTGTTCAACTTTGAGTTCACTACTTTTATGTAGTGTGAATGCTGTAAATATACCACAGTCCTGCAGAGAAAACTGATGTTTCAGCATGTTAATGTTTATGATGAGGCCACACCAAAGGTTTTAGATTATGGTTTTATGATCTAATAATGACACACACACAAGGGAAGGTCATTTTACATTTATACCATTCTGCTGAATTGTGCTTAGTACAGGGGAATACCTATGCTGCCATAGTTTTATGGGATCTCTCTGTACAGACTATGAGCAAACTTAGGGACTGTTCCTGCTGAATTGTGCTTAGTACAGGGGAATACCTATGCTGCCATAGTTTTATGGGATCTCTCTGTACAGACTATGAGCAAACTTAGGGACTGTTCCTGCTGAATTGTGCTTAGTACAGGGAATACCTATGCTGCCATAGTTTTATGGGATCTCTCTGTACAGACTATGAGCAAACTTAGGGACTGTTCCTGCTGAATTGTGCTTAGTACAGGGAATACCTATGCTGCCATAGTTTTATGGGATCTCTCTGTACAGACTATGAGCAAACTTAGGGGACTGTTCCTGCTGAATCGTGCTTAGTACAGGGAATACCTATGCTGCCATAGTTTTATGGGATCTCTCTGTACAGACTATGAGCAAACTTAGGGGACTGTTCCTGCTGAATTGTGCTTAGTACAGGGAATACCTATGCTGCCATAGTTTTATGGGATCTCTCTGTACAGACTATGAGCAAACTTAGGGGACTGTTCCTGCTGAATTGTGCTTAGTACAGGGAATACCTATGCTGCCATAGTTTTATGGGATCTCTCTGTACAGACTATGAGCAAACTTAGGGGACTGTTCCTGCTGAATTGTGCTTAGTACAGGGAATACCTATGCTGCCATAGTTTTATGGGATCTCTCTGTACAGACTATGAGCAAACTTAGGGGACTGTTCCTGCTGAATCGTGCTTAGTACAGGGAATACCTATGCTGCCATAGTTTTATGGGATCTCTCTGTACAGACTATGAGCAAACTTAGGGGACTGTTCCTGCTGAATTGTGCTTAGTACAGGGAATACCTATGCTGCCATAGTTTTATGGGATCTCTCTGTACAGACTATGAGCAAACTTAGGGGACTGTTCCTGCTGAATTGTGTTTAGTACAGGGAATACCTATGCTGCCATAGTTTTATGGGATCTCTCTGTACAGACTATGAGCAAACTTAGGGGACTGTTCCTGCTGAATCGTGCTTAGTACAGGGAATACCTATGCTGCCATAGTTTTATGGGATCTCTCTGTACAGACTATGAGCAAACTTAGGGGACTGTTCCTGCTGAATTGTGCTTAGTACAGGGAATACCTATGCTGCCATAGTTTTATGGGATCTCTCTGTACTGACTATGAGCAAACTTAGGGGACTGTTCCTGATGAATTGTGCTTAGTACAGGGAATACCTATGCTGCCATAGTTTTATGGTATGAGGCTTTACAGTGAATGAATAAATGTTTTCCTTTCTGAATCAATTTTCTCTTTTCCATATTTCTCCCTCCTGTTGCCACTCCCTTCTAATCTTCTCAGTCAACAATTTCTCCCTCCTGCGTTTCCCCTTTATCATTTATTATTCAGCAGTTTTCTAACAGGTTCATTACAATTTTATGACACAAAAAAGCCATGCTGAACAACCCAGCAGAAAAAAAAACTATTCGAAAGCAATGGGAAACATTTGAAACTTGAAGCTTTTGAATACAATTTGTGATGATTCTTTGTTTATATAGACATGTGGTGAGTTAGGGGGGCAGCCTTCAGGACCCCTTAACCCCTTAGAATCCACCAGTTGCCGACCCTGCACCTCGTTTTTTTTTATATTAAATTTCTCTTCCCATTAAAGGGGTTATTCACTTTTGAATTAAATGTTTAGTTATGATGTAGAGACAATTTGCAATTGGTTTTAATTTTTGTGGTTTTTAAATTATTTTGCTTTTTATTCAGCAGCTCTCCAGTTTGCAATTTCAGCCATCTGGTTGCTAGGGTCCAAATTCACCTAGCAACCATGCATTGATTTGAATAAGAGACTGGAATATGAATCGGAGAGGCCTGAATAGAAGGATCAGTAATAAAAAGTAACAATAACAATATATTTGTAGCCTTACAGAGCATTTGTTTTTTAGATGGTTCAATAATTCTCTAACACAATTGTGCCGGGCAGCTCAGCAGGACAGAGTCACAACCACTGAGGAATTAGGAACAGAGTGTCCGTGCAAGAACACAGATCCCAGACTTCACGTTCATTCCATTCTCAATCCCCAATGAATATCCGTACAAATCTCTGCAGGCCCCAGGCCAACGTCTCTCTCCAGCTCTTCTTAAAATTGATCAAATTAAGTCATGAGAAAGATGTTGCAATTCAGTGTTGACGCTTCGGGAGTATTTGGAAACCATCTGGATCTACAGCAGAACTTTGAGTTCCCAAGAATGAAGTAAATGGGCCAAAATGTTACTTGGTTTGCCCCTTAAGCCCAAGGCTGTCCAAATCCAGGCCACTTTGTTTTTCTTATTATTATATAATGTGGGCCCTTCGAGATCCAGAGGTTCCCAAACCAGGGTCGGACTGTGCTGGTGGGACACCGGGAAAAAACCCGGTGGGTTCCCGGACCTCATGGTTCTCACCGACCCAGACCTACTGCCCCAGAAACACCGGCTCCTGCACCATTAGAGTTCACGTATGTACACGCCGGGTGAGAATTTGGAGGTCGGGAGGGGGCCCCCAGGACTGCCAGGAGGGCCCTTCATTTTCCAGCTCCGGTGGGCCCCCAAGGCTCCAGTCCGACCCTGTCCCAAACTACTGCAGACCCAGCTCAAAGGTCAGTTCTGGTGAGATTTGGGATGAAAACTTGTTGGAATTATGGCTTATATACGAACGTTCTCCTGTAGCTGTCGCCTTATTATTAGTGATCAGGGACAGTGGAGTAACTAGTTACTGGGCCCCACAGTAAATAAATTTTAGGGCCCCCAACATATCCAGAGATTGCCCTGTTTTATCAATAAATGTTAAAATCGCTCATTATTTGGGCCTTGTGGGTCCCCTATGCCTCCTGGCCCCCTGCAGCCTCAGGGTCTGCTTCCTCTATAGTTACACCCCTGATCAGGGACCATCACTAAAGAAGGGGCCTCCAAATGGGGCTTGAACCTAAAAAGTCAACCATTGCTTTAGGTCCATTCTTATTATAAATATGCAATAAGTCCAAGACTCTCTGATTGGGACAGGGTTTAGTGAATATGATTGTGTTTATTAAACCTAAAGCCTACTGATAGGATGATAAAATAACGGAAAGAAATCCCAGCAGATGGACAGGGAAGATAATGAGTGAGAAACAAGTGAGAAGAGGCTGAAGGACAAGGACTCCCAGTAGCAAGTCTGTAGGAAGAATGTGGAATGCTCAAGGTTACACACAACGACATTATCATATAGTCACAACAGCATTGTGTGGATTTTGGTTGTTCACCTTTAAATGTACTGTTAGTATGATGTAGAGAGGGATATTCTGAGACCATTTGCAATTAGTTTTCATTTTTTATTATTTGTTTTTTCAGTTATTTAGCTTTTTATTCAGGTGCTCTGCCATATGGTTTCCCTTCAGCAGTATGTCTTCTCTGTATTTTTGTATTTATACATAAGGGTAGGGGCTGCCTTATCATTTCCCATGGACACACTATGAGGGAATAGCTTGTTGTGAATTACCCAAGTGTGCGTCAAAGAGGTTAAATAAGCTTTCTAACCAACTGACCCTCAGCCTGAGGCTCATAGCAACATGCTCCACTCCACCCCATTGGCTGTTGCTCTCAGTGGCTGTGAAGCAGGTGCTTATTTTTGAATTTCTGGCTTGAAGTCAAAGTTTTGTTGCATAAAAACAAGGTGTACTGTCAAACAGAGCCTCCTGTAGGCTTCTAGCCCATGTTGGAGCTACCAGTAGCCAACCAGAGCCTATAGTTGGCACCCCAGAAACTCTTAAACATGATTGTGTTGCTCTCCAACTTTTAATTCAATTTGAATGTGCTTAAAAAAGGTTGGGGACCCCTGTCCTACACCCATAGCTTGAGGTTCCCTTATGGAGCCATTCACACAGTTTTGGGTAGTAGAAAGTAACACAACTATTCCATGGCAGGTTTTTCAGTTTTGCTTTTCCCAGAAAGTACAACTTTTCTGTAGCTGAAATAAGAGTTTCAGCTAAAAAAAAAACCCAAGTGGTCCTCTTGTCTGGACCAATTATGGCCAAGTCTTTTCCACTCAACATCTACTGGGTTGTCCTCTCAACGAGGCTTCTTTGTGTTGAGTACATTAGGTACATATAAATAGCAACTACAACACTCATTGTCCTTGTTCCAACAGAAGACTCACAATGGGTTGCCATAGTAAAGTCAGCCCCAAACATTCTAGAAGGTCAAAACAAAAATCCAGCTTCCATCCCCAGGCCTTCAATGGGACCCAGGAGCACATCAGAATGATGAGACCTTGTCACTGATGGTTTTGTTGGGTTTATTGACGAGACAAAGAGCCACTGGAGGGGGCAGTAACAAAGCAATGGCAAGAGACTGGAGCTCAACACTTACCATTTACCTTGGGTACAGTTCCCAGCATGCTCTCTGCCTTTGTGTCACAATGGAATACTATTCACTCTCGTTGATGGGCCAATTATGTATTATTCACCGTCCTACAATGTAACAAAGGGGCAGGTTCTTTTAATGCAGTTATGTTGGGGGTTAAAAATGAACTCATGGCAATTTCAGATTAAATAACATTATTATTATTATTCATATTCATTTCATAGAAAAGAAACTTTGTAAAATACAACCGTGTGTAATGCTACTTAAACTCTATCTTTAGAGTCTGAGCAAATATGATGATTATTTCACATGGCTTGGCCATAAACAGGACTTTCTTACATGAGACACGTGAAAACCTTCTGTTTTAGGGTCTCTCTACACCTGTTTTGCATTTGAATAAGGCTCTTTAGCTCTTTTTAGTCCTTCTCATCCCCTAATCCATATGGTTCTTTTGCTTCACTGGACCAATACCCTAACCATTGTTGTGCTTTAGCATCTCTATGGTCCGTCCATTTGTCTGAAGGTTTTGGGTAAATATGAGGTCACAAGGTGATTGCCCTTTATGTGGCTGGTGTTGCCTAGGAAACTGATGTTGAGTGACTTCAATCAGGCTTCATGGTGTTGTTGGAAAAGTTGAAGGTTTTATGGAACTAGAGAAGGTCTTTTTTTTTTTTTTTCCTTGCAGTGCAGAGGATAGGATGGCGTTACTATAACCCCAGCAATATGTTGGCCAACTTGCGGTTATCTTGTATACAGACATTATTGCGCCTCTATTCTGTAATAAAACATTAGAGGGAGAACATACTCTACATCTGTTTGCCTCATGCTAGAAAAACTGTTTGATGCCTCCAGCTTGAATTGCAGGTACAAAGAACCCTGAGCGAGATTTACACAGAGCAGACGGGATTCTCAACGTTAGAGGATTCTCTTTTACTCGATGGAGCACGGGCCCTGGAGATGTCGGGAGGATGCAGACATTGTCCAGTAAGATCGGAGCAAACTACGGTGTTGAGCAACAGGGTTTACATGCCCTTTAAAGCTGGTGTTCAAGCATTGGCTTCCAAAATGTTGCTTAACAAACACCCAGATACTTCAATGTATTATCAAGGCCTAAAGCAGGGGTCCCCGACCTTTTCTGAGCCGCATTTAAAATTTAAATTGGAGAGCAACATAAGTATTCAAGAAGTTCCTAGGGGTGCGAAATATGGAATGTTATTGGCAATTGGTAGCCCCTGTGTGAACTTGCAGCCTACAAGAGGCTCTCATTGGCAGTACACATGCTTTTTGTACAACTAAAATTGCCTTCAAGCCAGAAATTAAAAAATAAGCACCTGCTTTGAGGCCACTGGGAGAAACATCCAAGGGGTCGGAGAGCAACATGTTACTCACATGCCACTGGTTGGGGATCACTGGGCTAAAGCATGCTGGGCTGAATCCTTAAAGCAACATGGCTCAATAAGATTTTTAGATCCTTCCCTTTAGAGTCCTGCCTCCTCTGTGTACCTGCTCCTCCCTGTTCATTAGGTGCATCAGGTTAGTATCACCAACAGAGGCCTGTGTGTATCTGGCAGACCCATCCAGACTTGACAACCTACATTTAACCCCCCTTAAACCCCATGACTCATTCTACAGCGGCATTTCCAAAAAAACAATCCAGTGCCCTCCAGCAGCTCATGTGACTTGCAAGTCATATGACTTTACCGTGGAAGTGACATCACTCCAGGAAGCATATCAGTTAGGTATAGTAAGCTCTTTTTCCTTTATTTTACAAAAATATAAAGTCCACACCCTACCGGAGTACCTAGGCATGGTGCCAGGCCTGGATTTGTGGTGATGCCACAAAGGCCAGGGCCTAGGGTGGCAAGATCTTAGGGGCCTCCCAACCTAAGGAGAATTGGGGGACGCAAACTCCTATATGCGCAATCCCCAGTGATCCGCCTCCCAGCACTTCCATTGCATGCTCGAGCGTGGGGAGAGGAGGTAAGAGCTTGAGGCGGCCAGGCAATAGGACCCAGTGACCTAGGGGCACCCAACCCCAAAATCTGGGCCTACATGGTGCCTGCAGACCACCCACATGGTCTGGAAATAGGGGATTTTCTACCAGGGGGTCTGCTTCCTCTGCATTGATCCCCAACCAGGGATCAATAACATGTTGCTCTCCAACCCCTTAGATGTTGCTCCCAGTGGCCTCAAAACAGGTGCTTGCCGGCTTGGAGGCAAGTTTTGGTTGTATAAAAACCACGTGTACTGCCAAACAGAGACTCAATGTAGGATGACAATCCCCATAGGGGCGCTAAATGGCCAATCACAGCACTCATTTGGCACCCCAACAAAATTGTTCATGCTTGTGTTGCTCCCCAACTCCTTTTTACTTCTGAATGTTACTGACAGCTACAAAAGGTTGGGGACCCCTGCTCTACAGCTTTAAGAAACCCACCCACACGGGACACTTGTGGGCAGGAGGTGAAGGGTAGGTGGTAACTATGGGCTTGGTGGCTAGTGGGCAGAATTCTCACTAGAGACAGTACATGTGCCAGCGGATATTCTCAGCCCATTAATCAGCGTGCCAGGCTACCCATGTTGCACAGTAATGTGACTGATCTTATTTATTCCTCTCTTAATCTGATAATGTGTTCCTCGCTCATTAGTCACTTCCCCGCAGTGTCTGACACTGATCTGTAGTCACATTCTGTAAAACAGAGAGGAAATGTATTTTTGTCTTATGTTTTATTCACTAGATTTTCCAGTTCCCTGGACCGCAAGCTTCTTGTGCCCAGCCTTGTTATTTATGTACAGTAGCACAGTCCCACCAATGGCCTTCCTCCTCTGTGAGTCTTTCCTAATGTGATTGGCCGTGCAAGATTACAAAAAAAGTTGCTTGTGCTTTAGATCAACCTTGGGTTTCCCAAATGTGGCTGGACTATATATATATATATATATATAGCCTGCTTTCTCTGAAATGATGTTTTATAACAACGATACATAAATCTATGTCGGTGATAAATCAATCCTATTGGGTTATTTGAAGGGGAAGTAAAGTCTAAAATAGAATAAGGCTAGAAATGCCTGAAACATAAACATGAACTTACTGCACCACAAGCCTAATCAAACAAATGATTTATGCTTTCAAAGTTGGCCACAGGGGGTCACCATCTTGTAACTTTGTTATACATCTTTGCAAGACCAAGACTGTGCACATGCTCAGTGTGGTCTGAGCTGCTTAGGGATCGTCATAAATGATCAAAACAGCACAAGTCAAATAATATTTGCCAGAAGCCGATACAACAAGACTGATTAATAATCAGAATATACAGACTGCACTGGGTCCTGTGTTGTCATGTAATCTAATGTGGATTTTATAGTTTTTGTATTGTTTAATACAAACTTTCTCCAACTCTGCAGAACCAGTGGCTGCAGCAAAATAATCCTCCAAATAGAATCCCAGTTTATCGGTTTAAATCTGGCTCCATGATCTTTGTCCCTGCAGCTGGAGTTGGAAACAGTAAAGGGGATGTAAAGGCAAAAATAAAATCCAATACAAATCTCTACACAGTCGCCGACTGCTCTACAGGGAAACAAACAAAGCTGCTTGAGTTCTGCATGACTGGGAAGTAAGGCGGGGGCTCCCCCTGCTGTACATAAGTATGATTGTTTCCCTGCAGAGCAGTTAGGGACCGTCTGACAATTCCTATCCACAGCAGTAAATGAAGGGAGAATCTCACTGCATACACTCAGGTTTCATATAAAAACAGTACACATTTTTTAGTTAAAGTATATTAGAGATAGGATTATTTTTGATTAAATTAAAAATGGGATTTTATTTTTATGCCCTTTAATGTTTAAATAGCTGAGGTATGGAGATCAAAAGTCAAAACCCCTCAACTGGAAGCCCCAGGTCCCAAGCATTGCAGATAATGGGTCCTATACCTGTATAGTGTGGCCAGTCGTTTTGTATATTATAATATGGGCAAGTGTGTGTCACAGGTTATTTATTGGTGGTTCCAGCAGCGACAATCCCCACAGAACTGAAATTATACATTAGACACACGCATATGTTCATTTAAGAAAGCTTCCTCTGTTCTTCTAGAGCATGTTGTAACATTTGTGACATTCTTTGTTCTGTACTGAAGCTCTCACCTAAGGGCAAGGAATTTTGTTTTGACAAATACTCGCTGTTCCATACTTGAATATTGTTTCCTTCGAGCTTCGGATTCTTTACATGTCAGTTTGTACGAATAACAGCATGAACTTTGCTGTTCCCTCCTGATTTCCAACATAAAGTCAATACAGATTTTATACAGCTGGAGAAGCGCAAACTTTAGTAAACCCTCCTGCCGGCAACTCTCAACTATCAACAGTCATCTAATTATCTGGTGTTGATCTTTTGAACTTCTCCAAAATTGCTATTTGCTATCTATTTACTAAGATACACAGTCCTTGGCAACAAGAAAATAGTGTTACAACTGATACCCATTGCTACTATAGGCACCATCTCTCCCTACTATACCTGCTATCCCACAGTCACACTCCCTTCCCAGAGACTATTATCCACTGTTACTATAGGCACCATCTCTCCCTATCATACCTGCTATCCCACAGTCACACTCCCTTCCCAGAGACTATTATCCCACTGTTACTATAGACACCATCTCTCCCTACTATACCTGCTATCCCACAGTCACACTCCCTTCCCAGAGACTATTATCCACTGTTACTATAGGCACCATCTCTCCCTACTATACCTGCTATCCCACAGTCACACTCCCTTCCCAGAGACTATTATCCACTGTTACTATAGACACCATCTCTCCCTACTATACCTGCTATCCCACAGTCACACTCCCTTCCCAGAGACTATTATCCCACTGTTACTATAGACACCATCTCCCCCTACTATACCTGCTATCCCACAGTCACACTCCCTTCCCAGAGACTATTATCCACTGTTACTATAGGCACCATCTCTCCCTACTATACCTGTTATCCCACAGCCACACTCCCTTCCCAGAGACAATTATCCCACTGTTACTATAGGCACCATCTCTCCCTACTATACCTGCTATCCCACAGTCACACTCCCTTCCCAGAGACTATTACCCACTGTTACTATAGACACCATCTCTCCCTACTATACCTGCTATCCCACAGCCACACTCCCTTCCCAGAGACAATTATACCACTGTTACTATAGGCACCATCTCTCCCTACTATACCTGCTATCCCACAGTCACACTCCCTTCCCAGAGACTATTATCCACTGTTACTATAGACACCATCTCTCCCTACTATACCTGCTATCCCACAGTCACACTCCCTTCCCAGAGACTATTATTCCACTGTTACTATAGGCACCATCTCTCCCTACTATACCTGCTATCCCACAGTCACAAAGTATTCCTTTTATTTAATGAAGAAAATAAATTCCTCTTGAGAAGTGCATAAATAGGAAAATACACAAAGTTTTCCAATAAATCATACAAGTTATGAATTGCAGAGTGAAGCTGCTGGGAGTTATTAATGATCAGCTAAGGGAAGATAGTCTAATTACCCCAATAAATACCTGTATGTTATTCCTGGGAGCACACATAGGGGTTGGCTCATTATATATATATATATATATATATATATATATATATATAGCTGTAGTAGGCTGAGCCTGGGCTGATCTTATTATCTCAGTGCAGCATGTGTGCTAGTTTTTCCGGCAGTTGACAGCACACAAGAGGTGTGTCTATATTGAAAAGGCTGAACTGGCAGTGGGACATAGAGCAGAGCTGGGCTAGAGACAGAGGAAAGCCTCAATCTGTCACCGAGCTGAGCAGCAGGGATTACACTGAGCTCTATGGCTTTTAACAAACCAAAGGTAAATCCTTTTCATTCCGCACACACATCTCTACACAAAGGATCTGCTCCATGTACAGGGCGAGCTGCCCGACTCTCAGCAAAGCAAACCAGGTCCCATCTGCTGGGGAGACACATTGTAAATCAATGGAACCCAGGGGAGCTTGATTCATGCTGGGAGACAGGGGGTGACGCTGGGGGGTTCCCTGCCGGAGATGATCCCTAGGAAACTTGTAGGAAGACTTGTGTCATTGTGGTGAATTGGTGCAGAACACAGGAATGTGAGTATAGTGTGACTGGGGAGGATGCCAGGGTACAGGTTGGTATTGGCCCCGGATAATTCTGCAGCAGCAGCAGCAACGTAATGTGTGTCTCTATATGTGACTGTGATTGCTGTCAATATATATATATATATATATATATATATATATATATATATATACACACATATACATATATATATATATATATATACACACACACACACACACCCCCACACACACACACATTGATGTATACAGAGAGATACATTCAAAGATAAATAACACACAAACACACACATATATACACAGAGTGTTAAATACCGCCCACACACACACACGTGTATAAATACATAGATATACAGACACATAGATACATGTATTATTATGTATATACGATATATATATATATGTGAATAAAGTACATATAATTATGAATAAAGTACATATAATTATAAGGATAAAGTACATATAATTATAAGTATATTATAAGTTACTGAGGAGTTTCATGACCATATAAAAACACGAGGCTGAATGGCTTTTGTGTATCATTTATTTATATATATATATATATATATATATATATGTATATATGTATATATGTATATATGTATATATGTATATATGTATATATGTATATATGTATATATGTATATATGTATATATGTATATATGTATATATATATATATATATGTATATATATGTATTTATACACGTGTGTGTGCAGTATTCATCTCTCTATGTATACATCAATGTGTGTGTTTGTTATGTATCATGAATGTATCTCTCTGTGTATACATCAGTGTGTGTGTGTAGGTATGGGATCTGGTATCCAGAATTTTTGGAACTTGTGGTTTTCTGGATAAGGAGTCTTTCTATAATTTGGATGACGATTCCTTAAGTCTACTAAAAAAAATCATTTAAACATGATTTAAACCCAACAGGTTTGTCTTGTGCCCAATAAGGATTAATTATATGTAAGTTGGGAACAAGTACAAGCGACTGTGTTATTATTAAAAATTTTGACTTATTTGATTAAAATGGAGTCTATGGGAGACTGTAATTAGGAGCTTTCTGGATAATAGGTTTCAAGATAACGGATCCTATACCTGTATATGCATATTCACACACACAAACATCATATTCTCTATTGATTTCCATTAAAATAGACCGGCAAACTCTCTCCTCTGTTCTGATGGTGCATTGCTCCCAGCAGGAAGGGTTAAAAAGAACCGCATTCTCGATTAATTGCCTGTAATTCCAAGTACTCCAGTCTATGGCTATTACAAGATATATTGAGTGATGCGTCTCGGGATGGGGATCTGGATGACGCTAACTAATCTTCCTTATAAAGCGAAGGGGAAGAGCCTGGGTCGCCCAACCCTTTATCATTTGTTCTATGAATTGCGCAAGTTTTTTTTTTTTTTGGATGATCATTGCAGGGGACAGTTGAGTCGAGACTCTTTCTATTCAAGTCAATGGGAAGCAGGTTGGAGCACTTGGTAACCCTTCTTATAGGAAGATAACACAACATAATGCCATTTAAGTATTATTTATTATTTGTTAATATCCTGTGCTTTCGGGAGTTAAACATGGGGGATAACGTAACTCCTGAGGCTGCAGCTAAACAGCAATAACGACAGTGAATCTGAGCATTGATTCCTTATCCCCTTTCCCTTGTTCCTTTTCTATTGATAAATGAGAATGATTGATATATACACACATAAATATATATATATATATATATATATATATATATATATATATATATATATTCCATAATGTACTTTATCAAGTTGCAAATGTATATATGCCCATGTGCATAGGGAGGCATCTCTGTATATGTATGATCTTTGGACTGTACCAAGTCCATATTTGCATTGTTTTGGGGGTGAGGGGCAAGTCATGGCTTGTTCATTATCACTCAATATAGAGCGATGGAGAGTAGGAAAAGGTAAGCGCAGATGATTGGGAGGAACATGAGTTGGCGTGGAATAATACCGTGACAATGGCCTCCTTGTTCACCTTTAAATTAACGGTTAGTCTGATGTAGAGAGGGATATTCTGAGACAATTTGCAATTGGTTTTCATTTTTTATTATTTGTGGTTTTGGAGTTATTTAGCTTTTTATTCAGCAGCTCTCCAGTTTGCCATTTCAGCCATCTGGTTGCTAGGGTTCAAATTCCCCTAGCAACCATGCACTGATGTGAATAAGAGACTGGAATATGAATAGGAGAGGCCTGAATAGGAAGAGGAGTAATAAAAAGTAGCAGTAACAATACATTGGTAGAGTTGTTTTTATAGAGGGGGTCAGTGACCTCTGTTTGAAAGCTGGAAAGAGTCAAAAGCCATTGGCATGGCTGAACGAGTCACTGTATTTTGTTAGAAAGTGCCAGGATGAATAGAAAAAGGGAGGGAAGGTTTCTCTGTTAATCATGAAACCCAGAAGTTCGGTGGGAATTCATGGGGAGGCTGAACCCATAGGCATGGGACCTGTATATATATAAAAATATGGGATCTGTTGATTGGAAATCCATTATCCACAAAGCTCCTAATTAGGGGAAGGCCGTCTCCCATCGATTCCATTTTAGCCAAATAATCCAAATTTTTAAAAACAATTTCCTTTTTCTGTGTAATAATAAACAGTAGTTTGTACTTGATCCCAACTAAGATATAATTAATCCTCATTGGAAGCAAAACCAGCTTATTGGGTTTATTTAAGGTTTACATGATTTTCTAGTAGACTTAAGGTATAAAGATCCAAATTACAGAAAGATCCGTTACCCGGAACACCCCAGGTCCAGAGTATTCTGGATAACAGGTCCCATGCCTGTATAACTATAGACAGTACAGGTATGGGATGCGTTATCCGGAAACCCGTTATCCAGAAACCTCTGAATTATGGAATGGATGTCTTCCGTAGACTCCCATTATAATGAAATAATCCAAATTTGTAGAAACGATTTCCTTTTTTCTGTGTAATAATAAAACAGTCGCTTGTACTTGATCCCAACTAAGATATAATTAATCCTTATTGGAAGCAAAACCAGCCTATTTCATGTTCAAATTAATTGTAAGTAGAATTAAGCCATGGAGATCCAATTTACAAAAAGATCCCTTATTCGGAAAAACTCCAGGTTCCATAACTATATATAATATAGTAACCGTAATGTCTCGTTTAATATAGGTTACAAAAATCAAATTTCAATAGGTCGACATAAGACATAAGGGGTGAATTATGGAGGATCACGGCCCTAAGGCTAATGTCCTACTTGGCACCCAATTGGTCCGGCGCCTGCATCTAGGGACAAGATTGATATCTGCCCTGTCGCTGATCACGCATGGAAGGTTTTCCACTCCAAAAATTCGTGTGCTGTTAGCCTTAAGGTCTAACCCTACAAGGCAAACTTCACATAAGGAATTTAACAGAAAGGACGACAAAGCATTTAAACATTTTAAGGCTAAAGACTGATATTCTTGGATCTTAAAAAGTTACAGATTGCTGTATAGGAGCCATTATGAAGGCAAAATAGAAAACAAGGAACTGATTGATTCACTTGCAAAGAACAATCCCCCCAATATATACTAATACTAAAAGGATGCGGTTTGAGAGTGTGGGTCCATTGGAAATCGAATTTACGGTTTTTACAGGTTTCCTTGTGTTATTTTCTCCTTTTTATAAGCTTGTTTTATATAAGAGCCAATGGTACAGGAATTACACTGTAGGAGTAGAGAAGGCTTAGCACAAACTAGATTGTCAGATTAGTTCTGGTTGTAATTGGTGTTGAAAGATTTATAGGGAATAGTGATGGGCGGATTTGGGGTGTTTGGCTTCGCCGAAAAATTTGTGAATTTCCCACGAAATTTGCAAAACTGCGAAAAATTTTCGAAACAGCGCCGGTGTCATTTTTTTTATGCCGGCGTCCGTTTTTGGCGAAATTGCACCGGTGTCCTAAAAAATTTCACCGGAGTCCATTTTTTTTTACTCCAGCAAATTTTCACGTCGGTTTTGCGTATTTATTCTCCGGCGGCTAATTGCGGGAATTCAAGCAAATTTGCGCCTGCAGAATAAATTCACCCATCATTAATAGGGAATTTCCAATGACAGAACCATGCAGAACTTTTCCATCCATCCAGGATGGGTCTGGTTCATTCGTGCGGGAGGGGGGCGGGGTTTAGACAAACTGGTGATCTGGGCAGCAAATTAGATTCTGTGTTGATAAATGGAAGTTTAAGCACCTAGAATGTTAAAATATGCAGACTATTTATATGCTTAATGGGACTGAGATAGTAGAATCCTTGATAGAGAAGGACCTTGGAATACTTGTGGATAATAAACTGAAGCGCTAGCAAAAAAAATGCCAGTCAGCAGCAAGGGCTGTTAAGATGTTATCTAATATTTAAAGGGTTATAGAGTCAAAGAAGGAGAGTGTAAATGCCTCATCTTAAGGGCAGTTTAGTTCTCGAACTCTCAAAAGAGACATTAGATTAATTGCTCAACCGAACCCTTTTCTCTGCAGCTGCAGGCAACATGCTGTGAGTCGCTGACAGAGAACACCTGCTGCAGGGGCGGAACCATGTAACAGCAGAAGGGGGGGTGGCTAAATAGGGATCCCTGACACCACTGCCTGCAGTAAGTGACTGATGACAGCATGAGTCTGCAATTTACAATGCAATAATGACAAACCGCATGGTTGAGCTGCTTCTCTAAGAACAAGGGTAGTTTAAGAAAACATAGTAATGAACCATTTTTAGCGCAAAAGCCTACAAGGTATAAACACAGTAAAACCCGATGTGTGAAAACTTAATTTACCTTTACTAAAGTTTAGTATATTTTCTAGAATTGTAACTGTTCCCATTTTATGATCACTATGTAAGGACCAGTAGATCCAAAGATACAGGGGCACCTTAAGGCTAAGGCCACACTAGGCGATAGCGCCGCGATTTGACTCGCGGCGACTTTTCGCCGCGACTTTTAAGCCGCAATCGCTGGGGAAACTTTTGCGCTGGCGTCTATGGGGAATCGCGAAAAATCGCCAGCGTAAAAACACACGCGGCGATCTTTTTTCTATTGTCGCTCGAAATCGCCTAGCGCGGCAATTTCGAGCGACAGTAGAGAAAAGATCGCCGCGTGTGTTTTTACGCTGGCGATTTTTCGCGATTCCCCATAGACGCCAGCGCAAAAGTTTCCCCAGCGATTGCGGCTTAAAAGTCGCGGCGAAAAGTCGCCGCGAGTCAAATCGCGGCGCTATCGCCTAGTGTGGCCTTAGCCTAAGGGCAGAGACACACGGTCAGATTCGGGAAGATTAGTCGCCCGGCGACAAATCTCCTCTTCTTCGGGCGACTAATCTCCCCGAACTGCCTTCCCCTGCCTTCAGCCGGCTAGAATGTAAATCCCCGGCAGGGTGGAACTGGAAGCGCTTCGTTTTCCGAAGTTGCCGCACAAGAGGATTGGGAGCCTTTTACTGTAAAGCCTCTTTCAGAAGAGGCCCACACACACTCCAACTGTGTAGAGGAGAGGTCAGAGCGTAGCTCAGGTGGCCCTGGGGATTGGTCTGGTCTGGCGGGGCCCACAAGATTTTTACCCCATTCTCCTGTTGGCCAGTCCAACCCTTTATACAACATATAAATAAGTTTCTACTTTTCACAATATAAAAGTAGGTGAATATTTGGACGTGTTTCGATCAGTTTGAGCTGATAAGTGTCTAACATTCTTCATGGGGGCAATTATTAACAGAGAAGACAAGATCTGTGAACTAGAGTCCTGCGCGGAACCAATTTGTTAAACCGGAACCCGACCTGGGACCTGCAACCCACACCCCGACCCACTTTCTTACCCGATTGGACCCGCTACCCGACCCGCAAGTATCTTATCCGCAACCCGATCTGCGAATCAGGAAGTGCTCTCATTGTAAACCAGAAGTGACATCATCAGAAGTAGGCATGATCAGAAAAACTCTATTGAAAAGACCCGCAGCCTGACCCACGATCCGCAAACTTGCAGAACCACCGACCTGCATCTATACCTGCACCTGAAACTTCTACCCAAAGGTTACTCGTTTTTTTTGCAGGTACCCGACCCGCTGCAGGACTCCAAACTGTGGTCTACCTGGGAGGCACAAGAGCTATATGGTAGAAGAGGAGCTTGAAGGTTGTTTAGGTGCACACAACAACCGATAGAACAATGGGGGAACCCAGACCACAAATAACACCTTGAACTGAAGTCTGGAGCCTCCTGGTCTAAGGGAAACCCAGAAACCCAGGTTTGACTTTCATATCAATTCTTGGACAAAACTCTTAATTGACCTCTCCATTATCCCCGTCCCATACCGCTAGGTCTAAAGATCCCACATGCATTCCAGTGGTGATAAATAATGTAAATGCCTTCTAATAATGGAAAGACACTGCCTACGAAAAAATTCCCACATGCAACGACGACAGTAAAAATTGACACAAGGAGGAACAGCCAAGATCAGCAGGGGCCAGCACCGCCGAGCATATAGGAATCCAGGCACTTGAGCCAAAATGTCAAGGAACTGAAGTGTCACAAAGTCCCCATGAAAAAGAACAAAATGCTGGGATACTAAAAATATACCGTGATACAAAAACAGAATGTCATGGGAGCAGAGAAGTTTACATATATTTTGTGGCATCTGATGTTGTGTATGCAAACTCTACTCAAAGGTTTGATTTTTGTCTTGATAATGGTAGTCAAGTAAATCTGGTTTTTGTCTTACTCCTCTGTGACCCAACCCAAGCAGCGTTATTTTTTTTTGATGTAGGAACATGAAGGACGGCATGCTATTGCCAAAAATGGGCCAACATTTTCCTTCATATAGAGAACACAATATTTTAATGTGTGTTGCCCCATATTGTGAGGAAGACACAAGGCATAACTCTATGAGAGCACTGCATTTTAAACATGCACTTCACCAGACTTTATGGTACATTTTGTAGTTCTTGCTTGTTTATAGGCTGCTATGGGTTATACTAAGCTCCTAATCTCTACTGCTACATAAAGATCACTACTGGAGTTTGAGGACACCAAGCAAGTAGTGGGCCTAGTCAAGAGCTCCCTTGCCAACAAGCATCTAGGCCACCCTATTCTCTAAAATGCTATTTGTTATCTACAGATGTTGACAGACTAAACCAGATAGGGCCACACCAGGCAGCTTAAATGCCCATTTGGCCAAAGACTAATGCCAGGAACATAAGTACAGAAGATATCTCAAAGTCAAAGGCCAACTGTAGATGCCTTCATATCAGCAATCCATTGGACAACTGTAAATAATTTCTTTATAAGTGTAGATCCATCCTTCCAGCCATGAGATCCCCATAGGCCTGATGACAGGAAGAACAATGGAGATGGATTGGGTGAATCAGGGAAGGACAATGAGATCTATGAAATAAGGTAAAATGTCAAGACATAATCACTGAAGCAAAGCAGGAGGTTATCTTCTTTTGTTCAACAGTGAAGCCAACGCCATATCAGATGTCTCTCCACTGACTGTCAGCTGATTAAATGTCACACGGAAAAAGCATGTCTGTCTCTCTTTATCAGGCTGCTAAATGAGGCACAGTCCACAGCAAACGACAGTATCAGAGCACACGTGTAACTGAGAGGCCAAGCAGAAGTCAATTTGACTCAAACGCACTGCTGATACCGTGCAGAGGCCATCTTGGGGCACACGAGATTTTCTAGATTTGTTCTGCCTTCTCAAATATCAGCTGGTGTGTAGAATGTCGTTCCAGCAGTTTTCGTTTAATAAAAAAGGGAAGCAAACTCTAATGTTAATGGTTACATAACATTACAGAGATATAGAGAACTTCTTCTGAATCTGGAACTTAGGGAAGTGTTACTGTGGCACTTCCCTACTAAATAAATCCTGTTATTGTTATTGGTTTATATAAATATCTTGATATGATGATAATGATGATACATGCTCCTCATCATGAGTCCTCTAGACTTCTTTAATGATTTTATATGGTTGGCAGCAGCATCCTTCCAATGACAGCGACCCATGTTATACCCTCCAACTTGGACCTGGTTCAGAAAGTGGTTGGGCAGGAATGCAATCTGAAGACTACTGTTAATATCTCACTTACATGTACATATAAGAGAAGATCAAAGATTCCATGAAAGACAATTTGGCTTTCCAAAATGGCGGTCAAAAATATTTCTAACGCCTAAACAGCTGATCCTGTTGATGAAAGTGTTATGAAGTGCCGAGTCTGGTTGACATTAGAACTTCTGCATATGGACCCAATTAGAAAATACAAGGACACTGTCGGACTGGGCCAAGTAGGGCCATCAAAGAAACTGACATTGAGGGCCCCACTACCAACACCATTTCCACCACTGCCTATAAAGAAAGGGCTGATGGAGATTGCCCTTGGCCAAGGCCTACCAGGAGACCTTCTGGAACTCTGGCACACTAGTCCAACCCTCTAATTGAACAGCTTAGTAAAGCCCCACTTTGTTTGAGATATTAGATGGGGGAGTGGATTCAAGTTCTAAGTGTAGACAGGATAAATTGAACCATCTTTGTGTCTAAAGGCGTTAATGAGATGTTCTAAGGTTAGTCCAGATTTTCATGGCTATGAGGAACAGGGGCTTCATGGACAGTAACATGGATCAGGGTGGGGCAATGACTGATCTGGATTTAGGATTGAACCATGGGTTTTATTTATTCCTCCTACGCCCAAAGACATGACATTTATGTTCAGTCGGCCGGAGATTATTGCAGCTGCATATTATTTACAACAGGCAAATACTGTATTGTGGTCCAGTTAATCTGCACAGTGGCAATGCAAAAGAACTGCCAATTGCAATCAGGAGACATATCCTATTTGGTTAGAGAAGAATAAACTGGCTTGGGTGCCAACTTTTTTTTTTTTTTTACTTAGTGGATATTGTTTACCAGCATTATTTTCTCTGTGTTCAATGAACATGTGACAAGCTGAGCTGCATTTGTTTGGCTTCAGGCCAGACACATTTTGCTTTTTAGTGGAACAGTGTGGTTATCTAGTGTTCGTTGAGTGCCAAGTTCATAGTCTGACCTTTCATTGAAACGTTGAATGTTATGGTTGCTGCACTTCGGGTTGTCTTCGAGGTGGGTGTTATTTATATAAAGGTGATGTGCCATTTAGCTATTGGCAGGAGCCATCTTGCCCTTCTGCTCTGCTTTGTTATTCCTCACTCTTCTTACCTACAGCTTCTTCTCTGCAGGGAACCAACCATGTTTGAGCTTTCCTATAAACAATAGTCTACAAAATAAAGGGGGCACTCCAGATGTACCCCAACTAGTGATGTGAGGGTCAAGACAAACTCGACCTACACCCGATCCAACCCAAGCCCACAAACGCCCACCTCCTCACCTCTATTTATGGGCCTTCGTTGACCCCTCCCTGCCAATGATATTGCAAAAGGGGCAGGGCGAGCACGCACCTATAAAACCAGAAGCCAGCAGTGTAAGGCAGGGAGAGCAGGCAGAAGAGCTCAACCCAAACCCACCCGCAAATGGCATGCTAAGGTCGTCCCAAACCCGCCAGACCCATGGGTATCAAGCCAGCTGGCACATCACTATCCCCGACCACCAACTTTATTTCCAACACTCTGAAATGCTAGAGCCGAGTCTCTCTGGCACACTGAAATGCTACAGCCAAGTCTCTCCAACACACTGAAATGCTAGAGCCGAGTCTCTCTGGCACACTGAAATGCTAGAGCCAAGTCTCTCCAACACACTGAAATGCTAGAGCCGAGTCTCTCCGACACACTGAAATGCTAGAGCCGAGTCTCTCCAACACACTGGAATGCTAGAGTCAAGTCTCTCTAATACAGAATAATGCTAGAATTAAGTCTCTCTAATACAGAATAATGCTAGAGCCAAGTCTCTCTAACACACTGAAATGCTAGAGCAAAGTCTCTCCGACACACTGAAATGCGAGAGCCAAGTCTCCCCGACACACTGAAATGCTAGAGTCAAGTCTCTCTAATACAGAATAATGCTAGAATTAAGTCTCTCTAATACAGAATAATGCTAGAGCCAAGTCTCTCTAACACACTGAAATGCTAGAGCAAAGTCTCTCCGACACACTGAAATGCGAGAGCCAAGTCTCCCCGACACACTGAAATGCTAGAGCCAAGTTGCTCAACAAGTACTAGACATTAGCAGAACCGGCAACGGGAGGGGTCATTGCCCCGTTCTTATTTCCCTACATTTCACATACAATTAGCAGATCCGCTCTGTCTGGCTAGCGTGGCCATTAATAAGCAAATTTACAAAAATTGTGCCTCTTGTGTGAAGTCAAAGCCTTAGCATAGGGAGGGTGCACATTATATACCCTGCGGGCAATGAGCAATTAGTAAAACCTGCAGCACTTATATTGTTATAGGATTATGCTGTTTCCTTTCTTTTTTTTTCATTGAAAGGTTCTTTCTGGAGAGATAGAAACAATAATGTATATGTCCAAACCTTAGACATGTCAACTAACCCCAAGTAGGGTTGCCACCTTTTCTGGAAAAAAAATACCGGCCTTCCTATATATTTATATTTTTTCCCATATTAATAACATTGGGATCAAAGATCATTTTTGCCGGCCAGGCCAGTAAAATACCGACCAGGTGGCAACCCTAACCCCAAGTCATTACGGTGATCCAGCCCTGGCTTTTTTTAAACCAGATTTCTCTTTATTTTAAGTCATACCATGAAATAAGGTCTCAAAAAAAAAAGCCCAGAGTGGGTTGCTACCAACCCATGCCCAATCCCAACCTTTCTTAGGCCAATCCAGAAACCTACCCAACCTGGTGCACCGTCCTTCCTTATACCCATGTCCACCCTACTCCAACGTTACTGGAGAAGGAGGGTTGGTAAGCACCAGTATAAAACTATATATATAAAATGTATATGGCTGCCTGAAAGAAGGGAAACTCAGAGGGAGCCGACACCATGGGCAGGGTGCAGCCAAGACAAAGTTCAGACCCAATGGAAAAGCGATACACGGGCTTGAACCCATCCAACCCATGAGTTCTGTGTGTTTCATGCCAGCCCGTCCAATACTAGTGTGTAACCCACATCACTTACAGTCAAGTTACAGCCAGGCATTGTATCTTGCTCACCGCTTCTCACAAGCCGGAATAACCCAACTATTATACATTTCTTTTTAACACGAAACCCCGATACCAATTTAATGTTTTAGCATTCTGCTCCTTTTCCAGTGGGTGCATTTCCTGGATTTTACGTTTTTCTGCATTTTAAGCCATTTATTTACAGTTAAACCCCATCTTAACCCTCCCTTCCATTTTATGGTTCTGAGCCTTATATTTTGGTTTTTCCTTTTTTGTTTCCTGGAAAATGTTTCTTGAAAAACAGGGTTTGCCTGTATGCCCGCCCTGCTAATGGTGTAATATCAGCAAGCCAAAACTGCACCGTAATCTGTGTTGCACTTACTAAGTGCAAATTAGCACAGAAATAATTGCACATTTGCGCCCTTTTCACTGGAGAGGGACTTTATAAATGCTGCCCATTATCTTATAACAAATGCTGAAGTTTGGATAACATGAGTTAAACAAAGAACGGATTGTTTATGTTGTATGATTTCAATACAAGTATTTTCCTTAGTATCACTCTGTTTGGATGGCTTAGCGATGTTTATAAACAGATAAAGATAAAAATCTGCTGTTGGCAAATGTTATTCTAGTTACCCTTTAAACCTCTCTGCAGCCGTCTGAACACTTGAGCTACAAGCACAGGTCAGGCGTATCCTTTACTCAGTGTAACTCCCAGACATGATGGAAAATCTCCAAGAGAATTAACAGGATCTCACCCCAAACCAAAGAACTGCTCTGTTGTACCAAAAACGAAACGCCTTTTCTTGGCGAGCAATGCAGTCGTATAACGGGGTGGCAAAACATCATTATCAAAACATATCTGACAGTTTAAAAAAACTGAACGTCTACAGTTCTCTCCTCCTGGCGGGAGATCAGAAAGACGGCAAATTCTAAAAATATTCCTATTAATGTCAGGGCGTCCGAGGATCAGATATTCAACTGCAGCTTCTCGGCTGACTGCACCGCTACCATATTAACTGACCAGAAATGAAAATATTGCAGCTCTCATTTGTGTGTATTCAAGGGAAAATATATTTGCATTGTAGCCTATGAGGAAAAACGCTGAGGCAGTTCGGGGAGATAGTCGCTCAAAAGACGAGGCGATTAGTCGCCAGGCGACAAAATCTCCCCGAACCTCCTCGCGTGGCCTTACCCTAAACATTTATAGTGTTTCGTGTTCAGGGTAATGGAAACACCATTGTGATATATAGTGATGCCTAAGTTTCATTCTGAAACACTCATAAAAAAAAGTTGTGGGTTAATAGTTAAACCATAAGCTGATTCATATATGTGTGGGCAGCCATCTACTAAATGATGTTCATAGCAGCAAAATTGACCTTATTTTATCAAAATAGCCCATTGTAAATGTTGAGTCGATAGTAATGCATTTTAAATGCAAACATGTTATTAACAAGCTCTGAAGGCAACATCAGAAAGGTGATAAGATTATAGGATTGGACTTTATTGCCCTAACATTCCTTATGAGCGAGCTACAATCAATACACCCAGGACAAAAGTTTCAGTTGCCCTTTAGACAAAGAGAAAAACAGGGATCTTAAAGGAGACTCCTAAAAATAGTAAAGGAGACATTGGCTGTACATAGTGAGTTGGAGGCTAGATGTGTTGTTATTGAGTTGGAGGCTAGATGTGTTGTTATTGAGTTGGAGGCTAGATGTGTTGTTATTGAGTTGGAGGCTAGATGTGTTGTTACTGAGTCGAAGGCTAGATGTGTTGTTACTGAGTTGGAGGCTAGATGTGTTGTTACTGAGTTGGAGGCTAGATGTGTTGTTATTGAGTTGGAGGCTAGATGTGTTGTTACTGAGTCGAAGGCTAGATGTGTTGTTACTGAGTTGGAGGCTAGATGTGTTGTTGTTGAGTTGGAGGCTAGATGTGTTGTTACTGAGTTGGAGGCTAGATGTGTTGTTATTGAGTTGGAGGCTAGATGTGTTGTTACTGAGTTGGAGGCTAGATGTGTTGTTACTGAGTTGGAGGCTAGATGTGTTGTTACTGAGTTGGAGGCTAGATGTGTTGTTACTGAGTTGGAGGCTAGATGTGTTGTTACTGAGTTGGAGGCTAGATGTGTTGTTATTGAGTTGGAGGCTAGATGTGTTGTTATTGAGTTGGAGGCTAGATGTGTTGTTACTGAGTTGGAGGCTAGATGTGTTGTTACTGAGTTGGAGGCTAGATGTGTTGTTATTGAGTTGGAGGCTAGATGTGTTGTTACTGATTCGGAGGCTAGATGTGTTGTTACTGAGTTGGAGGCTAGATGTGTTGTTACTGAGTTGGAGGCTAGATGTGTTGTTGGTGATACAAACAACTGGAGTGTAATTGGCCAATAACTGCTCCAGTAGGAACACTAGATGATCTGACTGCCTTCTGCAACCTAATAGAATCAGACTGTCCCACCGAACAGAATTTTTGGGGTTCAAGTCAATCTTTGTTGACCAGTATTTGGGCAAGGCTGCCCCACCAACAAGGTGAGAATTTGTTGTCATATAATTATTGTTCCAGTAACAGACTTCAGTTGTCCTTTGTCCTGGTCATGACGATCTACAATAGCAAATAAGGCCGACAAGGTGAACCTGTGCCACCACCAACTGCTTTTTTTTTTTTTTTTTTCCAAATATCTGTTTATTAAAGTTTTAAACAACATAGGAAGTGGGGATACAGAAAGGAAAAGGGGGATGAAGGATACAAGATTATCAACAGACATGTTGTTACACATTACATTAGGCCATGATGAGTAATCTGATAAAGAAACAATGCACATAGTCACAATGTAAGCTTGTAGGTAGGGGAGAGAGAAGCAGAGGAATCTCTGTAGCAGATTAGTATATTTCAGTTAGGGGATAGTCCTTTTATAGTAGTCAGATTCCTTAAAAGAAAGCCAACTATACCATTTTGAGCTGTAAGTATTGGATTGGTCTACCGAAAAGAGAGAGAGTTGTTCAAATTTATGGATTTCTTCTATTTTCCTATACCAATCTCGCAATGTCGGGGTTGTAGGTTGTTTCCAATGAAGCGGGATCAGAATCTTGGCCGCATTCAATAGATGTGGCTCTATGGTGGACATGAAGTCATGGAGGGATTTTTCCATGTGAAAAAGTAATAGATACGCTGGATCGTCAGGTATATCAAAGTTTAGTATGTGCCGCATGGCAATTCTGATGTGTCCCCAGAATACTTGTATGAGTGGACACGTCCAGAAGATATGCATTAATGTACCAATTTCTAACCCACATCTCCAGCATATCCCATTGGAATTTTTATATATAAGTTTAAGCCGGGAGGGAGTCAGGTACCATCTAGTAGCTATCTTATAGTTTGTCTCTTGGATTCTGCAACATCTACTACTCTTAAAAAGTTTTGTCAGAAAATCACTGAACTGATCCTCCTGAAAGTCGATAAGGAGATCTTTAGACCATGAATTTAGGTATGAAGGGCTAACGTATTGCTGAGAATTGCGCAGTAGAGCATAAATTTGTGATATATTGTGCCGCGGGGGAGAGCTTGACGAGCACATTGTTTCAAATGGTGTTAGAGCTCTACCTAATGTGACTGAACCTCCTAGACTTTGATAAAAATGTTTTATCTGAGCGAATTTAAAATGATCCGCTTGCGTAAATGGTTTAGCCTCCTGGAAATCTGTTTTGGAAATAAAGTCCCCTTTAGTGATAAAGTGCAGCATCTGACCACCAACTGCTTTAGGTGCTTCCAGTCTGGGAACGAGTGTAATTCTAGTAGAACTTGATCGATCATTATTATATCACCCAGTGTAACAGTCTCTATAGCCAGTCAATAACTGCAATTGTATTATCTTTGTGTTATAGCACAAGAATGTTACCTTGCTCCAAAATCACTGCACACATCACAAGTCACCCATATAGTGGCAGATATTCTAGCTTGTCATTGGCAGACCCTGGTCCATGTCTCACACCAAAACAATTGAATTGACTAATGTTTGGTCAGATATCAATGGGCCAAAACTGAAGCTCCTGTTGGCCAGAAGCTGTCTTAAAGGGTTTGTTAACTTTTAGTCTGATGTAGAGAGGGATATTCTGAGACAATTTGCATTTGGTTTTCATTTTTTATCATTTGTGGTTTTTGAGTTGTTGAGCTTTTTATTCAGCAGCTCTCCAGTTTGCAATTTCAGCAGTCTGGTTGCTAGGGTCTAAATTACCCTAACAACCATGCATTGATTTGGATAAGAGACTGGAATATGAATAGGAGAGGCCTGAATAGTAAGAGGAGTAATAAAAAGTAACAATAACAATAAATGTGTAGCCTATGGGGAAAACACGCTGAGGCAGTTCGGGGAGATTGTCACTCAGAAGACGAATATATATATATATATATATAATACACAAAAGCCATGAATATCCTGTAAATTATATCCTTATAAACCGTGAGTAGTGATGTCATTAGTTATAAACGGTGAGTTCTGATGTCATTTCTGTCACATGACTCATTGAAATGTGTGTATTATAATAAATAAAGAACCCCCACTTGCAAAATATGAAGATATTAGAAGTTACCTCGGAGTTCCATGACCTGTATAAAAACACTCGGCCTTCGGCCTCATGTTTTTATATGGTCATGAAACTCCTTGGTAACTTATAATATCCTTATATTTTACAAGAGGGGGTACTTTATTCACTATATATATATATATTTATATATTACCAAGGAAAGCCGGCACTCTCGAATAAAAAGTTTATATGCCTGGGTGCAGTATCCATAATTTTAGCCACAGGAAATCCAAGAAGATCTGTACTCACAGGCAGGTCCGGACTGAGAATTAAAATAGGCCCTGGCATTTCAGGTACACAGAGGCCCAATCAGCCCACATAGAGGCCCAAACAGCTCCCACCAGCCCACTAAATAGTGACTTTCTATGGCACCTTATAGCAGCCCCTCTTTCATTTGCCAGAACCCACAGATTGCTCACCAGGGGCGCGCCGCCAATGAGGCGAGCTGAGCCACTCGCCTCAGGCAGCAGCGGCTGAAAGGATTCCAGGGGCGGCAAAAAGCCGCTCCTGCACCTTTAAGAGACGGATTTCCGGTTTTTGAACCGGAAATTCGGCTGTACTATTGCGAGAGAGCGCAATTGCGCTCTCCGCAATAGTGTTTCTGCCTCCCCTCCCGACACGTAAGTTGGTGAGGGGGTGCGGCATTGCAGGAGCCGCCTCAGGCGGCTCCTTAGTCTGAATCGCCGCTGCTGCTCACAGGTCTTACTACTTAAATAAAAATGTTTTTATTGCAGAGTTTACAGCCTAACATTTCGGCACTTTGAGAAAGGCCTTGGATGAGGCCAAAACTTTAGGCTGTAAGCTCTGCAATAAAAACATTTTTATTCAAGTAGTAAGACCTGTGTGTACGGATTCTCTTGGATTTCTTGTGTGTGTTTGTATATATGTGTATGTATGTGTATATATATATATATATATATATATATATATATATATATATATATAGACAAACAATCCCTGTGTTGTTTAAAGGGTAAGGCATTATTCAGTAGCAGTAGCACAAAATGTCGCTGTCTTAAATATATTGATAATGGGTTGAGTGCAGAGGAATCTTGTATTTGTCTATATGTATCTTGTGGTCACAGCCTCATTGCACCCCCGCCTAATGGTTTTAAAAAATAGTGGTGAGCACAACTTTCCCTTGTTTGTTATATATAGATAGAGATAGATAGATAGAGAGAGAGACACAGAGAGAGAGAGAGAGAGAGATTTTATGTAAGGGGGGAGGTTATTCTTACTGCTTTTCCCTGTCTAGTTGTAAATTCAGATACATGTGTGAGTAAATAGTAAGAGGAGTTGGTGTATAAGAGGCTGAAGGGGTTGGTATTTCAGTAGCAAATACCTGCGGTACATCATTTCCTGTTCCTAGTAATGAAGAGAGAAGCCACTGCAATGGGATTTCCTTGTTCCCCTCCGAGCTGCTCTCTCATTTATTATTGGCCGCCCAGGGGACGTTGCTCCAACTCCCGTCTGACTTGTCATGTTTAAGCTCCCGGGATGTTCCTGTGTAATTAGATTGGGGGAGAGAATCTGGCTGGTATTTCCGTCATAAGCCTGCGTCTGTTTTATACAGAGAACAAACTGTTCACCGAGTCTCCTGAGCATATGTAGAAATACCTTTAAGTTAAATGTTAATGTGGCCAATTCTTAGCAACTTTTCAATTAGTCTTCATTATTTATTTGTTATCGATTTTTGATTATTTGCCGTTGTTTGCTGACTGTTTCCAGCTTTCAAATCGGGGGTCACTGACCCCCATCTTAAAAGCAAATGCTTTGTAAAGCTACACATGTATTGTTCTTGCTACTTTTACTATTCTTTCTATTCATGACCTCTCCTATTCATATTCCCTTATTCAAATCAGTGCATGGTTGCTAGGGTGATTTGGACCCTAGCAACCAGATGGCTGAAACTGCAAACTGGAGAGCTGCTGAATAAAAAGCTAAATAACCTTGGTGTTAACTTTGATTATGATGTAGAGAGTGATATATTCTGAGACAATCTGCAGTTGATTTTCATTTTTTATTATCATTAACTTTTTATTCAGAAGCTCTCCAGTTTGCAGTTTCAGCAATTTGGTTGCTAGGGTCCTAATTATCCTGGCAACCATGTTTTGATTTGAATGAGACTGAAATATGAATAGGAGAGGCCTGAATAGAAAGATGAGTAATAAAAAGTAGCAATAACAATACATTTTTAGCCTAATAGAGCATTTGTTTTTTTAAATGGGGTCAGTGACCTAGAAAGAGTCCGAAGAAGAAGATAAATAGTTCAAAAACTATAAAAAATATATAATGATTGTCAATTGAAAAGTTGCTCAGAATTAGTTATTCTATAACATACTAAAAGTTAACTGAAAAGTGAACCACCCCTTTAACCAGACTTAGCTCACATCTCTAGACCAGAAAAAAAAGTAATCATGGTGCACAGTGATCCCACAATGTCTGCTGTCCAGGGTGCTGGACCCAGATTTACTGCTTACCAAGGTTTAACAGTTGAACCCAATAATCCACAGTTCTATTTCCCCTTACTTTATACATACAGCTGAATTGTGCTTAGTACAGGGGATACCTATGCTGTCATAGTTTTATGGGATCTCTCTGTACAGACTATGAGCAAACTTAGGGGACTGTTCCTGCTGAATTGTGCTTAGTACAGAAGAATATCTATGCTGCCATAGTTTTATGGGATCTCTCTGTACAGACTATGATCAAACTTAGGGGACTGTTCCTGCTGAATTGTGCTTAGTACAGGGAATACCTATGCTGCCATAGTTTTATGGGATCTCTCTGTACAGACTATGATCAAACTTAGGGGACTGTTCCTGCTGAATTGTGCTTAGTACAGGGAATACCTATGCTGCCATAGTTTTATGGGATCTCTCTGTACAGACTATGAGCAAACTTAGGGGGATGTTCCTGCTGAATTGTGCTTAGTACAGGGGAATACCTATGCTGCCATAGTTTTATGGTATCTCTCTGCACAGACTATGAGCAAACTTAGGGGGATGTTCCTGCTGAATTGTGCTTAGTACAGGGGAATACCTATGCTGCCATAGTTTTATGGGATCTCTCTGTACAGACTATGAGCACATTTAGGGGCTGTTCCTGTTAATGTTGTTGCCATTTATCTATGGTGCTATACCACTGACTATAACCACTATGGCATTACACTATATTGGGTCATACCACTTCTTCTAAGGAGATTATAACAAAACAGAAGGACTATGGAACGGGATAAGAATGGTTGTAAGAAAGGTCTTAATATTTAGATTGTACTTTTCATTGCACGGAAAATAAGAAAACAAAGGTATAACCATGCTGTGAAGGATGTAGTATGAATACAAATGTGACATGAATGTACCATTATAAATACATGAATAGCTTTAAAGTGTTTACCCAGTACTAGACTGTTCCTCTATCTATGCCATGTTGGGTAGGATAGTAAGGAAAACACTATTCTCTCCCATAGATCCCGTACAAGATATTCTTTCCCTCTTGACTGGAGTATAAGTTTGCAGCAAAAATCTTTCTGGAAAATAACAATAGAACTTTCTCTTACTGGGGAACAAACTGTCCTCTCGGGTCCAGTAAAATGTTCTGAATCTGCGCATGAAACAATTACCTATGACCTAATTACAACGACAAAGCAGGCAGAAAATTTAATTACTTTCACATCAAAAAGTGGCAGCTGCTCCAATGGGAAAATACAGCGAACAGAGGAAAAAATGTAATATCAGCTGTAAACTCCCACCTTCTGTGCATTGAAACAACAACTACTCTGCAGGACTACATGAAATGCTGTGCCCCGGCAATGCTGGAAGACTTTATATGGTCACAGAACAACCCCTCAGAGACTTCTAATATCCTTATCATTTACAGTAGGGGGTACATTATCCCTTATAATACATGAGTGATACTCAGAGTTCCCTGTATAACTCAGCCTGCAGCCTTATGCCTTTATATGGTCACAGAACAACCCCTCAGTGACTTCTAATATCCTTATCATTTACAGTAGGGGGTACATTATCCCTTATAATACATGAGTGATACTCAGAGTTCCCTGTATAACTCAGCCTGCAGCCTTATGCCTTTATATGGTCACAGAACAACCCCTCAGTGACTTCTAATATCCTTATCATTTACAGTAGGGGGTACATTATCCCTTATAATATATGAGTGATACTCAGAGTTCCCTGTATAACTCAGCCTGCAGCCTTGTGCCTTTATATGGTCACACAACCCCTCAGTGACTTCTAATATCCTTATCATTTACAGTAGGGGGTACATTATCCCTTAGAATACATGAGTGATACTCAGAGTTCCCTGTATAACTCGGCCTGCAGCCTTGTGCCTTTATATGGTCACAGAACAACCCCTCAGTGACTTCTAATATCCTTATCATTTACAATAGGGGGTACTTTATCCCTTATAATACATGAGTGATACTCAGAGTTCCCTGTATAACTCAGTCTGCAGCCTTGTGCCTTTATATGGTCACAGAACAACCCCTCAATGACTTCAATTTCCTTATCGTTTACAGTAGGGGGTACATTATGCCTTCCTTATGATGTATTATCCACCCCAATGCTTAGAACTGCCATTGATTTCCATGTCCCCTAAAACTCCTGAAAGCCCAGGTAATATATCAGGATTCTGACATTGATATGTAATGTTGTTCCTTTGCCTGAGAAAGTCAGACATTATCATTAGTACATGACAACACATCTAATAAATGACTTCACAGCATTGGCAGTTTATCTCCCAATTACCCTTAACCATTAATTAGTTGCTGAATAATTTTCTTCCAGACCTCGGTGATAAGGAAAATGCTGAGCTACAGTTCTATGTTCTAGCGGCTGTGCCCTCTGCCCTAGAGAATTCCTCTCCCGGTGTGGCAGAATGTGCAGCACAGTTGACTATTTTGCTCAGTTATAAGGGTGTCATTGATTGAGGTGGGACCTAATTATTTATAGAACTGTCCAACATGTGTTCTGTCAGCTGTCGTTGCATTACAACTGGCAGCACTCAACACCAACTCAATGGCTGCAGTTTGGACAACATCAATACAAAGTGATGGTCACCATCGCCCCATCATGACCTGCCATTGCTTTCTTGGTCTACTGTCACTATCTTCCTCTACTGTCCCCATCTTGCTCTACTGTCCCCATCTTCCTCTACTGTCCCCATCTTGCTCTACTGTCCCCATCTTGCTCTACTGTCCCCATCTTTCTGGTAGTACTTCCATTCTTCCCATTGCAACTGCTGCTCTATGGGGCCACTGTATGTTGAGTCCCTTTGGCAATCTGTCCTTTTTGCACCTCCTGTTAGGTCACTGCTCCCGTTATGTACCCTGGAAGGTTAAACTGTTAAATCAGCAGCACGAGCCCATCAAAAACAACTAAAGTCAGCTGAAAACACAAGCACAAACCACATTACGGATACTGCTGAGTTGAGCCAGGTGGTGTTTGAAGTTATATACAATACTACTTGACTTGAGGAACCTCTACAAGAGCGTTATTTAATGTCATCCTATGGGGGGTACAACTAGCAAATACAAAATACATATATTGTGGTTTGAGCTACAAATACAACGATCAGAGAAACCCCCTTTCTTTTTCCCTAACCAGTTATCTTGTTTTTCCCACATCCCCCAATTATCTCCCTTCCATAAATACATAGCTCACCTGGGAACAGAGCAGCATTAAAGGACAAACCAACTGAAACAACCAATATCCAAGGTACAAGGATGTCTGTTCCAATCATTCTTTGGACACACACACCTTCAAAATTGTATGAAACCCTCATATTTAACAATGCATGGCAGCTTTAGTTGTGGGCACCATTTGATGTCATGCTAATGCAGGTTTCTATTATTCTATTTGTGTATTTCTATTTGGGTTTCTGATGGGGACCATGTTCAGGAGGACTCACCATACTTTCACTGGACAGGAGGTCCTATGATGAAGCTCCTGCATTGGCTTAGGCATTGGGTGGAAAAATAGGGTTCAAACAATGATTGTTTGTTTGACCAGGCAGATGCAAGTTCAGCAAGGGACAGCTGGAAGCCTTCTCTGGTATAAGTTCCTAGAGGTAAGAAGCCAGGAAAACCTTAATGTTGGCATAATGATAGTTAGGCTACAGATTAAGAACTGGAAGGTGAATACAAGGCCAAAATATGGTTTAAAGTATTTATTTAATGAAGGCACATGATGGATAAACTTCAATTTTAACATCATTTCCTCTCTTTATAGGTGGAACTCCATGTTCACCTTGATGGAAGCATCAAACCAGAAACGATCTTACATTTTGCAAAGTAAGAACTTCTTTATCGGTGAAGCTTTGGGCTCCCATGTCTAGAAGATGACTAAATCTAAACTAGTCATCATCCAGAGTTTTTGAATAAGATTATGACATCGGAGCAATCATGGTTGTCACTCAACCCCAGATAGACGGCTAAGCAAATTGACCCATGCTGAAACAGTTACTGAACATTTAGACAGTGTAAGATAGAATTTAATCCTTTTTTGTATAAATTCCCTATGAAGCATCCAGTTACAAGAATGCATCCCTAGCAGAGAAATATATGTATAATGAAATTGGAGCAAAATTGCTCTGCTGGGGCTCTAAACCATTGAGTAAATAAAGCAGATTTGCAAAGGCATGCTGGTTGCACAGAGGGTGTTGAGTTAGAAATGAGTCTCATTTTAAAACTAAATGAGACTCTGAAAGACTGGGAATGTCTTCCGCTGTAACTGTTTATCTATTTAGCACACAAACAAAATTTCAGCTGTCGTCCAAATGCTAAAGTGTGCTCTGAGCCAATCATAAAATAACTGTTAAATACGAAATCAATCCCTCACTGCATAATGGCAAGGCTCTATCAGCAGCAATGGGAATCTTGATCAGTAGGTTCTCCTTGAGAAGTATGAAGCTGGCCATAACCGAAAAGATCCGGTGGTTTGGCAAAGCACCAGAGAGAAGGTCTTCACCTAATGTGGGACAAGCAGTTGCCTAAATTGAGCTAAATTTGTCATTTGGCCAAGATCATGACCTATTCAGAACCACTGGTTGAGGACAGCTTCCATGGACTGATGCAGCCATTTACCAACAGGATCTTCAAAGCTGGCCCAAGCTAGATAGGTTTATGTATTTAGAACCCAATGTTGTGGTACTTCATGATTGTAAAGTGAAGCCAAGTGTGGTTCTATAGAAAAGCAATGCTTCACACCTATAGTAACCCCTTTTTCAAGTCTTATCTGGGCAAGGAGTTTCTAAAGCTTGGATATGACCATAGTGGTGGCATCTTTTTATTAGTAGATATGTGTTAGGTGGGGCATTATTTTGGACATGTGCACATGCTCATAAGCTACGGACTTTGTTTAGTCTTACCTTTTTATTTCATATATTTTTTTAAATGTATTTCCAGGAAAAGACAAATCAAGCTCCCCGCAGACACAGTGGAAGGCCTCCTAGAGCATGTTTCCTACAAAGAACCTCTGAGTCTAACCGAATTCCTCCAAAAATTCAATCATTACATGCCAGCAATAGCGTAAGTAACCTGCCTGTCGGCTTGCGGTTCCTGCATGACTACGTGCCAGCGAGAGCCCGGCTCACATCTGATGTTAATCAGCTATCAAGATAAGAGGGCCTGCGTTTCGCACACAATCCTTAGGGTAAAGCTGTTAACACACAAACAGATTTTGTCAGTTGATTTGAAGAGGTTTATTAACTAAGCCAGGGAAGGGCACCATGCCAGCCTTCTTGTTAAAGGCCAACTATCATCAGAATAAAAAGCAGTTGTGTTGCCTGAAAGCAATGATATTGTTCTGCATATTTCCTGGTACACCGGATGTATATGCACTGATTTATAATTGTGTTGCTCTAAATTTGGCCATACACTTCCCAATTCAGATGGATACCATATATGTGCCCACATGTGTACATGGCCACCGTCTTCTTCTGCCGATGTACCAATTGGACCACAGAATGGTTCAATCTCAACTTGACATACTCAGGCAAATTAAGACATGTATGGCCATCTTAACGCAACCTGCGACAGTGTCGGACTGGGGTGTCCAGGGTCCAGCACCTCCCAATTTCCAAAACCCCAACCATAGAAGGCCCCCGATTCACACAGCGAACCCCTCCCCACCACGTACCTCCATAAACTTCAACGCAGACCAGATAGTCTTCTCGTCTACTCTTCAAGGAGGATAAGTCATTGATAGGCCACCACCTTCCAAGTCCCAACACCCCAAACATAGAAGGCCCCCGATTCACACCGCGAATCCCTCCCCACCACGTACCTCCATAAACTTCAACACAGACCAGATAGTCTTCTCGTCTACTCTTCAAGGAGGATAAGACATTGATAGGCCACCACCTTCCAAGTCCCATCACCCCAACCATAGAAGGCCCCGATTCACACAGCAAAGCCCTCCTTGCCACGTACCTCCATAAATGTCCAACGCAAACCATACTAGAGACCATATAGGCTTCTAGTCTACACTTTAAGGAGTAGAAGAACTTCGTTGATAACCATTTTTTTTCTTCATCCATACAGAGGTGACAGAGAAGCTATAAAGAGAATCGCCTATGAATTTGTGGAAATGAAAGCCAAAGAAGGGGTGATTTATGTAGAAGTCAGATACAGCCCCCATTTCCTAGCTAACTCCAAAGTGGAACCCATTCCATGGGGCCAGAAAGAGTAAGTCACTGGCCATTTATCTGCAATGTCAAGCTGTTTGGATGAGGGTCTAGTCTACCTAGGGTGCTTTGCCTTTAGTATAGGGTAAATTGTTTTTCCTCCATATCCAGATCTTAGCTGTACACTGAAAGGCTGCCCTTCTCTGCCCAATTTTGCTGCAATGAATGGGCACAGATCCAGTACCGATCTCTTTATGGGTTCCTGGAACATTCATAGGAGAAGACCAACCTATTTGTAACATATGAACATTCACAAGGCTGCACCAACCTATAACCAGTCAGTGCATTAGAATATTCATTGACCAATCACAATATCAGACTGTAGCCAGAGCTTTCATATATTCACTAGTCTATGCCAAGCAGAGTCAGCAACCAACATTAACTGGTCCCTCATATGGGACAATTGGTATCCTTATTACAACATAATATGGGGAGGCCCATTTATCAAAGGTCGAATTTCAAATTCATGTTTTTTTTTAAAAAAACTCCCCCAAATTCGACCAATTGAAATGTATTAATAAAATCTCATTTTTAAAACTCTGGTGAATTCAATCAATCCGAAAACTTGAATCGAATTTAATTAGAATACAGTAGTTCACCTTCAAGTTAACTTTTAGTGTGTTGTAGAATAGCCAATTCTAAGCAAACTTTTCAATTGGTCTTCATTATTTATTTTTTAAAGTTTTTGAATGATTTGCCTTCTTCTTCTGACTCTCTCCAGCTTTCAAATGGGGGTCACTGACCCAATCTCTCCAAGGCTACAAATGTATTGTTATTGCTACTTTTTATTACTCATCTTTCTATTTGGGCCTCTCCTATTCCAGTTTCTCATTTAAATCAATGCATGGTTGCTAGGACTATTTGGATCCTAGCAACCAGATAGCTTAAATTGCAAACTGGAGAGCTGCTAAATAACTTAAATGCGCAAACAAAAACCAATCGCAAATTGTCTCAGAACAGCACTCTCTACATCAAACTAACAGTTTATTTAAAGGCAAACACTTTAAAAAACATGATTTGAGTTTTTTCTCCTAAAAAAAAAAAACTCCAGGAAAGCTGCAAATAGCTTCAAAATTGATCCCAGAACTTTCTCTCCCATTGACTCAAACAGCAATTTGGCAGGTTCTTGGTGGCGAATAGTCGAATTTGAATTCTTAAAGGGCCAGAGGATGCTAAATCTCGAAAATCAAATTTTATAAAAAGCCTCGAATCGGATTTCAATAACTCCCTAAACCTATTTGATCATTTTGACCATAAAAAAATTGAAAATTTGAATTTCGAATTCAAATTTTCAATTCGACCCTTGATAAATCTGCCCCTAAGTCTATACTTTAGTTGGAAAGTCAGTGCAAGAGATGCCACCCTAGAAATACCCCATTGTTGGTGAAGGCCAATAGGTAGAAAAGATGTCCATATTATATTGTCTTCTCCTTCTCTCTCTTCCCAGAGGTGACATCACGCCTGATGAAGTGGTTGATCTAGTTAACCAGGGATTACGGAAGGGAGAGAAAGCGTTCAACATCAAAGCCAGGTCTATTCTATGCTGCATGCGACACATGCCAAGTAATGTATACCAGCTCCCCCAACACTACATCTTAGGCTCAGACAATGATAATTCATACTAATTGCTCATGTAGTAACTCTAATGACAAGATAAGCAATGCTCCTCTATATAGTAACTCCGCTTCTCTATCTCGCTCTGGTCATGGAAAACCAACACAGTGTATGAACAATATTAGACTGAGTAAAGTGTTTTTTATGGTGCTGGTACCAATCATAGTGACTTGCTGAGAAAGGAGAAAGACTATTCCCATAGGCCCCAAGGCTAAGCTTAGGTATCAGAGGCACAGTCTGGAAAAAGGATCTAGTTAAATGGCAGACACAAATCTCAAGCAATTATGAGATCTGTATTTAGCTATGCGTCACATTTGCAACCAGTTAGTGCAGTTTTTTTTTTTAAATAATCTGTTAAATATAGATCTGGTAACAAAAAGCCAGACACCATCACCCTCTGTGTATTGTCTTGCAATGCTGGGAACAGCCCCTTAGTTTGCTCATAGCCTGTACAAAGAGACATTAAACAATGTCAATAGAGTGATCTTGAAATAAAATCCTGGTTTAATGGGTACAAATGGGACTCTGGTTGTGGGATAACAGGTATAGTAGGGAGAGATGGTGCCTATAGTAACAGTGGATAATAGTCTCTGGGAAGGGAGTGTGACTGTGGGATAGCAGGTATAGTAGGGAGAGATGGTGTCTATAGTAACAGTGGATAATAGTCTCTGGGAAGGGAGTGTGACTGTGGGATAGCAGGTATAGTAGGGAGAGATGGTGTCTATAGTAACAGTGGATAATTGTCTCTGGGAAGGGAGTGTGACTGTGGGATAGCAGGTATAGTAGGGAGAGATGGTGTCTATAGTAACAGTGGGATAATAGTCTCTGGGAAGGGAGTGTGACTGTGGGATAGCAGGTATAGTAGGGAGAGATGGTGCCTATAGTAACAGTGGATAATAGTCTCTGGGAAGGGAGTGTGACTGTGGGATAGCAGGTATAGTAGGGAGAGATGGTGTCTATAGTAACAGTGGATAATAGTCTCTGGGAAGGGAGTGTGACTGTGGGATAGCAGGTATAGTAGGGAGAGATGGTGTCTATAGTAACAGTGGATAATTGTCTCTGGGAAGGGAGTGTGACTGTGGGATAGCAGGTATAGTAGGGAGAGATGGTGTCTATAGTAACAGTGGGATAATAGTCTCTGGGAAGGGAGTGTGACTGTGGGATAGCAGGTATAGTAGGGAGAGATGGTGCCTATAGTAACAGTGGATAATAGTCTCTGGGAAGGGAGTGTGACTGTGGGATAGCAGGTATAGTAGGGAGAGATGGTGTCTATAGTAACAGTGGGATAATAGTCTCTGGGAAGGGAGTGTGACTGTGGGATAGCAGGTATAGTAGGGAGAGATGGTGCCTATAGTAACAGTGGATAATAGTCTCTGGAAGGGAGTGTGACTGTGGGATAGCAGGTATAGTAGGGAGAGATGGTGCCTATAGTAACAGTGGATAATAGTCTCTGGGAAGGGAGTGTGACTGTGGGATAGCAGGTATAGTAGGGAGAGATGGTGCCTATAGTAACAGTGGATAATAAGTCTCTGGGAAGGGAGTGTGACTGTGGGATAGCAGGTATAGTAGGGAGAGATGGTGCCTATAGTAACAGTGGATAATAGTCTCTGGGAAGGGAGTTTGACTGTGGGATAGCAGGTATAGTAGGGAGAGATGGTGTCTATAGTAACAGTGGATAATAGTCTCTGGGAAGGGAGTGTGACTGTGGGATAGCAGGTATAGTAGGGAGAGATGGTGTCTATAGTAACAGTGGATAATAGTCTCTGGGAAGGGAGTGTAACTGTGGGATAACAGGTATAGTAGGGAGAGATGGTGCCTATAGTAACAGTGGATAATAGTCTCTGGGAAGGGAGTGTGACTGTAGGATAGCAGGTATAGTAGGGAGAGATGGTGCCTATAGTAACAGTGGATAATAGTCTCTGGGAAGGGAGTGTGACTGTGGGATAGCAGGTATAGTAGGGAGAGATGGTGCCTATAGTAACAGTGGATAATAGTCTCTGGGAAGGGAGTGTGACTGTGGGATAGCAGGTATAGTAGGGAGAGATGGTGTCTATAGTAACAGTGGATAATAGTCTCTGGGAAGGGAGTGTGACTGTGGGATAGCAGGTATAGTAGGGAGAGATGGTGTCTATAGTAACAGTGGGATAATAGTCTCTGGGAAGGGAGTGTGACTGGGATAGCAGGTATAGTAGGGAGAGATGGTGTCTATAGTAACCGTGGATAATAGTCTCTGGGAAGGGAGTGCGACTGTGGGATAGCAGGTATAGTAGGGAGAGATGGTGTCTATAGTAACAGTGGATAATAGTCTCTGGGAAGGGAGTGTGACTGTGGGATAGCAGGTATAGTAGGGAGAGATGGTGTCTATAGTAACAGTGGGATAATAGTCTCTGGGAAGGGAGTGTGACTGTGGGATAGCAGGTATAGTAGGGAGAGATGGTGTCTATAGTAACAGTGGATAATAGTCTCTGGGAAGGGAGTGTGACTGTGGGATAGCAGGTATAGTAGGGAGAGATGGTGCCTATAGTAACAGTGGGATAATAGTCTCTGGGAAGGGAGTGTGACTGTGGGATAGCAGGTATAGTAGGGAGAGATGGTGTCTATAGTAACAGTGGGATAATAGTCTCTGGGAAGGGAGTGTGACTGTGGGATAGCAGGTATAGTAGGGAGAGATGGTGTCTATAGTAACAGTGGATAATAGTCTTTGGGAAGGGAGTGTGACTGTGGGATAGCAGGTATAGTAGGGAGAGATGGTGCCTATAGTAACAGTGGGATAATAGTCTCTGGGAAGGGAGTGTGACTGTGGGATAGCAGGTATAGTAGGGAGAGATGGTGCCTATAGTAACAGTGGGATAATAATCTCTGGGAAGGGAGTGTGACTGTGGGATAGCAGGTATAGTAGGGAGAGATGGTGTCTATAGTAACAGTGGATAATAGTCTCTGGGAAGGGAGTGTGACTGTGGGATAGCAGGTATAGTAGGGAGAGATGGTGTCTATAGTAACAGTGGATAATAGTCTCTGGGAAGGGAGTGTGACTGTGGGATAGCAGGTATAGTAGGGAGAGATGGTACCTATAGTAACAGTGGATAATAGTCTCTGGGAAGGGAGTGTGACTGTGGGATAGCAGGTATAGTAGGGAGAGATGGTGTCTATAGAATGGATGAGTATTTATTTTGCTCTCCTTTTCTCTTAGTATATATATACTAATATACTATACTATAATATATATATATATATATATATATATATATATATATTTACATAAATGTAGTGAATATCATTATCTAAAAAAGGATTTATATTTATTCTCCATTGTTTGTACCAAAAAAAAAGGCGCCCATGCTTTAGAATAGTAAATACTAGTTGGCAGGATAACATTCCACTTGTTTTGGAATGTGCAGAGATGCAAATTAAAGTAGTTAGTGGAAAGATTTGGCAAGAGAAGTAGAGGATTCAGTGATATTAGGGTTTGCTGCTGTTTGTTCTGCAGCTCTTCAGATTCAGTACAGTACACTGTGGGGTTGATTAGTAATGAACTACTCAGCATTGTATAGTCCATTTACCCTTTATACAGTACATCTCCTAGTTCTGATGTTTAGCAAATAAATACACAATCAGATGTACCAGTATAATCCCCCATCTCGACAAACCCTGATGTTAATTGGGAAATAATGAGGCGTGACGGCAAATACACAAATCCGGAGCGTTTGAAGGTGAAATAGAAGGTATGACCTGGCTGAGAAGTCATTGTTTTCATCTTTATACCCAGGCAGGCAAATCATTAATCACTAGTATATCTGCAGTGCAGGTAATATTTTAATCCAGTCATTAGGAAACCGTAACAAGAGTTTAGATGGAGATATCAATCCTGAAGTCCTTGCACTTGCACTTGAGCTACAACAACTTGTATCCTCTGAGAGAGAAGGTTATAGCAGGCAGGGAGTTGCATCTCCCAATGTTAAAAAAGATGGTTTTATCATTTATAGCCTCATTACACAATCATAGTTTTAATTATTTGCTTATCCAACGGGCTAAACCCAATTTGGCAGTTTCTCATAGACATGACCCTAAAAGTGCAAGTGCCTATTTCACAGCACAATTATAGGTGGCATTTAGCAGATTCCTTATGACTTCTCCAAAGCTGGAGATTTAGGGGAAAAGTTGTATTTTCCCCCAAAAGGGAGTCTTGTCTGCTTAATAGATGTGCTACCACTATGATAAAAGGAACTTTTTCGGAATTGTTTAGTTAAAGGAATAAATGACAGTTTTATCTTGTATTGACTTGTATAGGGTCTCTTGTATTGTGATTGGCCTTTAAGTATGTATTTAATTTTTCTGCTAATTAATCACACTGGAGCTTTCAAAGGCTTTTACTCTACATCTCTTGAGTTTTAAAGGGGTGGTTCACCTTTAAGTCAACTTTTAGGGCAGAGACACAGGTTCAGAATCTCCTCTTCTTCTGGGCGACTAATTTCCCCGTACTGCCTCCCGCCGGCTAGGATGTAAGTCGTCAGCCGAATGGCAATCGGTACGCTTCGTTTTCCAAAGTTGCCTCATGAGGAAACTTCGGACAACTTCGAAAAACGAAGCACTCCGCTGGCGATTTAGATTGTAGCCGGTGGGTGGCAGCCAGAAGAAGAGGGCAGCTAAATCTACCCGAATCTGAGTGTGTGTGTCTCTGCCCTTAGTATGTTATAGAATGGCCAGTTCTAAGCAACTTTACAATTGGTCTGTATTATTTTTTATAGTTTTTTTTTTAATTATTTGCCTTTTTCCCATGACTGTTTCCAGCTTTCGAATGGGGGTCACTGATCCCATCTGAAATACAAATGCTCCGTAAGGCTACAAATGTATTGTCATTGCTACTTTTTTATTCCTCCTCTTTCTATTCAGGCCTCTCCTATTCATATTCCAGTCTCTTATTCAAATCAATGAATGGTTGCTAGGGGAATTTGAACCCTAGCAACCTGATGGCTAAGCTTGTAAACTGGAGAGCTGCTGAATAAAAAGCTAAATAACTCAAAAACCGCAAATAATAAAAAAATTAAAACCAATTGTAAATTGTCTCAGACTATCACTCTCAACATCATACTAAAGTTTAAAAGTAAATAACCCCTTTAAGGGCAGAGACGCACGCTGCTATTTCGGGAGAGATGCCTTCCCAAGCCGGCGGGATGGCACTCGGAACGCTTCGTTTTCCGAAGTTGCCTCACAAGGAAACTTCGGCCGACTTCGGGAAGCCAAAGAGATCCGAGCGCCATCCTGCCGGCGATTTACATTCTATTCTCATTAAAGCACTATGCATTAATCACCTGAAAACTATATCCTTATAAACAATGCTTAGTGATGTCATCAGTTCTAACTGGAGCTCAGTGATGTCATTGGAACCTGTATATTAAGTAAAATCTGAAAATAGTAGTAGCCTCCTTGGACCTGTAACAACCTTGTGTGGACATGATGTAACTCCTCCGTGAGTTCTAGTATCCTTATGATTTACAACAGGGGGTGCATTGTTCCCTATATAAATGTACGCTGAATGGTGGTGTTGAATTCTGTCTTAAAACAGATTGGTCCTCAGAGGTGGTTGAGCTTTGCAAAAAGTACCAAAATGACACTGTTGTTGCCATAGACTTGGCCGGGGATGAATCTCTCAACTGTGAGTCGTACCCCGGGCACAGGAAGGCGTATGAGGTGGGTCACTTGTTTTCTTTAATCCTAGTCTCTGTATTTAACATATTTCCATTCTATTTTATTGGCTATAATTGCATTTATGTGCTGTACACTCATGTATCATCTCCTCAGTTTTGGTAATGGCTCAAAGAAGGGCATCTACATAGAGGAGGTACATAAAGGAGGTGCAAGGAGTCCCGAGAACAGATTTAGATGGGAGACATATTTACAAATGGGAGAAGCAGAGCCGTCAACTGGATTATAGTTCGGGGAGAGCTGGGATAAAGAGAAGGGTTCTTGGAGTGATTAGTGCTTGTTTGTATAAAGATGGAAAATTACCAATAGAAAGTGAAAGGTTACATAGGTGAGTAAGTGCAGGAGAGAGTATCAGAGATTTGGTAACGGAGGTGAGAAGGTATGGGGTCAAGAGAGCAGGTTGTGGGGTTTGAGAAGACTAGAAATTTGCTATCTAGTGTTGCAGGGGTGAATGTGAGTGGACTGCAAGATAATCTGAAATTAGCAGTTACAGTAATGGGCAGAGGGGGTTATAATAGTGAGTTAAATGTGGCAAGAGGGGGTTATAATAGTGAGTTAAATGTGGCAAGAGGGGGGCATAATAGTGAGTTAAATGTGGCAAACAGTCGTTGTGATTCAGAGGACAGAGAGGAGACTAAAGAAGTGCAGACGTTTGGCTATTGATAGAGCTTGATTGTAGTGGGAGAGCATGAACTTGAAGTGGATGAAGTCAAAATCAGTTTGTGACTTTCTCCACTGGAGTTCAGCTCATCTACTACATCTTCTGAGGTACAGAGTTAAACTACTAGTGTGCCAGGGTTGGGGTTTAGCCAGGGTTGGGGTTTAGCCGTCGACTGTGACTCGTGTTAGAAAGAGCAAGGGAGTCAAGGGCACCATTGTAGAGAGAAGCTGCCATATTCGGATGCTGTGCTGCTACTCTTGATATTTGTTGTGGGTCAAATGTGTTAGGACAGAGACAGACGAGAAGATTCGGGGAGATTAGTCGCCCGGTGACAAATCGCCTCTTCTTCAGGCAACTAATATCCCCGAACTGCCTCCCTGCCAGCTAGAAACTAAATCGCTGGCAGGATGGCACTTGGAGCGCTTAGTTTTCAGAAGTCGCCCAAAGTTTCCTTGTGAGGCAACTTTGGAAAATGAAGTGCTCCAAGCGATTTAGATTCTAGCCAGCGGGGATGCAGTTCAGAGAGATAAGTCGCCCAAAGAAGAGGCGATTTGTTGCCGGACGACCAAATCTCCCTGAATCTTCTCGTCTGTCTCTGCCCTTAAGGTTTCTGTACGTGTGGGTGGAGAGAGATGGTTGTGATAGAGCAATTGAAAGTGTCATCTGAAAGGAAAGAAAGTGATGGTAAAATACGAGGAAGGGAGCATTAGTAAGGTTGGAGAGGTGGCACTAGTAGCAGAATATAAGATCAAGAGAATGACCCTCAAGGTGAGTAGGAGAGTCGTCCACTGAGAGAGACCAAATGAAGTTGTTAGCGAGAGCAGTTTAGAGGTGACTGGAGAAGCAGAATTGACAATTGGAATGTTTGTCACCTAAAATAAGAGCTGGTGTGTCACTGGAGAGAGAATATTTGTAATAATGTAGCCCCTACTGTAAATAAGTCACTGAGAGGTTGTTCTGTGACCATATAAAGGCACAAGGCTGCAGGCTGAGTTATACAGGGAACTCTGAGTGTCACTCATGTATTATAAGGGATAATGTACCCCCTACTGTAAATGATAAGGATATTAGAAGTCACTGAGGGGTTGTTCTGTGACCATATAAAGGCACAAGGCTGCAGGCTGAGTTATACAGGGAACTCTGAGTGTCACTCATGTATTATAAGGGATAATGTACCCCCTACTGTAAATGATAAGGATATTAGAAGTCACTGAGGGGTTATTCTGTGACCATATAAAGGCACAAGGCTGCAGACTGAGTTATACAGGGAACTCTGAGTATCACTCATGTATTATAAGGGATAATGTACCCCCTACTGTAAATGATAAGGATATTAGAAGTCACTGAGGGGTTATTCTGTGACCATATAAAAGGCACAAGGCTGCAGGCTGAGTTATACAGGGAACTCCGAGTATCACTCATGTATTATAAGGGATAATGTACCCCCTACTGTAAATGATAAGGATATTAAAAACATCTGTGACGTGTACAAGTAACACAGCTTTAGCATGAGGTCTTCAATTCAGGTAATCGGTAACTCTTATTGATTTATAATATCTTTAGATTTTACAAAGATAAATGACTATTATTTTGCTAATTTCAGGCTGATTACATACAGTATACAGATATGCACATGAAAATAACGATGACAACACTCTGTAACACAGTTGGTTGTTTCCACATACAAAGAAAAAGCCTTAAAATGGGAAAGGATTGGAGAAATATTTATCGGTAGGACGCCAAATATTTGAGGCCCATGGATATTTTTATAACCTTATGCGTTCCCGACCGCATTCCTATCGCTGTCCCTTTTCATGGTCACGTTGAGTAAATAAGGCTGAGTAAATATATCCGTGCACGAGGCAAGGTGCCAGCACTCTCCCATACTCTCCCATACGGCTCCCCTTGTCTCTAGCTGTATTTACACACACACACACTGCCCCTGTTCATTTGTATAGGTGCAAATATCTCACAGACACAATGTCAGTAATCACTCCAGAAATCCTCACTTTACTCCTCAATTCACCTGGAGTGATGACCTGCAGATTTCTTTGTTAAAGGGATGGTTCAAGCTTCAGTTCACTTAAGTATATTACAGAATAGCTCATTCTAAGGGCACTTACTCATAAGCGTTTTTACCTGCGCTCCCCTGCGTTTCGTTTTTCGGCGTTCAGCCGCAGGGGAGCGCAGGAATAGACGCATTTCATTATTTCAAATGGGGCTGAAATAATGAAATGCGTCTATTCCTGCGCTCCCCTGCGGCTGAACGCCGAAAAACGAAACGCAGGGGAGCGCAGGTAAAAACGCTCATGAGTAAGAGCCCTAAGCAACTTTTCAATTGGCCATTTGTTTCCCTATAGTTTAATTATTTGCCGCCTTCTTCTGATTCTATGGCAGCATAGGTATTCCCCTGTACTAAACATTTTCTATTCTGTCTTGGGGTATAAGACGCCCCATTTCTCTAAACTTAATATTTGTCAAGAAAAGACCATCTGTTCTGCACCCAAACTAGTATAATGACACTATGGGGCCCATTTACTTAGTTCGAGTGAAGGAATAGAATAAATGATTTTTTTGGCTACTTCGACCTTCGACCACGACTTCGAATCGAACGATTCGAACTAAAAATCGTTCGACCATTCGATAGTTGAAGTACTGTCTCTTTAAAAAAAAACTTCGACCCCCTTCTTCGGCAAGTAAAACCTACCGAGGTGCAATGTTAGCCTATGGGGAAGGTCCCCATAGGCTTTCTAACAATTTTCTGGTCGTAGAAAAATCGATCGATGGATTAAAATCCTTCGAATCGTTCGATACGAAGGATTAAATTGTTCGATCAAATGATTTTTCGTTCAATCGAACTAATTGCGGTAAATCCTTTGACTTCGATATTCGAAGTCGAAGGATTTACCTTCAGCAGTCGAATATCGAGGGTTAATTAACCCTCGATATTCGACCCTATGTAAATATGCCCCTATACGTTTGTATTAGTGCAATGAAATAACAGCACTAATCAGCGCCGGATTTGTTTGCCGGCCGCCCCTAGGCCGCGAGGTCCAACTAGGCGGCCCCGCGGTCCTAGCGCCCGCCTACACTTCCCCTTCCCAGCTGGTGTAATTGAATGGGGACGCACACGTCCCCATAATGCGGCTGGGCGGCATGCTGCCCCTATTTTTTGCCGCCCTAGGCCCGGGCCTATTTGGCCTCTCCACAAATCCGGGCCTGGCACTAATGAAAGAAAATGTAGCAGAAGTCATCCGATTAACAGACCTGGCAATAAGCCTGCAAGTTATTATGGTGTGTTGTTGTTGTTGAGAGTTGGGTTCAGAAGGGTTGTGGCAAACCAAATACTGCAAAAAGTGCAATTACATTTGGAAATAACTTTAAAACCATTGAAAATGACTTACTCCTAAACCTGACAGCAAGTGCATGTTTATACTGTGGCACCATCTAGTGGCAGATCCATAGAAAAAACTAGGGAAGCAAACCTAGATTTTTGTTTTGTCATTTCTAAGATAGCATAATAGTACCTATACAGTAAAATCTCTGATTTTACACTGTTCTTTATGGTCCCAACAATATACAATGCAAAATACATTTCCCTGATTTTTACATTTTCCTGGACCGTACAGCATTTGTTTTCTGGGGGTCCTACTGTATTAGCATTGCATGTAGTAGCAGTGAGGAGTATGTAACTGTAGCACCTAGAGTAACATTGGTGACACCGAAAATAATGACATTATCTCCGAAAATAATGACATTATCCAGATCGTATCCCTGCCAGTTGGTATGTATAAAGTGCATATCCTTTCCCCTAATGCAATAAAGGAGATAAGTTATTGTTGGACTCTTGCAGTGTTTGCATTCCTGTTAGTTTGTGTTTCAGGCTTTATGTGAGAGCAGTAAATTCCACCACTATCAGTAGTGACAGGACAAGGTGTTTGTTCTACTTTGGGAAGGCACAATTTGTTATTATAGAAGTCGACGGTATTATTGTAGTGCAGTTATAGAAGGTCACAGAAGGACGTTAGTGTATTAGTTACTGTAAAGCTAGCCATAGATGAAAAGATTTGATCATACGAATGTCCGTTTTGTACGATTTTCGGGCCGTGTGTGGAGTGTCCCAACATTTTTCGTGCCATGGCGATTTTAGAAAATTGTATTCATATTTTATAATATTAATAAAGGCAGACAATAAATAGATTAAAAAAGGAACCGGCCAATGTTTCGGTCTATCTCTAAGACCTTTATCAAGAAACGTTGGCCAATGTCAACATTGGTGATGGTTGATGAAAAGATGTGGATATCAAGATCTGGGCATGGATAAATGTAGGAAAGTAAATTAAGAGAAGGATGGATGATGGAAGGACGAGAATGCCATGATCTGGGAATGGATGGTTGATGGAAGCAGATACATGACAAGATCTGGAGATGTATGCCTGATAGAACGATGTGGATAAATTGCAAATTAAGGCTATGTAAACAAAGGTGATGGTTTGATAGAAGGATGAGAATGGCATGATCTGAATGGATGACTTTTAGAAGATGCCTAAACTGGATGATGGAAGGATGTTAATGAAGATCTTGGGTGGTTTATGGGAGCATGTAGATTGTAAGATTAACTGATGCTTGGATGATGGATGGATGTGGATAGCAAGATCTGGGAACGGACAGTTGACAGGAGGAGTTGATTTCTAGAACTGCATTTTGTTCTTTAAGTAGCCAAACAGATCAAGATATTTAAGAAGAGTCTATTTAAGAGCGTATTAATGGACACAACCCATTTCTGAACTAAATAAATCTAAAATGTGTACCTTTATTAAACTTCCCGGACTTTGTTCATCTCTTCTGTTGTAGGAAGCGGTCAAATGTGGAATCCATCGAACTGTTCATGCTGGAGAAGTGGGACCCCCCAGTGTGGTGAAGGAGGTAAAGTACAATCTCATGGCAATAGTAATGGTTTATCATTGGAGCTGGAAATCTAAACTTACCTTGTGGTTGGGGTCCCACTAACCCCTAGAAACAAGACAAAGCAATACTTGCAGGAAAAAAAAAAAATACACTATTGGCTGATGAATGTCACTCATCCTGACCATATGTGGGAGTATGTGGCCTTTGGAAGGTCCTGCCTGGTAGATATTGCTCAGGTGAGTTTGAAAAATTGCTTTGGTCAAGGACAGCATCAGTGTAAGGGGTCTCCAGAGACCCCAATATGATCAAAAAACAATAGGATTTTCTTGATTTGGTCTTTAAATCATTTGGCAAGGTCGTCATACCATGTACTGCATGCCCACCTTCATTTCTACAGCTTACAGTCTTGGTTAACTGCCCTGCACAAAGAATCAGTGCATATAATGGGTTCTAGGTTCTCTTCTGGCTTGGAGTAATGACTATACCTCAAGGGCTCTGTGTGTTTCAGGCTGTGGAGGTGCTGAAGGCTGAAAGGATTGGACATGGCTACCATACTACGGAAGACCCAAATCTATATAAAGAGCTTTTGGAAAAGAATATGCACTTTGAGGTATGTGTGTTGGGGGTGGAGTAAGTGACCTACACCTCCCTTAAGAGTGATCCTGTCATTTTAGGGGTGATGAAGGCTTCAGGGGGGCCAAGTACTGCAAGAGAAACCTACTGAATCTGTCACCAAAAGTTGGACGAGTTATGGGAGTGGGAGAGTTTTAAAGGGTTGTTCACCTTTGAGTTAACTTTTGGTATGAGTGATATTCTGAGACAAATTGCAATTGGTTTTCATTTTATATCATTTGTGGTTTTTGAGTTATTTAGCTTTTTATTCAGCAGCCCTCCAGTTTGCAGGTAGGGTCCAAATTCCCCTAGCAACCATGCATTGATTTGAATAAGAGACTGGAATACGAATAGGAGAGGCCTGAATAGAAAGACGAGAAATAAGTGCCAATAACAATATATTTGTTGCCTTACAGAGCATTTGCTTTCAGATGGGTCAGAAGAGGAAGGCAAATACTATAACAAATAAATTATAAGCCATTTGAAAAGTTGCTTAGAATTGGCCATTCTATAACATACTAAGGGGCCAATTCACCAAGGGTCGAATATCGAGGGTTAATTAACCCTCGATATTCGACTGGGAATTAAAATCCTTCGACATCGAAGTCGAAGGATTTTAGCGCAAATAATTCGATCGAACGATTAAATCCTTCGATTCGAAGGATTTTAATCCAACGATCGAAGGATTATCCTTCGACCAAAAAAACTTAGGAAAGCCTATGGGGACCTTCCCCATAGGCTAACATTGAGTTCAGTAGCTTTTAGATGGCGAACTAAGGGGTCGAAGTTTTTTCTTAAAGAGACAGTACTTTGACTATCAAATGGTCGAATAGTCGAACGATTGTTAGTTCGAATCCTTCGATTCGAAGTCGTGGTCGAAGTAGCCCATTCGATGGTCGAAGTAGCCCAAAAAACACTTCGAAATTCGAAGTTTTTTTTACTTCGAATCCTTCACTCGAAGTTAGTGAATCGGCCCCCAGAAGTTAGCTTAAAGGCAAACAAACCATACTTTTAAGCAAAGTTTAAATGCCCTGGCACAACACCAAACACAAAAGTGCTATCCGATTCTTTTGATCCAGGCAAGAGCAGTTGGAGGCATGTCGTTTGCCTCTGCTTATAAAATATTTTAATACAAAGCAAAACCAGTAAAATCTATTAAAATATCATTATTGGATAAGCATGTTAGGTTTACGGAGTCCTTGTGTTTACCTGAAAATATTCCTTTATGTTCCTTACAGGTGTGTCCGTGGTCGAGCTATCTGACTAGCGCGTGTCACCCAGATTTTACCAAACATCCGGCTATACAGTAAGTTTTTACTTCTTCAGCTGCTTGGGGTGAAACTTAAGAGTAAGTGGGGTTACTGTTTGGACACACCTTAAAAAGTATCCAGTGCAAAGGGGATATACGTCCAATATACATTCATTAACAATTTCCATTGGTTTTAAAATGCATTATTGCTTCTATCTAGGTCTAAGGCAGTACATCTTTTGGGGTTCAACATGTGGTCAGAGACCCTCATACCTAAATACAAAGATTTACAGAAATTATTGTACCAGCCACAATCCCAAGAATATCCCGGGAATCAAATGTGGCTTCAGACTGGGCTTCTAGTATTATCTCTAGTATTATTTAGGAGCGCAAATAGGCATTTCCCTATATTTCACCCTATCTGGCCTTCAAACTGCACCAATCTAGGTGCCCCATAGTTTGGGAACCAACTGTCCAAACAAAGTCCAGCCTCCCTTCAACTTCACATTTTTCTCTTGGATAGATTTAGGAAAGACAAAGCCAATTACTCACTGAACACAGACGACCCTCTGATATTTGGATCTACCCTGGACGTTGATTATTCGATTGCAGTGAAACACATGGGCTTTACAGAAGAAGAGTTTAAGCGAGTGGTAAGGCCCCTTTGGTTACAATTGTGATTAAAGTCATACAGATGATTCTAAACTGTCTGGATATCAGAAGTGGTGTCAGTGGGTGGGACTACATTTCAGCAGTCTGCCTCTGATAAAGGAAGACAATTGGGACCGAATTTATCACCATAGACAATAACTGATCACAGTAGGGGGCCTGTATCAGATAACCAGTCATAAACTTAGAGGGACCTGTATTTTTTTCAGTGGAGATGATATATGCACTATTAGAGGGCAATACATAAGGGTTTGACAGTGTTGGCAAAATCTGAATCATAACATCCATGAAGGCAGCCCATAAACTTGTAGCATCTGGTACTTCCACACAAGTTGAATTGAACTTTTTTCTTTGGAAAAATACATGTCCAAAGGGAAGTAATATATTCATGCAGGTGACGGAAGAAGCCATTTTCTTGAACTTAGGCCTATGCACGGTCAAGCCAAAGAAGATATCTAAAAGACCTTGCTTGAAGAGCAGGGTTTTTTTTAAGACCATCTTAGCCAACGTAACTACAAGATATTTTATCAGACATTTATTTTACCTTTTTTGCCATTTTAGAACATCAACTCTGCCAAATCAAGCTTTCTACCTGACAATGAGAAGAAAGAGCTGCTGTATAAACTATATGAAGCCTATGGCATGATCCTATCCACAGGACTCTGAAATTACATGTCAGTATACCAAATGCATTTAAAACACTCCCTGGGCAGAAGAGGCTTTTCCAAGTATTTGGAATACACCACAACCCAGATACAAAGCCAACTGGGATACATATTGTACCAAACCTGGCATGGCTCTGCTATATTATGGGAACAATTCTTTGTTCTGCATGACCAATTTATTTACTCAACAACATTACTCAACATTCTAAGTCTCTGTCTTATATATTTCCCTTATTAATCATATAAATCTCCGGTTGGGCTTCTGCACTCTAATCCCTGAGCTCCACCTTAACCGCTACTTATTAGAACCAAGGGAAGGAAAGTCTGGAGCCAATGCCTGGAACAAGAAGGAAACACGCACAGCCAAGATTATTTCTGGGTTTTTTTGTTCATAAATGTTAACACCTCTAAAATGTATTGGACAGCCACTGGTTTCTCATGAATGTACCAGGAATACAAAGAAAGAATATGAAGAAAATAAAAAAAAGTCTTAATTTTGATGCAAGTATATACATTTGTCTTTGGTTTCATAGATGCCAAGTCTCCAAAACAGGTTTCTGCTGTGCAGATATCTACATGGGTTTCTACTTATACATTACCCAAGTGTTCCTCAAACATACAAAATCCAAGATCCCCAGACTTATAATCCATTCCCTACAGATAACATATCAAATCAGATTCAATTTAAAAAGATTAACTCATCATCTGATGCAGTTTATAGTCTACACTTGGAGCTTTGTTCATACTGTACATATAAGCATTACGTTGTCCTAAAATTAGCAGAGTTAAACAACCAAAAGTCTTGTTGCAAAGTCAAAATCAATGTACTATCTACATTGTATTCCTGCTTTTATATGGATAGTCAATAGCATGTTTAATCTAAGTCTAAGCTAAAGAATATTTGTTGATGATTCAACATAGACAAAGGCACATTGGTGGCAACAAGAAACATTCCATAAATTGTAGTATAGAAAAATAACTTATTAAAGGAAAAGCATGATAAGTTCATATTAATTGCTCTAAAAAGTCAACAATTTTGAGCGGTTTGCCAAAATTTTAAAATCCCTTCTTAGAGGTCCAACCTTTGGCAGGAGCCCCCATTCAACATATAACAAGGTTACGGATATATAGAAACATTGGGGTAACAGTCACCCTGCTATAGTTCATGGGATACCCAGGTTACAAATAAGCACTCACCCCAAATCTCACCCTAACTGACCTTCAGACTGAGCCCCCTTAGCTCATAACAAGGTTACAGATATATAGAAACATTGGGGTAACAGTCACTCTGCTATAGTTCCAGGGGTACCCAGGTTACAAATAAGCACTCACCCAAAATCTCCCCCTAACTGACCTTCAGACTGAGCCCCCTTAGCTCATAACAAGGTTACAGATATATAGAAACATTGGGGTAACAGTCACCCTGCTATAGTTCCAGGGGTACCCAGGTTACAAATAAGCACTCACCCCAAATTTCCCCCTTACTGGCCTTCAGGCTGGGTCCCCTTAGCTCATAACAAGGTTACAGATATATAGAAACATTGGGGTAACAGTCACCCTGCTATAGTTCCAGGGGTACCCAGGTTACAAATAAGCACTCACCCCAAATGTCCCCCTTACTGGCCTTCAGGCTGGGCCCCCTTAGCTCATAACAAGGTTACAGATATATAGAAACATTGGGGTAACAGTCACCCTGCTAAAGTTCCAGGGGTACCCAGGGTACAAATAAGCACTCACCCCAAATCTCCCCCTAACTGGCCTTCAGTCTAAGCCCCTTAGCTCATAACAAGGTTACAGATATATAGAAACATTGGGGTAACAGTCACCCTGCTAAAGTTCCAGGGGTACCCAGGGCACAAATAAGCACTCACCCCAAAAGGTTGCATAACTTTCCTCTGCTCATCAGATTTATTTGCTTTTATCTAGATCGACCTTCAAAGGCTTCTACTTTAAACTGGCATTTTGTACAGTATTGGGATTCATAAGAGGGACATTTTTTATCTCAATGGTGCTTTATTCAATGTACTCAATGATTTGTTCACACAAAGAAAACCACTACTTCCTTATCCATGAAGAAAAAAGTAAAAAAAACAAAAAAAACACCATTCATTCATTCGTTTGAAAGTAATTAAATATCTATATATGTAGAATATATGTTTGGTTCTACATAAAAAATAGTACGTAAAACTTTGAATTAAAAAACAAAACAACGTTTTTGCGGTTGGCAGTTTGTGGTTGACAGATGCACGGTACATGGGTACTTGGTAGTGTTTGGTCCACTCAGATCCAATAAGGCAGTGCTTAAACGCAGCTGTGACGTGTGCTGTTGTGGTTCCAACGATGAATTCTGTCTTAAAGACCCAAGTTTAGGATCTTTCCCTGCAAGTTACACCATAGATACAAGTTATTGTTAATCCAATGTTAGCTCCATACCGTATCTTCTCTGTTTCATAGCCAGGGCCTTTCATGGTGTAGTGGCCTCCACTGCCAAGTTCCTATTAATCCAAGGTTAGCTCCATGCCTCTACTTTATGGTTTTATAGCCATGGAAATTTATTGTTGCATTATTGTGGGTGTAGTAGCCTCCCCTGCCAAGTTGCTGATAATTCAGTGGTAGCTCCATCCTGTATCTTCTCCATGGTTTCATAGCAATGGAAAAATATATTGTTGCTTTAACGGTGAGTGTAGTGGCCACCCCTGCCAAGTTCTTAATAATCCAATGTTAGCTCCATCCGATAACTTCTCCATGGTTTCATAGCCATAGAAATTTATTCCCCTGTGAAGTTCTTGATGATCCGACATCAGTTCCATCACATATCTTTATAGTAAAAGTCTCCAAGGAACAAATCATTTCATCACCATGATGTCATACAGCTTGCCAAAAATTCTGAATAAATAAGATCTACAGGCTAAAGGGGGCAAAAAAGTACCTTCAAAAAAAAATATCAGTATAATTGCATATTTTTTTTTTTTTTTTTTTTAGAAAAGGAAAAATAATGCTAAGGCAAGTTTGGATCACGTGGATCTTCAAGAAATGCATCTTACTTACTCACCAGAGTTCAGCAACATATTTACTCCATAGGCCACTGTATGCATGGAATTTTCCATATCCATAGTCCTAAAGTTTTGAGCAGGCAGGTTGCCTTTTGCATACAATGGTTTCTTCCTGTAAAAATATAGTTCATGTAGAGGTTGGCGAGACATATTGAGCTCACGATGGTGAGCTTCCCCCTTGTGCTTCTGGAGTCTGTACTTGCCCACTGTCTGAAGAGGTTGCCCCTTCTTTGTTCTCTGAAATGTCAAAAAATAGTCATAAAGAGACTGATCATCCAATAGGAAAGCTGACTAGTCTGTGTACACTCCATGCAACCACAATTCTGGGTTCAATACCAGCCAGGGCACCATATGCAAGGGATTTGTATGCTCTGCCCATAGACAATTTTAATAATTTAATACAGTTTGCGCAGCTCACATTTATTTACATATAGTTGTTTTGCATGTGGTTTTCCCTAAAAGCCTAAATTTTGCACTGCTGTACGAGTCTTTCCTTTATTTGTGAATTGCAGCCAAAGTCTCATTGCACACAAATATTTGCAAATGAGATAGGTGTTCGATTAGTTATCCACCACCAAATTTGTGGCATAACTGGAACGCAGAGTGTGTGCGTACGTTTTCGTAATTTACAATTATGCACTATTTAATCGGACCGCAAACAAAAATGTGCAATTATGCTTGCGTCCATTGTGCAAAGTTTAGTATGTCTCCCCCCAAACCAAAACCGATTGAATTTGCTAAAAAAAACCAAAAAAAAACACAGGACGGAGCTGTTATACATAGAACTGGCACTTTATCCATCTTCTTGGAGGTATGAGTTCATGGAGTTGGCATTGTACCTGTGTTACTGCCACGTGTTTGTAGGTTATTATACATAACATTGAATATGTGTTATCCGGACACGTGTTCAGGGGTATCATACATATAACTAGGTGTATTTAACCTATTAAGTTCTGGGGGTATTTACAGGCCTGTATTTATATATATCCAAACCAAAAACCACAGAATTAGAATTGTACACCCTCCACTGTAACCCTTTTTATGTGCGAATAAAAGCCGAATTTTGATGATAATTGTGCCGGATTCCTGATGTTCTTGGTCAGCGCCTGACAGCGATCTGTGGTTTTTGGTTCGGATGTAATAGCCGGTGAGGAGTGACTGGCTTATCGCGAGAGCTGCGATCAAGCAGGAAGGCATGTTGGTCCGGGTGAGCTCCGCCATTGACGCTCCGTGAGTAAAACTGTATTTATATATAATACACAAAAGCCATGAATATCCTGTAAATTATATCCTTATAAACGGTGACTAGTGATGTCATCAGTTATAAACGGTGACCAGTGATGTTATTTTTGTCACACGACTCCTAAAACTTGTGTATTATAATAAATAAAGTACCCCTTTTTGGAAAATATGAGGATATTATAAGTAACCTCGGAGTTCCATGACCTGTATAAAAGCACTCGGCCTTCCATGACCTGTATAAAAGCACTCGGCCTTCGACCTTGTGCTTTTATGTGGTCATGGAACTTTATGTGGTCAAGGGCTCATGCCTTGGGAGGCAGCTTTGGGGGGGGGACTTAGTTGCCTATATATAAAAAAATAAACAAATATAATTCTCCTGTTTGCAGCTGCCATCATAGTGATGTAAAAAAAACACAAAGAATAACTGGATGCCTGATCCCCTATTTCCTCCTGTGATGTCATAGGAGCTTTACAAGGGAGAGAGAAGCCAATAGGGAAAATTAATTATTACTGGGCGGCCCCACAGCAATGTCTGGAGTTTGACCTGTTTTAACAATTTTTATTGAAATTGTACATGAATTAGGTGGGACCCCTATACCTTCTGGGTCCCCCTGCAGCCACAGGGTCTGCTTCCTCTTTAGTTACACCAATGAGGACAACCTATCCTGGACTCGTACTAGTCACAAGCAAACCTTGTTCCAAACCTTTGCCTGACTTTCAGCTGGGCGACATACCTGACCCCTGAATGGCCAGCTCCCCCATGTTCTCCGACAACTCCCCTACTTGGCTTGCGCCATCTTCCTCTTTGAGGTCGGGGACGGCGTTCCTTCTGCCGGTTCGGTCGCAGGATATGAATTCAGAGTATGCAGACTCGACATCCATCATCACCAATTTCATATCAAATCAATTGGGTCTGAAAGGAGAAAAAGCAACAGGAGAAAAAGGTGAATAAAAGCAGAGTTAGAATGCGGATATTTCTATGCTTTGGATGAGCTATTCCCCATATGCTTCAAACAAACTAGTAGGGGTATACATGAGCCTTTACACCCCATTATGGATTGCTGAGCCAACTGCCTGGTTTGCAGAAAGAGCAGTAATAAGTTGAAAGCACCAATAAATCACTAACTTTATAATAACACAAGCAGAATGTTATGTATAACTAACCTTCTGTTGTTCAATTACAGGAACATACATGACATACTGTACATGTTTTTTTTCTTCCCTGAAGCCAATTATGTCTCCAGATTTACTTTATGCACCAGCAGAGGGCAGTAGATACATAAGAGAAATGATCGAGAGGAAGGCAACTTGGTCAAAATATTAACATTAGCCATTTAGGATATCAGATCCAACAGGAACAGCCATCAATGTAGCCTCTGTATTATAATCCACACCAATATGGGATGAATATACCTGCAAGTCATGTCCTGGCTGGAATTGAACCTAGAGCACTAGGGCTGTAAGACATCATACCTTACCATTGTAACACCAGGATGTCCTATCAAAAGGAGAGTGTGTACTTAGATGACTGGGAAATAGCTCAGCTTAAGCCCAGGGCAGGATCTTGAGAAGGATGGATGGGTACAATGACGTAGGCTAATTCTGGTTGCTAGGAAGCAGGGAAACCCCAGTTCAATTCCCATATCAGACCCTAATGAGCTCAGACACAAAGGTGAAGGGACATTCCCAACGCACTATATTAAGACTCTGTAAATGTCAGGGATGTTGCTCTGTTCGGCAAAATGTAGCTCCCATCATCTTACTGTAATATAGAAAACGCTACGTCAGGGTTAAATGTCAAGAGGCCCGAGGCTAAACTGATCAATATCGGAACGATTTTCGAGGAATTGCAAAATGCATCTACCGTTATACATCTTCATGCAGTTACACCATTACATGGAGGGAGGGCTTTGTAGAATAAAGCAAAATACATTGGGTCTTAGATTATAATGATTATACTAAAATGTGTAAAGATATTAGAAGTCACCTCAAGAGTTACACAATGTGTAGAAAAGCACTTGGCCTGCAGCCTTGCCCCTTATATGGTCACAGAACAGCCCCTCAGTGACTTCTAATATCCTTATCATTTACAGTAGGGGGTACATTATCCCTTATAATACACAAGTGATACTCAGAGTTCCCTGTATAACTCAGCCTGCAGCCTTGTGCCTTTATATGGTCACAGAACAGCCCCTCAGTGACTTCTAATATCCTTATCATTTACAGTAGGGGGTACATTATCCCTTATAATACATGAGTGATACTCAGAGTTCCCTGTATAACTCAGCCTGCAGCCTTGTGCCTTTATATGGTCACAGAACAACCCCTCAGTGACTTCTAATATCCTTATCATTTACAGTAGGGGGTACATTATCCCTTATAATACATGAGTGATACTCAGAGTTCCCTGTATAACTCAGCCTGCAGCCTTGTGTCTTTATATGGTCACAGAACAACCCCTCAGTGACTTCTAATATCCTTATCATTTACAGTAGGGGGTACATTATCCCTTATAATACACGAGTGATACTCAGAGTTCCCTGTATAACTCAGCCTGTAGCCTTGTGCCTTTATATGGTCACAGAACAACCCCTCAGTGACTTCTAATATCCTTATCATTTACAGTAGGGGGTACATTATCCCTTATAACACATGAGTGATACTCAGCGTTCCCTGTATAACTCAGCCTGAAGCCTTGTGCGCTATATATATATATATATATATATAGCATAATTCAGTTACCAGAACCCTGCAGTGAAATGACTTTGTAGCTAATGAGAGAATTGCCATAAGGAACTGACAGTGATTAAGCTCCCATTGATCTGAACCAAATCAATGAGAGGGCAAGCGGAGTTCAGTCATCCGGAAGGCGAGTGCTGCACTTTTCCAACCTATTAATGGTCACGCAAAAGGCCTTCGTGGCCTTGAATTTATCACAGATTCCCGCTCTCCTTTTGGAAAACAAAAGCTGTAACGTTTCGGGAGACGCTCCATATTGGAAATACGATAAAACTGCGGTTAACGACTCGCAGGGAACCGCTCATCTCCGCCGGGCACCTAACTCCCTTTTTATTCGAACGTAACCCTTTGAACGCTGATCGAGGCGATGTAGATTAATCCTTGTACAAAGTTCTGACAGCACTGGATGGGTTAAAGGGGCTCTGTTGTCTGTTACGGGAAGCAGTGAATTTAATACAGATCATGAAAATAAAAATGATTTGCTGGTACAATTTAAGGAATAACAAGAGAGACACTACATTAGAGGAAGAGAAAACACGGTTGATAATCAGATAAAGGCCATTATTAGTCCTGGGCGGCTTGTTGTGGAGATTCAGAGGGACAGATAAAAGCAAGTTGCCAGTACTTGCAGAACCAGCAGGGAAACACAATAGACTGCAATTACCAGTGTCCTTGCTCTTTTGGCTTCCTCTGAGGTTTCAAAAGGGAAATCCTATTGAGCTTATTTCATTGTGGGGCTCTCGCATTGGTTCCTGGGGAGGAGGGAAGAATTACAAGGTTGTACATCTGTAAATGAGAGCGTGATGGGGCGATGAAGCTGGTCGTACCCAGCAACACAATAGGGAACGAATATTATTCCATATCAACCCCCCCGTGGTAAATCAGTGTTGGTGTGACCCACCGAGTTCAGCTGGGTCAGAGCTTAAAGGGGATGTTCACCGTTAAATACACATAGTAGAGAGGGATATTCTGAGGCAATTTGCAATTGGTTTTCATTTTTTATTTAGCTTTTTATTCAGCAGCTCTCCAGTTTGTAATTTTAGCAACCGGGGTGCTAGGGTTCAAATGAACCTATACTTTTACCACCTTTAGGCTGGTGCCACAGCCGAATCGTCAGTTTTTGTGCCCACAATAAACACTTTTGGATTTTAGTCGTAAGACCTGCTCCTTTTATGGACTGTATTACGACTTAACACGTAAGGATTGCACCCAGGCAGTAGTTTATGCATCTTTTTCGTGAGTGCCAGTAGTCTCCATATTGAGATATATATATATATATTTTATATATTAGCAATGCAATAGAAAGTTTCGTTTGGACCTTCATCAGGATTCAAACAGTGAAAACATATCTATATCTATCTATATCTATCTATATCTATCTATATCTATCTATCTATATCTCTATATATATCTATATCTATATATCTATATCTATATATATATTCAAATCTGGAAAAAACAATTCCTTCCTTTCAGTGTTTTTATTTATATACACACACACACATATAGCCACTCCAACGTTTCGGTCCACTTTGGGACCTTTATCAAGGATGAAGGACAATAGTAATTAGTGCTTAGTTTGGAAACTTTTGGTTTATTTGTAGGGCCCACACAATGTTGCTATTCATTTAACAGATGACTCTGCTCTGATTGGTCCATTTCCATTTCCTGAGACTGTTCTAAAGTGCTGATTGGGTACAGTATGTCATTAACCTCTAAAATATTAAATGTTCTACTGGGTTCTAGCCATGAGAATATTCTTATCATTTGATTGGCTGCAGGTTTGTTTTAACCCTCAGAATATTCTAATGCTCCGATTGGCTACAGGTTGGGATTTAAGAATCTCCTAATAATCTAAATGGCTACAGGCCACCGCCGCATATGTCTTTTTAAAAAAAGTAAAAAAATCCTCTGCCAACCCACTAGGCCAAATACTTTGTGTCCTATGAGAACCCCAGAACTCTAAATGGATGTTCATTATCCTAAATCAGAGCAAGTAAATGAATACAGGTAGTTGCCAAATATTTATAGGGTCAGACCCCCCCCTTAAAAGGTTGAAACTTTGGTGATGGCCCCCCTTAACTCATAGCAAGGTTACAGATATAGGAAAACATTTGCCGTTTAGTACAAAAAAATCTTTCCCAATCCCCCCCCCCCCTTCTTTACATCTAGATACAGGTTTCTTTGTGGTGCAGTGTTTGGAAATACCAACACCCCGAGGGTCCAGTGAGCTTTAGACATCACTTTCACTCTGACATGCCTGGTATTTAGAAACAGGAGCTGCCACCAACTGTTTGTGTTATGGACACAGCAAGTATCAAGACTGGGCAGCTGCTCCGTGCTACAAACAAACCCCATCCCAGGCAACATGCTACTAGCCATTCAGGCCCTTACTAGCCATTCAGCTTTAGTGGGAGATAGCATGAAAGGCAAGAAGGTTGGGTATTTATTTTACTGTGGGTTTGTAAATCTGTATCACTGATTTTCCCTTAGCTGACAGTATTTCCTTTAGAAGTAACAGTATTATAGGGTTGGTTCACTTTTAATTTAACATGACTAATTCTAAGCAAATTTTCAATTTTTTATATATTTTTTTTAATGATTTGCCTTCTTCTTTCCATGTTTTCAAATGGGGGTCAATGACCTCATCTTAAACCGAAGGCACTGTAAGGCTACACATTTATTGTTATTGCTACTTTTTATTCCTCATCTTTCTATTCAGGCCTCTCCTATTCACATTCCTGTCTCTTAATCAAATTAATGCATGGTTGCTAGGGGAATTTGGACCTCAGCAACCAGATTTTTGAATAAAAAGCTAAATAACTCAAAAACCACAAATAATAAAAATTAAAACCAATTGCAAGTTGTCTCAGAATATCACTCTCTACTTCATACTAAAAGTTAATCTTTTGCGGCACGACCCACCATGGCCCAGCCCCTTTTTACATCACGGTTCACCCCTTTTTGCATCATGGCCCACCCCCTTAGTTCCCCCCTCTATCACTGGTCGGTAAAACTTTCTTGAAAAGGTGGCAACCCTATATACGTATGGCTTGGACCTACCATACAGACTAAAACTTGGGGACATAGCTCAACTGTATGTTCAAAGAGAAGCCATGTGATATGACTTCTGGTTACGCCTCCTTGTTGCCCCCTATTATGAAAGTTTGAAAGTTGGGTCTAGGGTTGGACTGAGCTCATACCTGCTCGCCGATCGGCTCACATCCTCTCTCCCTATTGGCCCACGGAAGCCCCTTCCCCAATTGGCCCACACCTGCTTAACCCCCCACACCTTATCGGCCCACACCCGCTCCAGCAGGAGGGGTGCCAAGAGGGCCCTTCGTGTTGCAGCCCCCGTGGGCTCAAAATGTTCCAGTTCAATTGTAAAATAGGTTTCATAATCCAAATGGACAAAGTCACATAATGGCTGATACCTAGGGTTGCCACCTGGCCGGTATTTTACTGGCCTGGCCGGTAAAAATGATGGTTGATCCCGATGTTATTAATAGGGAAAAAATAAATTTATAGGAAGGCCGGTATTTTTATCCAGAAAAGGTGGCAACTCTACTGATACCTGACCCATCCCAGCCTAATACACAAGCTCTGTATAGTGCAGCAAATGATGATCCCCCAGCATTTAATACTGTCTATAAAACATTGACTTACAGTGAAACCGGATCCTCGGTAGTTCGAGGTTTTGCTGTAGAGAAGTTCGTCTTAATGACAAGATCATTAAATGTATCGGTTTCCCAGAAGCTAAGAGAGTAAGCACAGCTCAAATCCAACCTCCTAGGGAACCTTAATGACTTGCTATAGGGCTCATAGTTTTATGGTATCTCTCTGTACAGAAGGTGGAGTCCTGCAGCGGGTCGGGTACCACCTGCAGGTATAGACGCGGGTCGGCGGTTCTGCGGGTTTACGGGTCGGGCCTTCTCAATATCGGTTTTTACTCATTTTTTCTGATCACACCTACTTCCGATGATGTCCCTTCCTGATGGTCAGCGAGTCGCGGGTCCGGGTTGCGGATAAGGTACTTGCGGGTCGGGTAGTGGGTCCAATCGGGTAAGAATGCGGATTGCAGGTATGGGTCGGGTACGGGTTCCAAAAATGGACTCTAACTTAAGGTCCCCATACACATGCTGTTAAAAGTGGCCGACAGACCGAATCGACAGCTTATTGGCCCGTGGGTGGGGCCATTGGACAGGCTTCCCCGATCGAAATCATCGCAATCGGGCAGGTTGGTTTTCATTTTTCATTATCTGTGGTTTTCGAAATATTTAATATTTAATATGTAAAGCAAAAAACCGACACTCACGAAATGGAGGTCAAGCGTGCCTGGGTGCAGTCCAAGGTCGGTAACATCAATTAGAAGTGGTAGAGATCGCACTCACAGGTCTAAATATAGAAAAAGAAAATTTATTGTGGACAATAAACTTGTCCACAATAAATTTTCTTTTTCTATATTAAGACCTGTGAGTGCAATCTCTACCACTTCTAATATATATATATATATATATATATATATATATATATATATATATATATATATATATATATATATATATATATATATATATATATATATTAAAAAGATGAGTAATAAAAAGTAACAATAACAATACATGTGTAGCCTTACAGAGCTTTTGTTTTTAGATGGGGTCAGTGACCCCCTGTTTGAAAGCTGAAAAGAGTCAGAAGAAAAAAAAGGCAAATACTTAAACTATAAAAAATAAATAATGAGGACCAACTGAAAAGTTACTTAGACTTGGCAGGTGTATTTTTAGCTGACACCATTGCTTTCCCACTCACAGACGTCTGCTTTTATGTAAGCAATACATAGGCTGCTGACTGGTTGCTATGGGTTACTAGACTTTTGTTATGAGAAACTGTGGTTTTTAAGATGTTTGAAAATATAATTGAAAGCAGTGTTTGTCTGCCCCTTTAATGTACTCAACTGTAAGGAAGAAAGTCTGCCTTTTGGTAAGTCGCTGTGGGCTGCAAGCGAGAAACAAATGCAACTTTTATCCAGTAACATTTGAACATTTCAGCACTATAAATCCAAGATCAAATACTTTTTCTCATTGGCTGATACCCAAGCACGTTCTGCTAGTATGTTATATAAGAGCAATTTACATTGTGTGTTTTTCCAGAGAGTCAGGAACACAAACACACACTAATAAATAATACCAGCGCTGGATTCCAATGTCATCTCCTAGGTGGCTGGTAGTTTGCCATGTAGAGGGGATAAACACTATAAAACTATGGCAGCATAGGTATTCCCCTGTTCTAAGCACAATTCAGCAGGAACAGTCCCCTAATTTGCTCATAGTCTGTACAGAGAGATCCCATAAAACTATGGCAGTATAGGTATTCCCCTGTACTAAGCACAATTCAGCAGGAACAGTCCCCTAAATTTGCTCATAGTCTGTACAGAGAGATCCCATAAAACTATGGCAGCATAGGTATTCCCCTGTACTAAGCACAATTCAGCAGGAACAGCCCCCTAAGTTTGCTCATAGTCTGTACAGAGAGATCCCATAAAACTATGGCAGCATAGGTATTCCTCTGTACTAAGCACAATTCAGCAGGAACAGTCCCCTAAGTTTGCTCATAGTCTGTACAGAGAGATCCCATAAAACTATGGCAGCATAGGTATTCCCCTGTACTAAGCACAATTCAGCAGGAACAGTCCTCTAAGTTTGCTCATAGTCTGTACAGAGAGATCCCATAAAACTATGGCAGCATAGGTATTCCCTGTACTAAGCACAATTCAGAATGTTATTTGTATTGACAAGGCAGCCAATATGGAGAAGAGAAGGAGGAGCGGTTCTTAAAAGGGTTAAGAGAAATCTAAACATGGAGGCCACCGACGCTGAAGGTTCATATTTTTCATGGGACATGCATGGACGATAAGGTTTATTTGCAACACAGTCACTTTACAGGATCTCTATGTCTCTGCCACAAACAGGCTATTCATTTTTTTCAGCATCTGTTTGCACAGCTGAACGCTTCAGAACCCCCAGATTCAGCAGGAACCGGCTCTGGAGAGGAATCAATACAACAGAATTAACATTCCGATGTGTCACTAGGCAAAGGGAAAAGCTTGAGGGTTTTTGTTTTTTTTCCTTCTTCAATTGAATATTCTCTCCTTTACTTTCCAAGACTGCAGTTCAGTTCCTCCAGACCCCGGGGTTATTTATATCTGGTGTCAGTACCCCCGAGTGTGCAATGCCCAAGATTTATACTATTTCTATACAGGGGACACCCACATCCAGCAAAGGCCAATATCTGCTGCATGGAATATTTATAGGTGAATCCTGGAAACATACAGAGCAATGTATCACAATGGGCCGGTCTCTCTTGCAAGGTTTAGTAACCAGGCCGGGCCCAAGTTGGTTCATTGTTCTCTTATTCTGCGGCTACATAAAGAATGGTTAGGATTTTTGGATGAAATGGAAAATTGCAAATAAAATAAAGTTATCCATAAGCCTAATGATAAGTTGGGTAAGTGAAGGCTTCCAGGGGATGATGGGAGTTGCAGTTAAAGAATAAGATTTCTTATTATCCATAAGCCTAATGATTAGTTGGGTAAGCGAAGGCTTCCAGGGGATGATGGGAGTTGCAATTAAAGAACAATATCTTTGATTATCCATAAGCCTAATGATATGTTGGGTAAGCAAAGGCTTCCAGGGGATCATGGGAGTTGCAACTAAAGAACAAGATTTCTGATTATCCATAAGCCTAATGGTAAGTTGGATAAGCGAAGGCTTCCAGGGGATGCTGGGAGCTGCAGTTAAAGAACAAGATCTCTGATTAACGTCGATTTTGGGGAGGGCCCTTCATTGCCAGGGGTTCCGCTTACTTTCACTCCAGCTCTGCAGAAAAGGGGAGCAACCCAGTACTGGAAAGGTGACCCTGGTCTGTAAAGGGAGTAATAAGTTTTGCCACCTTGTTTTTTTGGTTTTTTTTTAGAAAAACGGGCAGGGGGCTGGCTGGTGATGTAGGTGGGTGGGCCGGTGCACCTGGGGGCGGGTGACGTCGGGGACAGGCCGGTGACATTAAAATCGCCACGCCATTCACTTCAATGCCCTGTCCGGATTTCCGAATTTGGAAATCCAGACAGGAACTTTTCAAAAACCGGGCTGTCCAGGTGAAATCCAGACAGGTGGCAACCCTATGAATACATAAAACACGTGGCCAGTAGCATGTTTTGTAGCCTCTATGTAATACACTGGCCCAACCTGGCCTTACCAGAACTATATGGGTGCTTGGTCTGGAAGGGATAGGTTAGGTAGGAATTCCAAAATAGACTTGCGCTGTAATGTTGTGTTATAACTCCGTATATGCACCGGTGTGATCCCCTGCTTGCTGGTTACTTCTTTCATAAAGGGGTGGTTCCCCTTTCAGTTCACTTTTAGTAGGTTATAGAATGGGTAATTCTATATAAAATTTCAATTGGTCTTCCTTATTTATTCTTTATAGTTCTTTATACTCTTTCCAGCTTTCAAACAGGGGTCACTGACCCCTTCTATATACAAAATCCTCTGTAAGGCTGCAAACGTGTTATTATTGCTACTCATCTTTCTATTCTAGCTTTCTCCTGATTATCTTCCAGTCTTGTATTTGAATTAAGGCATGGTTGCTAGGGTCATTTGGACCCCAGCGACCAAACTGCTGAAATTGCAAACGGGAGAGCTGCTGAATAAAAAGCGAAATAACTCAAAAACCACAAATGATAAAAAAAATGAGAGCCAATTTGAAATTGTCTCGGAATATCCCTCTCTACATGATGCTAGAAGTTAATTCAAAGGTGAACAACTCGTTTAAGAAAGAAGTAGCCGACAAGCAGGGGATCCCACCTGTGCATATACTGAGTCATAACACAACATTACAGCTCAAACAACCTTTTAAGGAAATCCCCAGGCGCACACCCAAGGGCGTAACCAGGTCCGGACTGAGAATTAAAATAGGCCCTGCCACTTCAGTACACAGAGGCTCAATCAGCCCTCACAGAGGCCCAAACAGCCCCAACAGCCCACTAAATACTGACTTTCTATGGAACCATACAGCAGCCCCTCTGGCATTTGCCAGAACCCATAGATTGCCAGTCCAGGCCTGGGCGTAGCTACTGAGGAAGCAGACCCTGCGGCCCAGTAATATCACACTACACCACTTCCTCAAGCGAGCCCAAAAACACACAGGGCTGCCCCCCTACTTGCTTCATTCTGCCGTGCCGGATACATCTGTTGTAATGTGATATATGTGCATTATTACTCGGCTATACATCAGCATCATAGAGCCATCTCTCCCTGCTCTGCTCCATTCAAGGGAAATAATCTGCACACAATCCTGCTTCTAATTAGAGCATATTTCCCCTTTAGGCTGAATTCCACTTATGGCGGTGACTAACATGAAATGAGATCAGTTATATAACAGTTGTTCCGCTGACTGTAGAAATAATACACTATAGATCCTTTTATGGCACTAAACCCAATATCACATATCTCATCGTTCCGAATAGACCTGCAGTAGAATTCCTGATAATAGAGGTCTGAGAACTATTATCCAGAATGCTCCTGACCTGGGGTTTTCAGGATAACAGATCATTCTGTAATTTGGATCTTTATACTTTTCGATTTTAAATAAACCCAATAAGCTGGTTTTGCTTCCAATGGGGATTACCTGTAAGTACAGTATATTTTAGTTGGGATCAGTACAAGGGACTGTTTTATTGTTATCAGTACAGGATTACCACGCTTGCACACCCTGGCTCTCCACGATAAGATGACCCGGTGCACTGTGAAGGAGGCCTCGGCAACCTCAATAGTACTAACGAAGAAAGATTTCACTGGCACACAAAGGTTCTTTCAAGCAGGTACAAGCCCTTGCTGAGTTTATTTTGCAGAAGTGCAACGTTTTGGGGTGAACCCCTTTATCAAGCATGCTTGGTAAAGGGGTTCACCCCGAAACGTTGCACTTCTGCAAAATAAACTCAGCAAGAGACTGTTTTATTGTTACACATCATTTTTAAGAATATGGATAAAAGAGTCTATGGGTGGCAGCTTCCTATAATTCAGAGCTTTCTGGATAGCGGGTTTCCAAATAACAGATCCCATACCTGTACTCAGCTAGCAAAGCTGACATTCTAATGATTCAGAATAATCTCTTTAAAAATGTAATAACATATTGCCGTCCACATGAATTATTGCTTTCACAAATTCAGTACAGGTATGGGATCCGTTATCCGGAAAATCCGTTATTCAGAAAGGTCAGAATTATGGAAAGGCCGTCTCCCATTGACCACATTTTATCTTAATAAAATTTTTAAAACTGATTTCCTTTTTCTCTGTAATGATAAAACAGTGCAGGTATTCCCCTGTACTAAGCACAATTCAGCAGGAACAGTCCCCTAAGTTTGCTCATAGTCTGTACAGAGAGATCCCATAAAACTATGGCAGCATAGGTATTCCCCTGTACTAAGCACAATTCAGCAGGAACAGTCCCCTAAGTTTGCTCATAGTCTGTACAGAGAGATCCCATAAAACTATGGCAGCATAGGTAATCCCCTGTACTAAGCACAATTCAGCAGGAACAGTCCCGAAGTTTGCTCATAGTCTGTACAGAGAGATCCCATAAAACCATGGCAGCATAAGTATTCCCCTGTACTAAGCACAATTCAGCAGGAACAGCCCCTAAGTTTGCTCATAGTCTGTACAGAGAGATCCCATAAAACTATGGCAGCATAGGTATTCCCCTGTACTAAGCACAATTCAGCAGGAACAGTCCCTAAATTTGCTCATAGTCTGTACAGAGAGATCCCATAAAACTATGTCAGCATAGGTATTCCCCTGTACTAAGCACAATTCAGCAGGAACAGTCCCCTAAGTTTGCTTATAGTCTGTACAGAGAGATCCCATAAAACTATGCATAGGTATTCCCCCGTACTAAGCACAATTCAGCAGGAACAGTCCCCTAAGTTTGCTCATAGTCTGTACAGAGAGATCCCATAAAACTATGTCAGCATAGGTATTCCCCTGTACTAAGCACAATTCAGCAGGAACAGTACCCTAAGTTTGCTTATAGTCTGTACAGAGAGATCCCATAAAACTATGCATAGGTATTCCCCCGTACTAAGCACAATTCAGCAGGAACAGTCCCCAAAGTTTGCTCAAATAGCACTACAGACTACAGACCCTATAGCCCATTGCTATAGCCCCTCGCTCAGAGCTCATATGATACCACTTACCATCAGACAATCCAGAGCCTAATAGGATGCAAGGCTGAAGCTGACAGAGTGCTGCTGTTCTAACATGCAGAACAAATTCTTACAGAAAAATCAGCCAAGTCGAATACATTTTCCTATATTTGCCTACCATTAAATCTCTGGGCATTTGCATAGTTACTGAGCACAAGAACTGTCTCTGTATTGTTTTAGCGCTTCATTTCACAGCACACATTCTATAATTAGATTCCCCCTAATGGCACTATATCTATAACAACACTATGTATATTAACCCAGCTGTGACCTCTCCAATATTCCAAGTATTTAAATAATGTGGCTCTGGTAACTCTCCTTTACTTGAATTTAATGGGGGGGGGGGGGTTGTTTTTCTATAATACTGCAGCAAAGCAAGAGAGTCAGCATTCACGGCAGCTTCTGAAGCATAAAATAAACTCATACTGAATTCTGATCGGAACAAACAATTTCCCATACATTTTCCTATCAAGATAAAATTCTAAGCTAAAATACAAAGCCACAATGAGGATTCCAAGAATGGTTGAAATACTGCCTGCCAGAGACATGCTTAAGGGGTCCAAGTGAAGCTGTCATTGGTAGGGATGTAGCGAACTGTTCGCCGGCGAACTTGTTTGCGCGAACTTCGACCGTTTGCGTCCGCCGAATGTTCGCGAACGTCGCGCGACGTTCGCATTTTCAGTTCGCGTTCGATCGTTCGACCATTTGACCATTCGAATTCCTTCGACCGCTAAAAATCGAACGATTTCCATTCGTTCGAACGATTGTAAGCATTCGAATGAATGAAAAGCATTCGATCGAATGCTTCAATCGTTCGATCGAACGATTAAAATCCTTCGATCGAACGATTAAAATCCTTCGATCGTTCGATTCGAACGATTTTAGCGGTGTTCGAAGTTCGCGAACTGTTCGCGAACTGTTCGCGAACGTTCACATTTTTTGCCAGTGTTCGCGAACGGCGTTCGCGAACACCAAATCGGCAGTTCGCTACATCCCTAGTCATTGGCCCTGCAAAGAAGAAATTGGAGTGTAAACTGTGGGATAGCAGGTATAGTAGGGAGAGATGTGTCTATAGTAACAGTGGATAATAGTCTCTGGGAAGGGAGTGTGACTGTGGGATAGCAGGTATAGTAGGGAGAGATGGTGCCTATAGTAACAGTGGATAATAGTCTCTGGGAAGGGAGTGTGACTGTGGGATAGCAGGTATAGTAGGGAGAGATGGTGCCTATAGTAACAGTGGATAATAGTCTCTGGGAAGGGAGTGTGACTGTGGGATAACAGGTATAGTAGGGAGAGATGGTGTCTATAGTAACAGTGGATAACAGTCTCTGGGAAGGGAGTGTGACTGTGGGATATTTAGGTATAGTAGGGAGAGATGGTGCCTATAGTAACAGTGGGATAATAGTCTCTGGGAAGGGAGTGTGACTGTGGGATAGCAGGTATAGTAGTGAGAGATGGTGCCTATAGTAACAGTGGATAATAGTCTCTGGGAAGGGAGTGTGACTGTAGGATAGCAGGTATAGTAGGGAGAGATGTTGTCTATAGTAACAGTGGATAATAGTCTCTGGGAAGGGAGTGTGACTGTGGGATAGCAGGTATAGTAGGGAGAGATGGTGTCTATAGTAACAGTGGATAATAGTCTCTGGGAAGGGAGTGTGACTGTGGGATAGCAGGTAAAGTAGGGAGAGATGGTGTCTATAGTAACAGTGGATAAAAGTCTCTGGGAAGGGAGTGTGACTGTGGGATAGCAGGTATAGTAGGGAGAGATGGTGTCTATAGTAACAGTGGATAAAAGTCTCTGGGAAGGGAGTGTGACTGTGTGATAGCAGGTATAGTAGGGAGAGATGGTGCCTATAGTAACAGTGGATAAAAGTCTCTGGGAAGGGAGTGTGACTGTGGGATAGCAGGTATAGTAGGGAGAGATGGTGTCTATAGTAACAGTGGATAATAGTCTCTGGGAAGGGAGTGTGACTGTGGGATAGCAGGTATAGTAGGGAGAGATGGTGTCTATAGTAACAGTGGATAAAAGTCTCTGGGAAGGGAGTGTGACTGTGGGATAGCAGGTATAGTAGGGAGAGATGGAGCCTATAGTAACAGTGGATAATAGTCTCTGGGAAGGGAGTGTGAGTGTGGGATAGCAGGTATAGTAGGGAGAGATGGTGCCTATAGTAACAGTGGATAATAGTCTCTGGGAAGGGAGTGTGACTGTAGGATAGCAGGTATAGTAGGGAGAGATGGTGCCTATAGTAACAGTGGATAATAGTCTCTGGGAAGGGAGTGTGAGTGTGGGATAGCAGGTATAGTAAGACAAGATATTGTATAGATGCACTATGCCACTATTAACCACCTAGCACCCATACTGTGTATACTTATACTGTACAGTCTATGGGAAACAATGTGGCAAATACCATCATATACATAAGGCCAAACTTTTTGCACACATAGGTTGTCATTTATAAACACTGAGCAAATTTGCACAAGGGCAGTAACCCATGGCAACCAATCCAATAATTACTTTTCAGTTCAGCCTGCAGCTATACATTGGTCGCTCTGGGATACTGTCCAGGTGCAAATTTGTCCGGTCTTTATAAATGAGCTGCACAATGGGCTGGAATAAGATGCAAAATAAAAATGCTGTAGTTAGAATATATGAAGGTCGTGCTTGAAGAAGTAGATCCAATGCTGGAGTTGGTTTGTACCACGGAGGCTTTCTGCTTGTGCAACAATTTGTGAGCCAAATGCAAATTGGGAGTTTGAAAAGCAAATCCTTTGGCTCAGCGCTCAGCTCTAATTACAAGCTTGCAATCCCTTCAAAGAAATCTGTTATTAAGTGATGCCCGAGGAACAAAATGCGCTGCTTTATTCACTTTTCTCTCCTTTCCGAAAATGCTGGGAGCTCATCCCGAGTCAAATTCTGCCGCTCACAGAGTTGGGCCAAATCCGATCAGGGAAACCAATGGCGGAGTCGCTTAATTATACTGGAAATGAGCGATTCTAGAATTTATAGCAAAGAACTCTTGCCCACAGCAACTCTATAAAGAAATGCCAGCGTGCATTGGCCCAGGTCATTAGGAGCTGGCATAATTACGGAGCTAATTAACACACAACTCTGGATTTAGATTCTCATGGGAACTGTAGCATTTACAGCGTAATATCTTCAGATCTGCTCTCCTGCAACTATAGGGGTTAGCATAAATTAAAGGGGTGAAATATTTGCCTTCCTCTTCTGATTCCTTCCAGCTTTCAAATGGGGGTCACTGACCCCACTGCAAGCACAAATGCTCTATAAGGACACATTTATTATTACTTTTTATTAGGGATGCACCGAAGCCACTATTTTGGATTCGGCCGAACCCCCGAATCCTTTGCAAAACATTCGGCAGAATACCGAACCAAATCCGAACCCTAATTTGCATATGCAAATTAGGGGTGGGAAGGGGAAAACATTTTTTACTTCCCTGTTTTGTGACAAAAAGTCACGTGATTTCCCTCCCCTAATTTGCATACGCAAATTAGGATTCAGATTCGGTTTGGCCAGGCAGAAGGATTCGGCCGAATCCAAATCCTACTGAAAAAGGCCAAATCTTGAATCGAATCCTGGATTCGGTGCATCCCTACTTTTTATTACTCCTCTTTCTATGGTACTTTGGACCCTGGCAACAAGATTGATAACATTGCAAACTGGAGAGCTGCTGAATAAATAACTAAACTCAAAAACCATAAATAATAAAACCATGAAAACCAATTGCAAGTTGTCTCAGAATATCACTCACTTACTGAGCTTAGGGACCCACTCACAATATACAGTACACATAGAATAGAAATGTCACAATATAAGGCTGATTAGTAATTAATACACATAATTACTACATGGCAGCACAGAAACCAGTGCAATTAGCATCAGAATTTAATAATCAGCAAACCTGTAGCATCAGCTTATATTACAGCCAGGGAAGCTCATTTTCTGCTGGATAATTAGTGACGAGCCCTAAGCTTAGCTTCTCAACAGCCAATCAGAGCCCACTGAGCATGTGAGTGTCACAGACACTTTCCAAGATGGTGACCCCCTGTGACAAGTTTGAAGTCCTGGATCATTGCTGCTATTGACAAGCTGAAACTTTAGCCTCGTGCAATAAGTTCACTATATAAAATATGACATTTTTAGCCATTCATTTTTAGAGTTTAGTTCTCCTTTAATCTGAGTCACTGGTGGGGGACATACCAGCTACATTTGCCTAATGAGCAGACTATTCTGATGTCTCATAATTCCAAATGTAAATCAGCACAGAAGACAAGAGTCCATACAGTGTCGGACTGGGATATCAGGGGCCCACTAGAAAACCTTAGGCTGAGGGCCCACTTTCCAAACTTTTATACCTCCTCTCCTCACTCAACCTCTTTATTCTCCTAGTCTCTTTTCTCTTCATACTATACTCTATTCTTCCATTATTAAGCCTCTTTATTCCCATAAAGAAATAGAGAATGACCATGAAATAGGCCAAGAGATTAGAAGCAGGAGGGCCCACTGACACCTTGGCCCACCGGGAGTTTTCCTGGTATCCCGGTGGGCCAGTCCATATTACATCATTGACATAATGTCTTTTACATCACTGCCAGAACGATTTCACCTATTTGGTCACATGAGAATCTTGGGGCAGAAATAGCTTCCTCTTCAGGGACTTGCGAGTGACGCTACAATGAGCCGACTCTCATTCCTGAAGGTGATTGTGACCTCATCGCTCATGAGAAGGAATCCTGTCCTACTATTCCCCTCATTTCTGGGTCATGTGAAGCACAAAGCACAGTCTGCAATAAAAGCTGTTGCAAATGGTAAAAATTTTGCCTAATGAAAAATGTTCTTCTAAGCAACTTTCCAATATACATTCCTTTCAGTATCAGTCAGTCCCTTTTGCGTCGCTGGCTGCGACTATTAAAACCAAGTTTTAAAAGCCAAAACCCCAATTCTGAGATTGCCATGAGTGCTTCTACATGGGTCTGGCTTCTGCTACATTGCTTCACGAGTCAGAACTAGCAGTACAGAGAAAAGAAAAGTGATAGACAGGAGTGGAGTTTCAAATGAAAACCGGAAACTGTCATGTTTAGAAACAAAATGTCAGATATGCTCATTGCAAAAAGGAAAGGTTGAGAGAGCACTCTATGGCTTAATAGAAATGTACTAAAATACATGCTCATCCTTACAATTGATTTATTCTGGTTCCGATCAGCCCTCCAAGCAATCGGTAATTACTGCCGAATATTTGGTATTTTTTATCCTAACCGATCCCATCTTACGAGTAGTTGAGGGAGGGTATTGCTCGATCAGAGATATAATTTATATCCGTGGGCCCTTGAGAACGAGAAATGCAATAAGATAAATTCAATATTCTCTTATATTGACTCTAGGATAATCTTTTTCCATGCCTTTTAACCTAACAATTTAATCTGCTACGTACAAGTGACTCATACTGCAAGTCCCAGACAAACAGCAGGAGTCATTTGTCTTCCAGCTTTCAAATGGGGGGAGGGGGTCACTGACCCCATCTTAAAAAAACAAATGCTCGGTAACATTATAAATGTATTGTTATTATGATTTTTTTTTTTATTACTCATCTTTCTATTTAGGCCTGTTCTATTCATATTCCAGTCTATTATTCAATGCATGGTTGCTAGAGGGATTTGGACTCTAGCAACCAAGATTGGTGAAATTGCAAACTGGAGAGCTGCTGAGTAAAAAACATAAATAAGTCAAAAACCACAAATAATAAAAAATGAAAACCAATTGCAAATTGTCTCAGAATATCTATATATATAAATATAAATATAAAGGTGAACAACCCCATTTGTAACAATGCCGCCAATGTCCAAGGATTTCAGACATTTTTCACTGCATGCTCTACTCTACTTTTAGTGGCAGAATATATTAATATTTCAAACCTGGATGAATGAGAACCATCACAGATATACTGAAGGCTAAGTGTTACAACCAAATAGTTGGAAAAAATTAATGACAAAAAAAAAAGAACTCAAAATATAATAAAGCCTTTACTTCCCCCTTACAAAAGCTTATGGTCAGATATGATGCTGCAACCATGGAGCAAAAATGTGGATTAGAAAAAGGTAATTAAAAATAAACACATTAAACGACTTTATTGCTCTTGGGCCGGGTTTTTTCTTTACTGAAGTCTCTGAACAAAGGAACATTCATTATTTTCCCCAGGCACTCCTACAGTCAAACAATCTGTGTTTACTTAGCCAGGGTTTGGCCACTAAATTCAGATTTTATTGAATGTTGCCATATCCTGGGTCATGAATTAATTAAACTGACCCCCCCACCCCCCCTCCGGCAGCCTTTCTGTCTATTGCAGATTTCCCAAAAGTAATGTCCAGTCGATTAAGATTTCAAGGGGAACTTAATCATCCCAAAAACATCTGTCATCATAGGGTCATCATATCTGTCCTGTGTCTTATAGGAAATCCATTGGTGTTAGTTTAAGGAGGTTTAGACTTCATTACTATCAGCCTGTGAAAACCAGTATGAAGTTTAAGCCTTATACAATATATATATATATATATATATATATATATATATATATCTATATATATATATCTATATATCTCTCTCTTTGGACAGAGACAACTTTTTTCTAATTTTGGTTCTGTACATTACCACATTGAATTTTAAAGGAAACAACTCGGATGCAGTTGAACTGGAGACTTTCAGATTTAATTCAGTGGGTTGAACAAACAGATTGCATAAAAATGTGAGGAACGAAAGCCTTTTTTTTAACACAATCGCTTTATTTCAGGGGCTCAAACGTAATTAGACAAATTAAAAAAGTAAAATGTTCATTTCTAATACTTGGTTGAAAACCCTTTTCTGGCAATGACTAGGGTTGCCACCTGGCTGGTATTTTACCGGCCTGGCCGGTAAAAATGATGGTTGATCCTAATGTTTTTAATAGGGAAAAAAGATCAATAAATAGGTAGGCCGGTATTTTTATCCAGAAAAGGTGGCAACCCTAGCAATGACAGCCTGAAGTCTTGAACTCATGGACATCACCAGATTCTGGGTTTCCTCCTTTTTAATGCTCTGCCAGACCTTTACTGCAGCGGCTTTCACTTGCTGTTTGTTTGTGGCCTTTCTGCCCGAAGTTTAGTCTTCGACAAGTGAAATGCAGCTCAACTGGGTTTAGATCAGACGACTGACTTGGCCATTCATGAATATTCCACTTCTTTGCTTTAATAAACTCCTGGATTGTTGCTTTGGCTGTATGTTTTGGCTCATTATGAAACGCCTCCCAATCAATGTGACTGCATTTAGCTGGATTTGAGCAGACAGTGTCTCTGAACAGCTCACAATTCATTCTTGTGCTTCTGTCCTGTGTCACATGATGGATAAACACTAGTGTCCCAGTGCCACTGGCAGCCATGCAGCCCAAGCCTTCACACTGCCTCCCAAATGTTTTATACATCATGTGCTATGCTTTGGATCATGAGCTGTTCCACGTCTTCTCCATACTTTATTCTTGCCATCATTCTGCTAGAATTTGATCTTGGTTTCATCTGTCCAAAGAATATTTTTCCAGAACTGTGCTGGCTTTTTTTAGATGTTTTTAGTCCAATCTAGCCTTTCTATTCTTGATGCTTATGAGTGGCTTGTACCTTGCAGTGCACCCTCTGTATTTACTTTCATGCAGTCTTCTCTTTATGGTAGACTTGGATATGGAGACTCTACCTCCTGGAGAGTGTTGTTAACTTCTTTGGCTGTTGTGAAGGGCTTTCTCTTCACCATGGAAATTATTCTGTGATCATCCACCACTGTTGTCTTCCATGGACATCCATGTCTTTTTGCGTTGCTGAGTTCACCAGATCTCAGGATGTACCAAACTTTAGATTTTGCCACTCCTAAAATTGTATCAATTTCTCAGATGGCATTTTTGCAACTTGAGGATGGCTTGTTTCACCAGCATGGAGAACTCCTTTGACCACATGTTGTCAGCATTGTCAGACTGGGACACCAGGGGCCCACCCAAAAATCTTAGACCAGTGGCCCAGCAAAAGACCTTAGATCTGGGGCCCACTCTCAGTACTACTATAATTCCTCTCCTCACGCAACCTCTATTCTCCTAGTCTCTTTTCTTTACTTGCTATAATTCATTATTCAATCTATTTAGTCTTTTTGTTCTCATAGAAATAGGGAATGGCCATGAAATAGGCCAAATGTTTAGAAGCAGGAGGGGCCACTGACACCTGGGCCCAACGGGAGTTTTCCTGGTATCCCTGTGGGCCAGTCCAACACTGGTTGTCAGCAAAATCTTCCACATACAATCACCCCCCTCAAATCAACTCCAGGGCTTTTATCCGCTTCATTGATAATGAAATAACAAAGGAATTGCCCACATAGGGTTGCCACCTTTAGGTCTTGCAGAGACCGGGCGGGTCCATGATATCAGTGGGCGTGTCTGTGATGTCAGTGGGCGGACCCATGACGTCAGTGCGCGGGGCTATGATGTGGTGATCAGCGATTGGCCGATCGCCGTGTCAATCAAGGGAATCCCGCCCAGTTTTCCTTATTTGGAAAACCGGGCAGGAAGTATAAACATGGGCAGTCCCTCAAAATACCAGGCTGTCCGGGTCAAAACCAGACAGGTGGCAACCCTATGCCCACACCTGCCCATGAAATAGCCTTTGAGTCAATTGTCCAATTACTTTGAGCCCCTGAAATGAAGTGGCTTTAGTTCCTCACATTTTTAAAAAGGAGGAAACCCAGAATCTGGTGATGTCCATGAGTTCAACACTTCAGGCTGTCATTGCCAGCAAAGGGTTTTCAACCAAGTATAAGAAATGAACGTTTTATTTTCCGTTCTTTCATTTGTCCAATTGGTTTTGAGCCCCTGAAATAAAGTGATTGTGTTAAAAATAGGCTTTAGTTCCTCACATTTTTATGCAATTTTTTTGTTCGACTTAAAGCTGAAAGTCTGCAGTTCAACTGCATCCGAGTTGTTTCATTTAAAATTCATTGTGGTCATGTACAGAACCAAAATTAGAAAAAAAGTTGTCTCTGCCCAAAGATTTATGGGCCTAACTGTGTATGTGTGTAGTGTCAGTTTCCAGCTCACAGTCTTGTCACTTACAGAAGCATTCATGGGTCTGGGTGGTTGAAAACAGAGCTATGTGGGTGCCTGCTGATTCCAGCTGCTGTCAAATCATGGCATGCTGGGAGTTTTGTAGAGTCAGAACAACACACAAGGTTAAAATTGAAAAAATAAAAGCCATGAAAACAGCTGCCGACGGTTTATCTGTTCCCACTTATTTGCCCCATGCACAGAAGGCGTCCGCCTAAAGGGGTTTCGATGTTATTTTATCATTATAAAACAATGGGGGGGGGGGAATTAGTAGGACAACGCATTGAAAGAAAATAAGGCCTATAACAGTCACTATAAATTATCCTTCTAAATAAATTCAATAGCCGGGGTTCAGCTGCCATTTGGATGAACATCTTTCCTCGCAGTGATCCGTGACGATGCTTTACGTCTGCAAATGTTTTACGTTTTTTTTTTAATTCTGCTTGGGAACGCAAACCAGAGAGCAAAAATGGAATAACAGCAATGTGTAATTTATACAGCAAATTCCCAGAGGAGATATAAATTAGCCATGTTTGGCCATGAAAAGCATGCTGGGACAATGGGACAGTGCGTAACTCACTCACTTTTATTCTGTATTAGGTAAAACAATGATGCAAGTACATGGTCTTTGCTGCCTTTCATTGGTGTATGAATTCCTATAACAATCATTTTTTAGCCCCATGTGCAACTAGTTTTGATTGTCAGTGGGACTAGAACCAGCTTGCACTTAGACCAACTCACCTCCAGATATATAGAAACATTGGGGTCACAGTTTCCCAGGGCACAAATAAGCACTCACCCCAAATCTCCCCCTAACTGGCCTTCAGGCTGGGCCCCCTTAGCTCATAACAAGGTTACAGATATATAGAAACATTGGGGTAACAATCACCCTGTTATAGTTCCAGGGGTACCAAGGGTACAAATAAGCACTCACCCCAAATCTCCCCCTAACTGGCCTTCAGACTGGGCCCCCTTAGCTCATAACAAGGTTACAGATATATAGAAACATTGGGGTAACAATCACCCTGCTATAGTTCCAGGGGTACCCAGGGCACAAATAAGCACTCACCCAAATCTCCCCCTAACTGACCTTCAGACTGGGCCCCCTTAGCACATAACAAGGTTACAGATATATAGAAACATTGGGGTAACAGTCACCCTGCTATAGTTCCAGGGGTACCCAGGGTACAAATAAGCACTCACCCCAAATCTCCCCCTAACTGGCCTTCAGACTGGGCCCCCTTAGCTCATAACAAGGTTACAGATATATAGAAACATTGAGGTAACAGTCACCCTGCTAAAGTTCCAGGGGTACCCAGGGTACAAATAAACACTCACCCCAAATCTCCCCCTAACTGACCTTCAGACTGGGCCCCCTTAGCTCATAACAAGGTTACAGATATATAGAAACATTGGGGTAACAGTCACCCTGCTATAGTTCCAGGGGTACACATGGCTCAAATAATCACTCACCCCAAATCTCCCCCTAACTGACCTTCAGGCTGGGCCCCCTTCGCTCATAACAAGGTTACATTGGGGTTTCTCTCTCGCTTTCTCTCAGAAGTATCAAAAAAAAGACATTGAGGTTTAGTTCCCCTTTGAAACAAACACAACCTTACAATGTAAAACAGACCACATTGTTCTCTCACAATCCTTCCCCCTTTTGTTGCATTCAATCTTCCCTTCGAGGTTACAGGAACAACAGAAGACACTAATTAGCGTGATTTACAGGCCGACAATATGAACTGTAACAATTTGGGTCCATATTCTACTTCGTACACAACAATAACGGCCTTTGTGACTGAAACATCTGCTGGCAATGGCTGATCTAACCGCAACCACCCAGAATGCTTTACTGGCCAGCTGCTGCCAGCAACTCCAGATGCGGGCTTCTTTAACCCTTTCACGGCCATCCCAAAGGGTTAATGCTATTGAAGGTTAACACACAGGTTTGAAGTCCCCCAAGTATTTATTAGGAAGGGGGCAGGGCTGCCATCATAATAAAGCTTTTCAGCTGCTGAATTTAGCTGGGGAAGGGTCATGGGAGTTGTTTTTCATCCGCTGATGTCTGGATATCCCTAATCTACAATATGACATTAATTAGCAGCAGTATCGTTTGATTCCCATGAGGCTTAGACAGGCCTGGCAATCTATTTATTGGGCCGACAAGGGGGGGGTTTATTTGGGCCTCTGTGAACCTGAAATGCCTGGGCCTATTTTGAATCCCAGGCCAGAAACGGGTCTAGAGGCCAGGCCCACAGCAGCCAGAGCTCTGAACCCAACGGCTAATCAGAGTACAACCCCCAATCTATATTTCAATGTCATTTATAAACCGGAGAGTAATCTTGATCCTTGCTTGCACTGGGAGAGAGAATGGAAATCAATCATTCCCAATTACAGCAAACAGAGCATGTCTATGTTCTCATGCAGGCCGTATTTCTCCCAACATGCTTTTTAAAGGTACTGAAGCAGTTTATGGTCAATAGATTAGCCACAATTGTGCAATTATTAGCCACAATAATAATTGATAGATTAGCCACAATGGTGCAAATCAACTGTGGCTCACGTGGGCACATACTAAAGGTTTTCGGACAGATAAACTGGTGCCATGGTCAGTCACAATAATTGAAACCATGAGCTACTGTTATTCTAACACATGCCTCTGACCCCAACTAATTCCCCCAAGTTTCCAGTAAGGACGGCCTCCCTTTCACTTTTGTTTATCAGGGCTGTGCTGCCTAAGGAGTGATCTGTAGGATCAGTGCCCAATTACAGGACTAACCCCCTTGCCACTTTCCTTGCTAGCGTGCCTTTAGATAATGAATCCTTAGAGCTGCGGCTACGGTTAATCTCTTCTTCCGAGCCAGTAATCATTTTGCAACAAACTGTTCTTAGCTGCGCATGCAAGAGATAGATCTCTGAAATCCCAAAGGGCAAAATCTGGCCTGTTACTGTGGGTTTAATGTGGACCAGCAGATTCCCATTAGGGAGGGGGAATGTCCGTGCAAGGAAGGGGTTGCTGGATGAATGCCTCTCTGAATTACACATAATAATGCAAGTTCCATCAGAATAAAGTGCATTGCTATTATTATTATTGTCAGTAAAACTTCAAAGCACAGAATATTCCTCAGAGCTGAATAGAGTAAAACAGAATTCTCAGTAACAGAGATATTTATTGTGAAACGCAAGGCCCTGCATGGAAGACTAAAGGTGGCCATACACGGGCCGATAAAAGCTGCCGACAGACCGTGTCTGCAGCTTATTGGCCTGTGTATGGGGCCCCCGACCGGCTTCACTGATCGAGATCTGGCCGAAAGTCGGCCAGATCTCGATCGTATGGGACAAAAGATCCCGTTGGATCACGGCCGCATCTATTCGTTGATGCAGTCCCGCGATCCAACCGCCCATTGCTATTCGTTAGGATCCGATCGTTGGGCCCTAGGGCCCACGATCAGATCAGCCCGATATTGCCCACCCCAAGGTGGGCATATCGGGGACAGATCCGCTCGTTTGACGATCTCTCAGTGTATGGGCACCTTAAGAGTTGAACAGGCTCCTTTTGATTTCTCTGCTTAATCCTTTGCCAGATATGTCTTGCTGCAACATATACGTTAACATCTCAAACTACAAGCAACAATTTGTGCTACAAAATCTCTGCACAAGCTGGAACATTTTCACAACAGACAACTTATGCTACAACATCTGAACAACAACCACCTCATGCTATATCGCTGGAGATACCTCAATCTCCCTGCAAAGCTCAAGGTGGAAGATTTCCACAACAGACAACGCATCCTATAACATCTTTGCAGATACCTAAAGCTAGAACACCTTCGTAACAGCTAGAATGATTGTTACTGCAACACCTCGTGCTACATAACATCTCTGTAAACGCTCAAATGGAACATTTCCACAACCTAAAGCTGGATCTCCATAACAAGACACCTTGCTACAATGGATTGCTCAGGCAACAACAACATCAACCCAATAGGTGGCTCAAGCTGCAGCAGACAACTGAAGCTACAACATCTCCACAACAGGTAGCTCCTCATTGCTCCCCCCCACAAACACACACACACATAGCTTTTGCTACATCTCAATCACAGATAGCTCAAGCAACATCTTCACAGTAGAGACACAGTAGACAGTAGAAATGCTACAACATCTTTGCAGATAACTCAAGTGAAAACATCTCAGTAGCAGCTCATGCTGAAACACTTCTGCAACAGACAACTTATGTTGCAACATCTCAACAATAGATCTCTGCAGATGCCTCAAGCTACAACATCTCTGTAGCAGCTCCAACGGAACATTTGCACAAACTAAAGCTGCATCTCCATAACATCTCCCCAATAGACGGCTCAAGCTGCAACAGTTACCTGAAGCTACAACATCTAAACAACAGGTAGCTCATCATTGCTCCCCAACAAATAGATCTTACTACAATGTCTCAAACACAGATTACTCAAGCTACAACATCTTCACAACAGAGAGCTCATGCTACAAAATCTTTGCAGATAACTCAAAGCTAGAACATCTCTATAGCAGCTCAAACTGAAACACTTCTGCAAGAGACACATCATGCTACAACATCTCCCCCAACAAATTGCTCATCTCCACAGGCTACACCTGGAACAGACACCACATCTCCCCATTTCTCATGCTACGCCCCCCACCCAATATGTCAATTTAGGTCATCTCCGAAAGACCTAAAAGAACAAACATGTCAGTAGCTCTACAGCGAAGAGGGTGCATCAGTTGCTGAACCACAATCTGTATATATCTAAATTATAATAGAGGCTGCATTTTGTGAAAAAACTAAAGAGACCTTTCTACAGAACAATGTTTTTTTTAAAAGCCTTACATGTGGCCATTAGGAGATACAACCCCATTTTCTAAAAAATACTAAAGCATTGTAAATGTGCCTTGTAAGAGACGCCCCAAGGCATTAAGAGCTAACATGGTCTAAAAACATAAAAGGCCAACAAACTCTCAGCCTAGACTCATCCCCATCTCTACTGCTGTTGGACTGCAACTCCCACCATGACATTGGCTAATGCAGCTGTCACACCGGGCTTGGAGGCAGTGCTCCAGGCTGTAGATGGTGTTATCATGGAACTCCAGCATCTTGGATCTTGATTCTGCCCCATGCCCAGAGCGATGGCTGCATTCAAAGAAGATGGAGGTAAGAGGATTAGTATAAACAAAAAATAAATGTAATGGGAATGTTTTTAAAGGAATTGTTCAGTGTAAAAATAAAAACTGGGTAAATAGGCTGTGCAAAATAAAAAATGTATCTAATATAGTTAGTTAGCCAAAAATGTAATGTATAAAGGCTGGAGTGACTGGATGTGTAACATAATAGCCAGAACACTACTTCCTGCTTTGCAGCTCTCTTGGTTTACACTGATTGGTTACCAGTCAGTAACCAGAGACTTGAAGGGGAGCCACATGGGTCATATCTGTTGCTTTTGAATCTGAGCTGAATGCTGAGGATCAATTGCAAAATGACTGAACAGAAATGTACCATGTGGCCCCCCTTCAAGTCGCTGACTAACTCAGAGTTAGAGAGCTGAAAAGCAGGAAGTAGTGTTCTGGCTATTATGTTAGACATCCACTCACTCCAGCCTTTATACATTACATTTTTGGCTAACTAACTATATTAGAAACATTTTTTATTTTGCACAGCCTATTTACCAAATTTTTATTTTCACACTGAACTGTTCCTTTAAAGTGATCCTAAGTACAAATAATTTCACTGGCATTGAACTCTCACAAAAACACAGCAAGGGCTTGTCCCAGCTTAAATTTGACCTGAGTGCCAGTGAAATTATTTGTACTTTAGAGGTTGCCAAAGCCTTCTTCACTGGGCACCGGGCATTCACTTCACGGAGAGCCAGGGTGTGCAAGCGTGGTAATGCTTTATTATTTAAAGTGATCCTGCCATTTCCTCTGTGTCCTTTAATTAGTTGCCCTTTCATAGAAAGTGAAGCCATTTTAATATGTTATACTGGATTTTGGAAAAATTTTATTTTTGGTAAAATAATACTTCAATAGTTTTTATCATGGCGATACATAAAGAACTAAGCTATCCATAGCAACCAGCTGTTAATTACCTTTTGCTGTTACACTACAGCAGGGGTCCCCAAAATTTTTAAGCAGTGAGCCACATTAAGGGTCGGACTTGGGAGCCTGAGGGCCACCCCTACCCCTGCCTATACCTACAGTTGGGAGGTATGAACTTGCCTTCAAGCCTGGAATTCAAAAAATAAGCACCTACTTTTAATCCACTGGGAGCAACATTCAAGGGGTCGATGAGCAACATGTTACTCCCGAGCCACTTGTTGGGGATCACTGCACTACAGTCTTGATAATAAAAACAATTTAACTAGTGGATTTGGGATTCTGGAACAAGCAGAACTTTGCTCATGTGACTACACTGTATAGCTGTAAGAATAAGTAGACCAACTTAAATGTCCTTATTCTTCATGATGTGTCATGAAATTGGATGTGCTTTTTAGAGGATAATGACCTTTACTGCACTGAATAACAAGGGCTAATAATAGGTAGTCCTAGACCATTATTATTGGGTCAGGTGGAAGCTGCACAAACCTGCAGACTTTAGGTGTATCAGTAATATATCAAAGAATATCTAGGCCACAAATACATTTTCAACCTAATTAATTGACCTCCAAGCTGGGCCTTCTGCTGTATCTAGGAGAGCATTTAGGAATTTTCCCCAAGTCTAACCTTAACTGCCCTTCAGGCTGAGCCCCCTGACACTATTCCCCAGTTCCTCAGCACTGCTGAACACAACCATCTCATTTGCTCAGCAGTTTTGGGGTTAAGGATACAACAGAGCAAAGCTCAAGAACATTACATTGTGATGTAAATTCACTGAACTGAAAGGGGTTCTGCCTACTTTTCCTCTTATCTTGAATCCTCAGCAATTACCCTGAAATTCAGGACCAAAACCCGAGACTAGGGATGCACCGAATCCACTATTTTGAACCCCGAATCCTACGCAAAAGATTTGGCCGTATACCGAACCAAATCCTAATTTGCATATGCAAATTAGGGTTGGGCAGGAAAAACATTTTTTACTTCCTTGTTTTGTGACAAGTCACGTGATTTCCCTCCCCTAATTTGCATATGCAAATTATGGGTTCGGATTGGGTTCGGCCAGGCTGAATCCTGCTGAAAAAGGCTGATAACTGGCGAATCCCGAACCGAATCTTGGATTCGTTGCATCCCTACCCAAGACAAGCTTTCGACGCGCATATGGACTGTAAAAAAGCTTCATTTTGTTTGTCTGATTAATTCCGACAAGCTTTATGGGAAATGAATTTATTTTCAGCCTTGTCAGAATATCCCACGCAGAGCCGAAATTATTCATCCCTTTGCACTTTTAGTCCATGTTTTTCTGCTTGCCCGCATAATCCGGCTTTCTGTTTGTTTGAAAGCTTGTCGGGTCAGCATGTGACCAGGGCCAACTGCTGAGAAGCACAATGTGAACCTTTTCCTAGATGTGTGTTATAATCATTCATTTGCAACATAAAACCCTTGATCAGTAGAAGGGATCATTGTTTCCTTGGCTTCTTTAAAAGGGTTTACGGTTTACAGTTGCTTTATGGTTCTATAAGTGCCATGGCAAGTCCGATAGGTCTTCATATTTGTGTTTATTCATGTGTATGAGCTTCCATACATCTAAATTGAAACCTGTAGACTTTAATAAACCGCTGCCCTCTAGTGATTCAACATGGTAAAATGCCCCTGCACTTACAGAGCTGTAACTCTACAAAGCTGAATATCTCCTAGGCACAAGTTTTCTCGATTTATTTAAACAGAAAATCCAATTTTATGCCAGTTACTCCCTGGAAATGTGAAAGAACCTACAATTGTTCTACAATATATGTCAATCTATATATAGATACCGTATATTTATTTATACACATTCATTAACTGGAAATGTGGAACTGACAAAGCTATAGAGGAACGTGGCATAGGATTATGCGTTCATTGTGCATAAATAAAATGGGTTGTAGTTGCCCTTTAATGTTCCAGTAGGAATGATGCAAAATATCCTCATTGCTCCAGGTGCAACAGTTCAGTCGATCTCACGTAGCAAAGTTTGCAGTGGAACTGTTACGGACACTGCGGCTAGAATGACAGCCAATGGAAAGACACGGAATCTACCCAAGGAATAAGGGGGGAAAGGGGGCAGATTTTCCCTTTCCAAGTAGAAAATTTTAAATTAGGACACCCCCCTTCCCCAGTCACTAAGCATCAAAGGCTTCTCTAGCTGTACCAGCTGCCACAGTACAAAAAGAGCCTTGGCAAAAATCAGCCATAAATCAGTGTACTTACAGCGAGATTGTTGGGTTCTACAGATTCCCAAAGGCAATATCCAGGGAAAAGTCAGGCTGGGGTGCCCTGTCATTGTTCAGGAAGGACGTGGTCATTTCGGGTGCTGTGCTCAGTCGGGCTGCTTCATCAGACTGGATGCTGGGCTAGAGTGGGAGTTCCACACCCCTGCTGTAATCCAATACTAGACTCAGTGATGTCACTGGTCTCTTTCTACTAAGTAATGCACACAAAAGCCATCTCTCCCAGGCACAATGGCACGGCTTCGGCTTTGTGCTGGAGAATTCGCTTGTGGTCCCTGTCTGCCCACCGCCTATATCATTATTATTATCATCACGTAGCACCAACATATTCCACAGCGCTGTACAAATTCATTCATATATACTTATACATTCGGTCATGATTTTTATGATGTGTTTTTTATCTCTAAATGACACTGTTTACACTGCAACTAATTCACTCTACAATATAAAATGTCATTCCTGAACCAGCAAGTGTATTTAGTTGTAATATTGGTGTGTAGGTGCATCTCAGGTCATTTTGCCTGGTCATGTGCTTTCAGAAAGAGCCAGCACTTTAGGATGGAACTGCTTTCTGACAGGCTGTTGTTTCTCCTACTCAATGTAACTGAATGTGTCTCAGTGGGACCTGGATTTTACAATCGATTGCTGTTCTTCGATCTACCAGGCAGCTGTTATCTTGTGTTACGGAGTTGTTATCTGGTTACCTTCCCATTGTTCTTTTGTTAGGCTGTTGGGGGGGAAAGAGAGGGTGGTGATTTCACTCCTTGCAATACAGCAGTAAAGAGAGACTGAAGTTTATCAGATCGCCAGTCACATGACTTGGGGAAACTGACAATATAGCTAGCCCCATGTCAGATTTCAAAATTAGATATAAAAAAAAAATCTGTTTTCTCTTTTGAGAAATGGATTTCAGTGCAGAATTCTGCTGGAGCAGCACTATTAACTGATGTGTTTTGGAAAAAAAATGTTCTCATGACAATATCCCTTTAAACATACAGATTACATACATATAGGGTTGCCACCTGGCCGGTATTTTACCAGCCTGGCCAGTAAAAATGTTTCTTAATGCCAATGTTATTTATAGGGAAAAGCCATAAAAATATAGGAAGGACGGTATTTTTTTCAAGAAAAGGTGGCAACCCAACATACATAGTATATCTATACACCACTCTGATTTGTGTGTGAGGTTTTAAAATGTAAGAAAACTCCAAAAAGAGGTCTGCCTGTGTATGAAGCCCTAGACAAGGCTTACCCAACCCCAGTGTCAGACTGGGGGGTTCCAGGCCCACGGGGACTGCCAACATCAAGGGCCCACACACACCTACTCCCCTGACCACCCCCTCCGCCACCTTCAGGGCCCCTGACCCCCTCCTCAATCAAAAGTCCTCCTCTAGATGCGCTGTCACAGAGCTCTGAGTGAGTCTGGATCTGGGCCCACGAGGGCCAATCAGGCAGATTAGAAAGACCTATAGTGTAAGGACCATATTTGCACATTGATGCTGTCCTTGTCTCCTGGGTCAATCAGATCAGACTTCTTTGGCCCAGGTGGATGTCACTGGGGTATATTTATCAGAAAGTGAAGTTAGAGATCACCATGGTCCACTAGAGTCAAATTCTGCCAACTCTCCATTCATTTCCATAGGATTTTAAAGGTGTATTTATCAAAGGGTGAACTTTCACCCATTGATAAAAACTTTTTAAAATCCAATAGAAATGAATGGATAGTGGTGATCTCAAACTCTTTGATAAATATGCCCCATTGTGTATGGCCCGCTTTAGAACAAAGGGCCCAGATGGCACGGCACATGAGAGCAGGGATGCCCACTGGATGCCACCGTTATCTTATAGGCTTCCCTGCAGTCACACTCACTTATCCCAGCTACAAGCCATTTCCTATGCCCATAGACAGGATTTGGGGGAGCAATTTTTTTGGTACTTAAGCAAAACAAGCCTATGCACACCTCAATATGTCGTTTTATGGACATCACAAGTCACTGGAGTCATAACACACGTTATAACACCTTAATATATATATATATATATATATATATTATATATAATATAAATCAGAGCTCAGCGTTCCCAATCTCACGCCCACTCACCTTGCCTGATTACACCCACCACCACAACCGTGACTCTTGCTAGTCATTATCTAAAGCTCATCACAATGTAATCCCTGGGAACAAGTGTGTCATTATCTTTATATTTAGGGTCTAAGCGTAGTATTTTGTTTCAGTTCTGCGGTTTCGATAGGGCCAGCTAAAGGTTCTTTGCGGAGTGCCTAAAGGGAAAGACATGCTTTTCGCATGCTATAGATTGGCCAGTTCTGCACAATTTTTCAATTAACCTTAATTTTTACAATATTTGTATGTGTTTAAAGGAATATAAAGGCTAAAGGTTATCATGCCATCTTGGTTCCAGGTTCACTGGAGAGAGGCACCCTCTCTAGAATAAAGAAAACATCCACAATAACATGGCAGCCTCCCACCAGACTTAAAAGGACAAATAAAGCGATACTATATATGGGAAGAGGGGTGGCACTTTTCAAGAGAAAGGAGTGTTGGCTTGAGGTCGAAGAGTTGGACTCATTCACAAGGGGGTGCATAAGACATTGGAGCCCCTCGTTGAATATTACTTCTCCTTTAAGGTGGCCATGCAAGGGTCGATAAAAGCTGCCAACTTCAAGTCAATTCGGCAGCTAATTGGACCCCAAAGTTATGTTGTTGTGAAAGGGTCCACCTCAAAGGGACTACCTAAGTTCCTATTAAGAGCCCATCATTGGCCCAGGAACCAAACAACGTGGACTTGGTCCAGTGTGCTGGTGACCAAATTGGGTAAAAATCCACTTGTTTGGTGACCTCACAAAACAAGCAGATCTTTAAAAGTACGACAAGCTTTAAACTGAGTGCAATGCTCATAAATCACTGCAAAAACTTCCAGGCCAGAGCATCTAGAATCAGAGCTGAAAGTCTGGCAAGCTGTACCTCCAAAACTCGTGTTATGGAGAAGAAGACGACATGTTTCCCCACAGGAAATGAAGTCCTCAAAATTGTGTTAGTTAATACTATATTTACAGTAGGTTCTCTCATATCAAGGGCATATCTGCCATCTTGGTCACTGAATAAGATCAACATTCTATTTGACATAAGTCACTTGCATCAAGCCTCTCAGTAAGAGAAGATGCAGGGACATCCATTAGAGTTAATGGAGCCGAAAAAACCCAACTCTCTAGGGTGATCAAGTCAACCCCACTCCAAAGCAATTATGGTTAATATTGAAAGCATCAAATCAATAGTTATTGCCAAATCCTGGTACATAAATAACACTTTTTGGAATGGCCCCTAAATATTTCAGCAAAGCCAGGGGCCCTTCAAAGCAAAAACCCACAAATAACAACATAGTAGATTATTTCCAACAGAGCCCAATTGGATCGATGACTATAGGGCTCATAAAATTGTATCTTAAACGCTTATCTGTGTTGGTTTATGGCTGTTGGGCATTCACCAACTCGGATGGCCTTCATTGAATATCCACTTTTGATTTGTTGAAGTATGCCTCATAAATCAGTGCATCTTAGGGGTCCTCCAGTAGCACATACTACTTCTTCCATGAAACTGTTTCAATCCCACTGTAGCTATGTCCATCCCTCTAGAGCTATATTTGCCAAAGTGAGAGGCTTCCCAGTCCCAAGGGGCTAGAAGCAGCAGCAAGGGGACGAAGCCTGAATACCATCTAGGGCAGGGATTCCCAACCTTTTCTACCGGTGAGCCACATTGAAATATAAAAAGAGTTGGGAAGCAACACAAGCATGAAGTCCCTTGCTGTGCCAAATAAGGGCCGTGATTGGCCATTTGGTAGCCCCTATGAGGACTTGCAGCCTACAGGAGACTCTACTTGGCAGTATACTTAGTTTTTATACACCCAAAACTTGCCGTCAAGCCTGGAATTCAAAAATAAGCACCTGCTTTGAGGCCACTGAGAGCAACATATAAGGGGTTTGTGAGCAACACAATGCTGACGAGCTACTGGTTGGGGGATCGCTGATCTAGGGTGTTTCTTCAAATATAGGCATTCAATGAAAGCCATCAGAGTTGGTAAATGCCCAACAGCCTATAAACCAACTTGACAATAGTACGATTCCTATGGTCATCAATCCAATTGGACTCTTTTGAAAACATCTACTAGGGTGATGTATTTGTGGGTTTTTACTTTGAAGGACCACTGGGGAGAATATCTATTTGCTGAACTAGAAACACCAGAAAAAGCAGCTTAGAGGCCAGTAAGGTTGAGATCGGAACATGGCTCAACAACATACACCAGCTTTTATATACACTCTATCACCTTGTTATAAACGAAGAGGGAACCTGAGCAAAGGATTGCCCACCAAGAGGACACGAACTTTAAAAAGTCCATCAACCAGTGCTCAATGGATATGAGATGGTTTTAGATATTCATAGAGGAGAGGACAACGCTCCTAAAGCTAAACATTATAAAATGATCAGTTGATGGAGGTGGAACCTTCCACTGGGTCAACAGAACAAAGATTTTGATTGGGAAGATCTTCATGGGTTCATGTGGGATTGTCATACGCAAAAACTACGCAATTTTCTTGAGAAAGCGTGAACATTAAAAGGGATTTGTGCACATATGTCTCTATACAGAAGGATATATTAGCCACAGCAGAGCAGGAAGTGGAGTGAATATAATGGTAAGAAATGTTACGGCTGTCCCTTAGATTTCGGGAGTAAAATGATAGAGTTGGCCACCTGCTTCCCAAACTGGCCCTCAACAGGAAGCATCTGCCTACAACACGACAGCTGGACAAAAAAAAAAAAAAAAAAAAGTCAGGGAGCAAATGGAACCAAAAAAGGTGCGGTATCCTACTCAGACCACGGAGGAAGTATATGCACAGGAAAACTATCCGAACTATGCTTGATTGTGGTTTATACAACACAATCTCAGAACAAAATCATTCCAACAGCCCAGGAATGACATCTGTTCTGAGGATACAAATGTCTTTGACATGGCAGGAAATTCCATGACATCATTAAAAACGCAAAGTGACTTCATTAACTCATTACTGGGGGGCTTAGATTAAAGGACCAGCAGCACCAAAGAATGTGAATGTTTTCTATTTCATGATCATTTACTGTAACCAACTGCGTGTTTGCCGCAGAGGCTCAAATAGAGTTCATATGAATGAGACTTTCAATCGGCAAAATAGGGTAATAGGATATAAGTTTACAAAGCAATAATGGGACATGGGCAGTGTATCATCATCATCATCATCATTTATTTATATAGCGCTGTCAAGATACGCAGTGCTTTATAATCACTTTTGTAAATAACCAGGGATCAAATAACATCACTGTTTACATAACTCTAGAAGGGACACCCTAGAGGACAGGTATAGGCATACGAACATGGAAAATTGGGAGAAAGCTTATACCTAGCCTACTGCATGACTTCTGATATCCTTATTTAAAGTAGGGGATATATTATCCCTTTTAATACGAGTGATACTCAAGAGTTCCCTGTATAACTCAGCCTGCAGCCTTGTGCCTTTATATGGTCACAGAACAACTCCTCAGTGACTTCTAATATCCTTATCATTTACAGTAGGGGATACATTATCCCTTATAATACATGAGTGATACTCAGAGTTCCCTGTATAACTCAGCCTGCAGCCTTGTGTCTTTATATGGTCACAGAACCCCTCAGTGACTTCTAATATCCTTATCATTTACAGTAGGGGGTACATTATCCCTTATAATACATGAGTGATACTCAGAGTTCCCTGTATAACTCAGCCTGCAGCCTTGTGCCTTTATATGGTCACAGAACAACCCCTCAGTGACTTCTAATATCCTTATCATTTACAGTAGGGGGTACATGATCCCTTATAATACATGAGTGATACTCAGAGTTCCCTGTATAACTCAGCCTGCAGCCTTGTGCCTTTATATGGTCACAGAACAACCCCTCAGTGACTTCTAATATCCTTATCATTTACAGTAGGGGCTACATTATCTCTTATAATACATGAGTGATACTCAGAGTTCCCTGTATAACTCAGCCTGCAGCCTTGTGCCTTTATATGGTCACAGAACCCCTCAGTAACTTCCGATGCTCTTATTCAGTATTACAACAGAACATTATTTTCTAAGTAACCTTTTTAACATCAGTAACCAGCATTACAAATTATTTGAATAATGTTTCCTATAGGAGAAGGCTGGGTGACTGGGTAAGGCCTTTTTGAAAAAGTTTGGAAGCCCCAACATTAAACTAAAATGTCCATGATAAATTGAACCTGCCGTTAAAATCAGTTGTACAAAAAAAGGGGGATAATGTTTTAGAAAATATCCACACAAGTAAATGAATTATTTGTACACGGATACAATTGAGGGTCTAATTCAGCGTGAAAAGGCTCAGCTGCTGCAGAGGATTTAGAGAGATGCCCGTTCTCTTTCCAGGGATGGTGGTGTGGATGGCATAGATTAAGAGCAACATTCCTGCTGCTATTTATACCCACTAACAAGTGTTGCACTATCAGCAGCCGTTACTCTCAGACACTCTTGTATCTACTCCGAGGGGCTCTGCTTAGGCTCAAAACTTAATCCTGTTTCAACACCAGGCATTGCTATATTAGGTTTTAAAGGGACATTAAAATAAACTAGTTAGTCCCACATCCCACGAGAAATATTCTACCGTTACTAAGCAAACAGTCTACCATTTTCCTGCCACTAGGGGACTCTCTCCATTAACACCTACAGATGAGCTGGTCTCATTCGAGCAACAAACCTGTCCCTAGTGATGTGAACCTCCTGCCAGACGGGAAGAGGAGTTGAGAAGGATAGAGAGGGAAGAGGAGTTGAGAAGGATAGAGAGGGAAGAGGAGTTGAGAAGGATAGAGAGGGAAGAGGAGTTGAGAAGGATAGAGAGGGAAGAGGAGTTGAGAAGGATAGAGAGGGAAGAGGAGTTGAGAAGGATAGAGAGGGAAGAGGAGTTGAGAAGGATAGAGAGGGAAGAGGAAGAACGGAAAGTTACAGAGGAGAAGGGGGAAAAAAAGGCAGAAGAAGGAAGGCCGGGAGCAACAGAAAGGGAAAGAGAAAGGGAGGAGAATTTAAAAATATTAAGAGACCATCTACAAGTAAAGCAGTAGCCAAAGTATTTATAAAGTTAAAAAGACTTTATTAGGACATAAGCCTAACGCGTTTTGTGCCTAAACTGGGCACTTACTCATAGCCTGGTGGTCTCCCTTTTAAAGGGATGTTGATCAATTAAAATTTACATACATCATACTGATCCTTAACCAATCAGAGAAGAAGAGTAAGGGACCAATAGAAATGTATTACATATACTTCATCATACTAAGTCATAGCCAATGGAAACAGATATATAATCAAATAGAAAATCCAAAGGGAGAAACCACATTATACAAGGGAGGTTGTAGGTTCATGCAGGTGAATCCCCTGTTTTTCTGCAAGAGCAGCATGTGGGGAAGGAGCCCATCATAGAGGATCAGGGGAAGAAAAGGAAAGGAAAGGGCCCCTGAAATGGGAGAGCAGGGAGTTTCAGCAGGAGGGGACTGGAGTTTCTGGAAGAGGAAGGTGATTCCCAAGAAGTAAAGGCCATTCAAGTAAAGAGATTTGGGCAAGGATCGGAGGAAATTTTTGCTAAATCCTCAAGGGCCCCAAAATCACCAAAGAAACCTAAAGGGGCAACTAATTACAGTTTAAATAGGGAGTCCCTGGGAAAGGAAAGGGTTAATGAAACATCTGTAAGATATTACAAATCACAGTGGCGATACTGTACAACAGTAGAAGGCTACAGGCTGAGCTATCAGGGAACTCGTGTAATATATGGGATAATGTACCCCCTACTGTAAATAAGGATAATAGAAGTCACTGCGGGGTTCTGTGACCATATAAAGGCACAAGGCTGCAGGCTGAGTTATACAGGGAACTCTGAGTATCACTCATGTATTATAAGGGATAATGTATCCCCTACTGTAAATGATAAGGATATTAGAAGTCACTGAGGGGTTGTTCTGTGACCATATAAAGGCACAAGGCTGCAGGCTGAGTTATACAGGGAACTCGGAGTATCACTCATGTATTATAAGGGATAATGTACCCCCTACTGTAAATAATAAGGATATTAGAAGTCACTGAGGGGTTGTTCTGTGACCATATAAAGGCACAAGGCTGCAGGCTGAGTTATACAGGGAACTCTGAGTATCACTCATGTATTATAAGGGATAATGTACCCCCTACTGTAAATAAGGATATTAGAAGTCATTGAGGGGTTCTGTGACCATATAAAGGCACAAGGCTGCAGGCTGAGTTATACAGGGAACTCGGAGTATCACTAGTGTATTATAAGGGATAATGTACCCCCTACTGTAAATGATAAGGATATTAGAAGTCACTGAGGGGTTGTTCTGTGACCATATAAAGGCACAAGGCTGCAGGCTGAGTTATACAGGGAACTCTGAGTATCACTCATGTATTATAAGGGATAATGTACCCCCTACTGTAAATGATAAGGATATTAGAAGTCACTGAGGGGTTGTTCTGTGACCATATAAAGGCACAAGGCTGCAGGCTGAGTTATACAGGGAACTCTGAGTATCACTCATGTATTTCTGTAAATGCTATCACAAGAAGCCTTAGCAATGTAACTGTACTTTTCAGCCTACAACAAGTAATAAATCAAACCTTCCCACTCCCCTTGATTTTGAAGATAATATAGACAGGACCATAATTTCATAGCGAGCATTAGTTAAATGGTTTCCTGGAAATTTCTTTTCTTATGGAGAACTACAAATTCTTGATTTTACAAGAGCCTCAGAGGACACAGACAGACTTTCATGCACATACGTAGGCACTAAATCCTAAAATGAGCACGACATTAGATTTAACCCTTAAACTCCAGGGTTCCCAGACTGGGGAAACAATAAATAGTTGCCTAGTCTGAATTGTGGAAATATTCACTTTAGTGCACATACATGAAGCCTTCCAGCTCAGGGGCCATATGAAATATCAGACCACATGTAATAGGGTTGGCTCAAAACATAAAGATCTTTTTATTTTATTTTTTTTTTTAGGAGGCTGCAAATAAAGTTGCTTCATTCATCTGAATAGTTAAGGGTTTCAAATATCTGCAAATAAGTGGGTTATTTATTAAAGTCCAAATACCAAAAACCACAAAAAATCATGTTTTGTATACTATAAAATCCACATTTTTAGTGGAAAAAAAAAAAAAAACTCAAATTTTTCGGGATTTATTATACCGCAAGGATGGAAAAAGCTAGAATCCGAAAATCCGGCATCTCAGAACTGCCGAGGCTGCATATGAGCCAATGGGAGAAGTCCCGAAGATATTTTGATCTGCGCTGGGTTTCGTGCAATAATCTGAAGATTTCGTGGTTTTTGGGCAAAAATCTAAAAAGAAGTCATAATTTTTGTGCGGAAAATCCAAAAAATTCGGGGGTTTTCCCGCACAGGAAATTTTTGGGAAAATGTATTAATAAATAAGGGGAAAAAACCCGTGCGGATTTAGTTGGAAGAAGTTTTCAGAAAATAATGAGAAATTTGGACTTTGATAAATGGGCCTCCCCCAAGGTCGGACTGGAGTCGTCAGGGCTCACCGGGGCTGCACAACGACGGACCCTCCTGGCAGCCCCCGGGGCCCCCCTTCAACTGCTAAGTTCCCGGCATGAGGAAAAACCAAGTGGAAGCGCATGCAAGACAACCAGCAGAGAGAGACATGCATGCGAAAAAAAATGCAGTGACGTACATGTGCTTACAACTGCATGCGCAAAAAAATGCTGAAATGCGCCGAAAAACACAAGCAGGCCAGCAACAGGGGGCCAGCGAGACCCATGAAGGCCGGGGCCCACAGAGTTTTTTCCCCGGTGTCCTGCCGGCCCAGTCCGACCCTGGCCTCCCCGTGTATAGTGAGCCATGGTACTGCTGTAACTGTGGTATGTGCATATACTAAGGTAAGTTGTAGTTCAGTAGAGAGCTGCAGATTGGATTAAAAATAATGGCTATTTTGCCCTGGGGCCCCATCAGAATGAATAAAAACCTTCTTTGGGATCAGCAGGCAGGAAATGAGAGTGTAAATCGTCTGCTGCAGCCAAGATCCCGGATTGCCTCAGGGTGTAACACAGCGTCGGGAGATAGAGAGAGATGTGTTTTCCTGGTTTGTTGAACCCAAGGGCCACACAGTAGGTTATACTTATCACCATTGTTCCTCTCCCACATCTTAAAGGGCATAATTCAGTGAAAGATGAACTTTTGCCCCTTTTAAAAGGTCCACTTTACATTCTTTTTTATTCTTTATAAAAATGCTGAAAGTATATTTATCTTTCATTTATTTTTCTTAGGTCATTCAAAGTTCCACTGACATTTTAATCTTGCCTAAAGAGCCACCACGTCATTGGCTTGCAAAAATCTCCTTATCACCTCCCTTGGGCTTCCCCAATCGATATCTGGCCGAAAGTTGGGCAGATCTCAATCGGGCAGGTTAAAAAATCCCATCTGATCGCGGCTGCATCTGTGCGTCTATGCAGTCCTGCGATCCGACCGCCCGGATTGGATCAGACTGCCCGTATTGGATCCATTCTGATATGATTGTTGGGTCCTAAAGCCCACAATCGGATCAGCCCGATATCGTCCACTTCAATGTGGGCATATCGGGGAGAGATCCGTTCATTTGGCGACATCGCCAAACGAGCGGATCTCTACGTCTATGACCATCTTTAGTTCAATACAAAGGGGTGGTTCAGCTTTAAGTTAACTTTTAGTATGTTATAGAATTGCTAATTAATGACTCTTTCCAGCTTTCAAATGGGGGTCACTGACCCCATCTTTAAACAAATGCTCCGAAAGGCTAGTGTATTGTTATTGCTACTTTTTATTACTCATCTTTCTATTCAGGCCTCTCCTATTCATATTCCAGTCTTTTATTCAAATCAGTTTGCAATTTCAGCCATCTAGAAGCTAGGGTTCAAATATGGCTGTAATTGCAAACTGGAGAGCAGCGGAATAAAATCCTAAAATAACTCAAAAACCACAACTAATAAAAAATAAATACCAGTTGCAAATTGCCTCAGAATATCCCTCTCTACATCATACTGAAAGTGAATTTAAAAGGTGAACGACCCCTTTGTTTATAGTGTTTAGGGAACATATACTATATTTCTATATTTTCCAAATTTACAACAGTTTTCAACTGCAAAATCCTTATGGTCAACACCAGTGATCCCCAACCAGTAGCTTGTGAGTAACATGTTGCTCTCCAACCCCTCGGATGTTGCTCCCAGTGGCCTCAAAGCAGGTGCTTATTTTTGAATTCCAGGCTTGGAGGCAAGTTTTGGTTGTATAAAAACCAGATGTACTGCCAAACAGAGTCTCAATGTAGGTTGATAATCCACATAGGGGCTACCAAATGGCCAATCACAGCACTTATTTGGCACCCCAAAAACATTTTTCATGCAAGTGTTGCTCCCCAACTCCTTTTACTTCTGAAAGTTGCTCATGTGTTCAAAAGGTTGGGGACCCCTGGTCTACACCATATTAAAGGGGCCGTTTACCTTTGAGTTAACTTTTAGTAGAGAGTTATATTCTGATACAATTTGCAATTGGTTCTTTTTTTTTATTATTATTTGTGGTTTTTGAGTTATTTGGCTTTTGTATTCATCAGCTCTCCAGTTTGCAATTTGAGCAATCTGGTTGTTCGGTATCCAAATTACCCTAGCAACCCTACATTGATTTAAATAAGACTGGAATATGAATAGGAGAGGGCTTGAATAGAAAGATGAGTAATAAAAAAATTCTTTTTTTTTTAGATGGGATCAGTGATCCCCATTTGAAAGCTGGAAAGAGTCAGAAGGAGAAGGCAAATTATTAAAATAAATAAAACAAATAATGAAGACCAATTGAAATTTTGCTTAGAATTGGCCATTCTATAACCTACTAAAAGTTATCTTAAAGAGTAACATTAGCATGCCCAAATCTCCTTGTCTGTCCTGAGAGCCTTTAGGTGTATCCGGATCCAGACAGTTATACATTAAACAACTCTCCAAACATTTACCCACAACTCCACGGGGAAACAATAAATTGGGAATGCAAAGTGAGTATGACTTCCCAGTGAGTTCCTTTGCTGCCCTGCGATTGGTCCTTTTGCTGCACACCTCTAACGGAGACACTGGTCTGCTATGGAACATGGAAATGGCAGAAATGTTCCCACCCTCTATTAAATAACAAGATTAAGCCTCTTCCATGTGATAGCAATAATACAAGTAAAGATCTGGAGGCCTTACCGAGAAGAATGTCACTGCTTATCCAAAGGGATAATGAGAGTGGAGATATTTATAGAAACATTTAAAGAATTTCCCCACAAGCCCCAACGTTCCTTTTGGAAGCTCCCGAGCCACAACAACAATATGGAAAGGTCACCTTGTCTAAACCAGACTCCATGCAAAATACTGGGCTAATTACATTTAGGATTCGGTCTAAACCAAGTACAAATACATAGAGGTGGGGGAAGATGGCGGTGGTGGGTGGGGGTAACAAACAATTTAAATATGTAAATCTGATTCTAAGCCTGGAAACATACTTTGTTCTTCTAGTTTGTAATTCAAATGCTGAAGTGGTTGCTAGCGTATCACCAAGCCTAGCAACCAGTAATTTGAATGTTATAATGATATATAAGTAGCAAAGGGGACTGATTAGACCAAGAAGTACTCATATCAAATAAAAAAACTCGTAAAGGAACAGTAACACCAAAGTAATGAAAATATCATGTAGTGTTGCCCTGCACTGGTAAAACCGATCTGTTGCTTCAGAAACACTACTATAGTTCATATAAACAAGCTGCTGTGTAGCAATGGGGGAAATATATGGCACAGGTTAAATAGTGGATAACCGATAACACCATTATGTTCTACAGAGCTTATCTGCTGTTACCCGAGTCTTTTCCCCTTTCAATGGCTGCCCCCATTGCTACACAGCAGCTTATTTATATAAACAATAGTAGTGTTTCTGAAGCAAACAAACCTGTTTTACCAGTGCAAGGCAATGTTGCATTATATTTGTATTAATTTAAAACACTTTATTTTTTGATCTTATCAGATAGGCTTTCAGGTTTGAGACTTACATGCCAGGCTGTCTCATACTACAAGTTATTTCTAGGGTGAATGTGAAGAGGAAGGTCCCCAGCAACACAGGTACATTTAGTGGCCCTCAAGCTGATATTCTAAGATCAACTTTTAGTATGTTATAGAATGGTCAATCCTAGGCAACTATTCTGTTGGTCTTCATTATTTATTTATTTTTATAGTTTTTGAATTATTTGACTTCTTTATACTGACTCTTTCCAGCATTCAGGTGTGGTGGGGGGGGGGGTCGCTGACCCTATCTAAAAAACAAATGCTCTGTAAGGCTAAACCTCTATGCTGACCCCAGCAGCCAAAAACTATGCTCTGTGAGGCTAGGATTGAATTGTTGCTGTTACTTCTTGTAATTTATAATTCTATCCAGGTCCTCCATTATTCATATTCCAGTCTCACAATCAAGCCACTACCTGGTTACTAAAGTAATTCAGACCCTAGCAACCAGATAGCTGCTGAAACTACAAACTGGAGAACTGCTGTACAAAAAGTGAAAACCACAAATAATAAAACATGAAGACCAATTGCAAATTGTCTCAGATGATCCTTCTCTACAAAAACAGAGAGTCTGATTGAACCCAGCAGGTTCCTAAAAGTTGCCATCCACAGGCTTATTGTATATACTTTCCCACTGAACGAGCCTGATGAATGGAAAGCATATGAAGGGCTACACAATATGGTCGCCTTTCCATTGTTCCGGTTGTTTGAGCAAAGACTACCGACCCAAGCGTCATCCTCAGTATACGGATATCAGGATCAACGGATCTCTTCCAGATCTGTTAATGGGGAGCATTCTGTTACATTGTTTCAGAAGTGAACAAAAACATTTAATTTATGTATATTGCAGAGCTGCTAATAATTGATGCACAGCTTTTGGGGATACTTCCCCTTTAAAGCTGTGCGGCTTGCTGGAACACTGCTCACAGCTGAATGGCGAATATCAGTTTTGCTGGCTCACTGCGCCTCCGTATCTTTATCGAGCCCATCGCACAAAAGCTATAAAGTGTTGTTCAGACGCCATGCATGAATGCACCAGGGGAAGCTCAATGCGTGTAAGGAATTTCTAATAAAAATATAAGACTCCAAAAATACTTCCCACCCCCTCCGCCATAAGTGCTGAGGATCCCTGGAATAATATGAACCAGAATTGTGCAGCTTATACTTATGCCACAAGGTACCAGGATGCCTTATATAGTTAAATCGGGTTGAAAAAAGACAAAATTCATCAAGTTCAACCCTTTCCAAATGAAAACCCAGCATCCATACACATACCCTCCCTACTGTGACATAAATTATATATACCCATATCTATATTAACTATTTTAGTATCACATAATTTAACTCTTCCCTCCCTCTAACCACTCTAGTTGCACTTAGTCTCTGCACTCTCTCCAGCTCATTTATATCCCTCTTACATGAAAACGAAAACCCCCAAAATGAATACTTAAGCAACAGAAAGTTTATATCACATTACGTTGCATACTGAAGAATCTCATCAAACTGTAATATACATTTAAGTAAATGTGGAACTTTTACATCTCTTGCCATGAACCACCTTTCGTCTCTGTGTTGCCTCAGAGATCACCTGACCAGAAATACTGCAGCTCTAACTGTAACAGGAAGAGATCACCTGACCAGAAATACTGCAGCTCTAACTGTAACAGGAAGAAGTGTCGAAGCAAAAGACACAACTCTGCCTGTTAATTGGCTCATGTGACCTAACATGTATGGTTTGTTTGTGTGCACCGTGAATCCTATGATCCCAGGGGGGCGGCCCTTATTTTTTAAAATGGCAGTTTTCTTTTTAGGATTACCCAATGGCACATACTACTAAAGTAGTATTATTATGAAAATAGTTTATTTTCATGAAGCAGGGTTTTACATAGAAGCTGTTTTATGCAATATCTTTTTATAGAGACCTACATTGTTTGAGGGGTATAGTTTTCCTTTAAAGGAACTGTACAGTATAAAAATAAAAAATGGGTAAAAAGATAGACTGTGCAAAATAAAATCTGTTTTCGATATAGTTAGGCAAAAAGGTATAAAGGCTGGAGTGACTGGATGTCTGACATAATAGCTAGAACACTACTTTCTGCTTTTCTGCTCTCTTGGTTTCCACTAATTGGTTACCAGGCAGTAACTTGATGGGGGCTCATGGTTCATAACTGTTGCTTTTGAATCTGAGCTGAATGCTGAGGGTCAATTGCAAACTCACTGAACAGTTATGTCCCATGTGGCTCTATAACATACTTAAAGTAAACTTCAAGGTGAACCACCCCGTTAAAGTCACTGACTAACTCAGAGTTAGAGAGCTGAAAAGCAGGAAGTAGTGTTCTGTTCGACACAGTAGCGTAACTAGAGGGGGGGCGTGACGCGCAGCCGGGCCCCGTCCCCCTGCATACCACCCGCATTTTCAGTGGTGCGCATGCTGCTGGGGGGCCCTGAGGGGGGGTGTGGGCCCTGGCCCGCTCACACCCCCTGCTCCCCCAGTAGTTCCGCCACTGGTTCGACAGCCAGTCACTCCAGCCTTTATAAATTACATATTTGGCTAACTATATTAGAAACTTTTTTATGTTGCAAAACCTATTTACCCAGTTCTAATGTTTACATTGAATTGTTCCTTTAAGGATTGGAGTCCAAAACTGCACTGCATACTCCATGAGAGGCATTACCAGGGACCTATAAAGAGGCAAAATTATGTTTTAATTCCTTGAGTTTATGCAAGTCAGAACTTTTGTAACTACGATTGCTACCTGATACCACATACCAGACAAAGCCCCCAACCCATCTCCCCCCTTTTCTCCCAAAAAGTTGGCAACCCTATTACTGATGTTGGGGCGGGGGTTCAGCATGGCAAAGCAGATCCTCAGCAAGTTGCGGGAAGGTGGTGGGCCGATTCTTCCAAGATCAACTGGCACAACTTATTTATACACACCTGCCTAACCCGACCCCTCTGATGACATTAGAAATGGGTGGGTATATAAATAATGATGGCCTGCCAGGTCAGGTTGGGTATGGGTCAACTTTTTGCCAGCCTGTACATAACTGAACCCAATCTGTAACACGGGATGATTATGACTGGTTGAAAAAGGAGGCTACAATCCAACAGAACATACAGTAGTTTATTAAAACTGATAACTGTCCTTATAATTAAACCCACAAATAAAATATTTATTCACTAATAGCTATGCTTTTTAAATATAATATGATAAATATAGATATTTAATGATTGATGTGTTCCCCAATCTACCATTTGTTTTCCTGCTACAAATAACTCACTTATGCTATGAATCTCAGCAGCATTAGTCCACGATTTTGAATGTACATCAACAGCAGAAATGTGACGTTTGCAGTAGGGATGCACCAAATCTAGGATCCGGTTCGGGATTCGGGCCTTTTCAGTAGGATTCGGCCGAATCCTTCTGCCCGGCCGAACCGAATCCAAATCCTAATGAACATATGGAAATTAGGGGTGGAGAGAGAAATCACATGACTTTTGTGACAAATCAAGGAAGAAAAAAATTCCCCTTCCCACCCCTAATTTGCATATGCAAATTAGGATTCGCCAAAATCTTTCATAAATGATTCAGGGGTTCAGCCGAATCCAAAATACTGGATTCGGTGCAGTGGGGGAAAAAATGTTGGGTTAAGCCTAGGGAACAAGGCATCAAGAAAATAATCACCGAGATATCCACTACATTATGCACGACTCTAGTCATAACTACTAGTCCATATCCCAGCACAATATAGCCTAACAGAGATATACTTTATAATAAAGCAGAAACTATTTTTTTTATCACTGTCCCAATTAAAACCCCTAATTCAATCCCCATCTCTCTTAATGCAAGAGGTGCAACCTTAATATTAATAGACTTAAAAAAGAAAAAAAAAAAGTTGGGCTTCCAAAGCACAAAACGTGTTCTAGAATGGAGTTAGCTAGTTGGCACACTGTCAATAAGCAAATGGATTTTTGTCTCAGTGCCATGAAAAACTTAGGATTGTGAGAATGCTTACAGACAATCCAAAGATCACCTCCAAAGACCTGCAAGAACATCTTGCTGCAGATGCATCTGTACATTGTTCTACAATTCAACGCAATTTGCACAAAGAATATCTGTATGGCAGGGTGATGATGATGAGAAAGAAGCCCTTTCTGCACTCACGCAAATACAAACAGAGTCGCTTGTTGTATGCAAAAGCTCATTTAGACAAGCCACAGTCATTTTGGAACAAAGTGCTTTGGACCAATGAGACACAAATTAAGCTATTGGTCATAACAAAAAATACTTTGCATGGCGGAAGAAGAACACCGCGTTCCAAGAAAAACACCTGCTACCTACTGTCACATGCTGCGGGGCTGTGTGGCTAGTTCAGGGACTACTGGGGCCCTTGTTAAAGTCGAGGGTCTGATAAATTCAACCCAAAATCAACAAATTCTTCAGGATAATGTTCAAGCATCAGTCACAAAATTGAAGTTACGCTGCAGGGGTTGGATATTCCAACAAGACAATGACCCTAAACACACTTGGAAATCTACAAAGGCATTTATGCAGAGGGATAAGTACAATATTCTGCAGTCCCCTGACATGAATATCAGCGAAAATCTATAGGATGATTTGAAGCAGACTGTCCATGCTCGGCAGCCATCAATTTTAATTGAACTGGAGAAATTTTGTATGGACAACTGGTCAAAAATACCCACATCCAGAATCCAGACACTCATCAAAGGCTATAGGAGGGGTCTAGAGGCGGTTACATTTGTAAAAAAAAGGCTCAACTAAATAAGTGTTGATGTAATAGCACCTGTGTAATTTTGTTATGATGCATATTGCATATTTTCTGTTAATTCAATAAACTTTGTCACAGCTGAAATACTACGGTTTCTATAAAGGCATGTTATATATTAAAAGGAAGTTTCTACTTTGAAAACTCAGCCAATTATAAACAAAACGGCGAAGAATTAAGAGGGGTTCCCAAAATGTTCCATATAACTATTCCACAGCCACAGTCCCTTCCCAGAGACTATTATCCCCACTGTTACTATAGGCACCATCTCTCCCTACTATACCTGCTATCCCACAGTCACACTCCCTTCCCAGAGACTATTATCCACTGTTACTATAGGCACCATCTCTCCCTACTATACCTGCTATCCCACAGTCACACTCCCTTCCCAGAGACTATTATCCACTGTTACTATAGGCACCATCTCTCCCTACTATACCTGCTATCCCACAGTCACACTCCCTTCCCAGAGACTATTATCCACTGTTACTATAGACACCATCTCTCCCTACTATACCTGCTATCCCACAGTCACAGTCCCTTCCCAGAGACTATTATCCCACTGTTACTATAGGCACCATCTCTCCCTACTATACCTGCTATCCCACAGTCACACTCCCTTCCCAGAGACTATTATCCACTGTTACTATAGACACCATCTCTCCCTACTATACCTGCTATCCCACAGTCACACTCCCTTCCCAGAGACTATTATCCCACTGTTACTATAGGCACCATCTCTCCCTACTATACCTGCTATCCCACAGTCACACTCCCTTCCCAGAGACTATTATCCCACTGTTACTATAGGCACCATCTCTCCCTACTATACCTGCTATCCCACAGTCACACTCCCTTCCCAGAGACTATTATCCCACTGTTACTATAGGCACCATCTCTCCCTACTATACCTGCTATCTCACAGTCACACTCCCTTCCCAGAGACTATTATCCACTGTTACTATAGACACCATCTCTCCCTACTATACCTGCTATCCCACAGTCACACTCCCTTCCCAGAGACTATTATCCACTGTTACTATAGACACCATGTCTCCCTACTATACCTGCTATCCCACAGTCACACTCCCTTCCCAGAGACTATTCTTCCTAGATCTCCCTAAAGCTTTGATTGAGTCAGGCTGTGACTTTATAATACTGTCAAGATGCATTTACCAATAATAAAAGAAGACATGAACATCAAACATCAGACTGCATCCCTAAAAGCCCATTTATAAACCTTCAAGGTACAGTTTCAGTTGAGGCTATTGGTGATTTATAGATCCCAGTAGAAACATACACAGTGTGGAAATGATGTTCCATTACACATCAGTGCCTCCATATTCTTCCTCTGCTCTCCAGCATGTATGTCCCATGGGGATGGTTAGCTGTCTTTATCCACTGGCTGATTTATGCTTTTAATATTCCTTATTATATTAGAATGATACACATGATATTGAATAGTCACTGTACTGAAAGCCTAATGTTTATAGGACATTTGTAGCCTACAGAATCTCTAATGAATGTACCCGGCCCTCAGGAATCACATGGTGGGAGTGTTGCCTGACAGCGGTTTCTAACAGAAGAGAGAACCTATAGTCCACTTGTAGTCTTATGACTTACAGCATTAAAAGGGAAATAATAGCTTTTTGTACACTTGTTTCACTTGGTTCCCACTTATTGCAGCAATCAGGCAGTGATATGAATGACATTACCATAAAAAGATACAAAAGAACCAATCTGCTGTCTGGTTGCCAGGCATTGCTTACCCTAGCAACCCTACTGAACTGGAAACCAAGCAGCATTTTAAATGTTAGGTTAGCAGGATGCCAAATGCAGAGGGAATAATTTCCTAAACCACAAAAAAAACAAGCGGTCGTCTGATTTAGTGAATCCCCCTATACAGAGAGATACTGAACAACCATGGAGATTAAAGAGTTTACACAAATGTTGCTTGCCTTGGGTCACAAATGCCTCCCCATTAATGCCAATCACATATGTGCAGTTATTATACACGCTGGTTACATGGCTGCTTAGAAAGCTCTGCAGCCTGCACACACACCTGCGCTCATTAAAAGCAGTCACGCCCGTTTGGGTCTCATATAGGATCACAAAGAAACAGGAAAAGAGCCTGCACTTTTCCCCAGATAATTATGATACAGATAAGATGCAGTCTAGGGTCCAACAACCATATTTAAAGGGGAAATAAAATTAATAAGTTAAGGATTTATAGACTACACTATATATACATTTATATATGTGCAGGGGTTAATAATTCCATTGCATCCCTGGAGCTCTTATGGTTTAATGGCTGATCAGCTTAATGGACCAATATTTACACAGCGGCAATAAAACCCATCCGGCTGACTGCCCAGTTTCCCATGACACAATATTTGGACAGTACCTTTGGTCTCAGTAAGTAGATAGGAATGTCTCCTGGACAACTGCTGTTCAGCTCTGGGTGTGCTGCCTCCACTCTCTGCTGGAAGATCTTCTTGCAGTGCTTTATTGATTTTCCATCCACACTCGACCTTTCCTACTGGGAGACTGATGCCAACAACGGAGCGTAAGTCGTGCTGAAGTGAAACAGTTGGACGGCGGTCAATAGAGTGCAGCAAACTGAGTAACCCATGCAGGTCAGGTCCCTCTAGCTGCCTATGTTTTCTCCCACAGCAGCACTGGGGAAGCAATCAGTAGCACAGGTGGGGGGTCAAAAATGACTGACACACCTGTTACTGCCGTTAGGGTATCACCAGGTATTCATAAAGGGTTCACCTCTGTAGGGAGTGAAATTCAGAGACAATTTGCAATTGGTTTTCATTTTTTTTATTTATTTAGCTTTTTATTCAGCAGCTCTCTAGTTTGCTATTTCAGCCATCTGGTTGCTAGGGTTCAAATTGCGCTAGTTACCATGCATTGATACGAATAAGAGACTGGCATATGAATAGGAGAGACCTGAATAGAAAGGCGAGTAATAAAATGTAGCAATAACATTACATTTGTAGCTTTACAGAGCATTTGTTTTTGGTGGGGTCAGTGACCCACTTATGAAAATTGCAAAAAACAACAAATATTTGCAAGATTTAAAGTCCGGACCTGCGTGCAGCCATATTGTACTTTTTTCCACTACTTGGGGTGGTTCACCTTTCAGTTACTTTTTGGTATGTTATAGAATGGCCAATTCTAAGCAACTTTTCAATTGGTCTTCATTATCTTATTTTATTTTTATAGTTTTTAAATTATTTGCCTTTTTCTTCTGCTTCTTTCCAGCTTTCAAATGTGGGTACAATTATAGATCAGCGCCACAGGCTATGGAAAAAAAACAAATCACAGAACCTAGCGCAATATTGTTAATATTCAGTGCAGTCACCAAAGTGTTACAACACTAATCTGTGTGTGTCTTGAACCATAGAGAGTCTATGCACAGATTTTTAAAACACACACGAAAAATCTGTGCATAGACTCTCTATGGTTCAAGACCATACTTGTACTTGATCCCAACTAAGATATAATTAATCCTTATTGGAGGCAAAACCAGCCTATTGGGTTTATTTCATGTTTACATGATTTTCTAGTAGACTTTTTGTCTTGCCGAGCTCAGCAAGACACTTATTAAGGTATGAAGATCCAAATTATAGAAAGATTCCTAATCCAGAAACCCCAGGTCTGGATAATAGGTCCCATACCTTTAGTTATTTGTTGACAGTAGAGCATTTGGCTTAGGAGACACAGTTCAGATTCGGTGGGGAGATTTAGTCGCCCGGCAATATATCTCCTCTTCTTCAGGCGACTAATCTCCCCGAACTGCCTCCCGGTGGCTAGAATCTAAATCACCGACAGGATGGCGCTCGGAGAGCTTTGTTTCCGAAGTCGCCCGAAAGTTTCCTCGTGAGGCAACTTTTGGAAAATGAAGTGCTTCCGAGTTCCACCCCGCCGGCAATTTACATTCTAGCCGTCGACATGCAGTTCGGGGAGATTAGTCGCCCCAAATAAGAGGAGATTTAACGCTGGGTGACTAATCTCCCGGAATCTGAGCGCGTGTCTCTGCCCTAAGTCTGCTAAGCAATCATTAATTGATTAAACCCAATAGGCTGGTTTTGCTTCCAATAAGGATTAATTATATCTTAGTTGGGATCAAGTACAAGCGACTGTTTTATTATTACAGAGAAAAAAGGAGGCATTTTTCAAAAAGTGAATTATTTGATTAAAATGGAGTCTATGGGCAGGACTACACGGGCGATTCCGCCGCAATCCAACGAGATGCGCAAAATCCCGTTGGATGCGACGTAAATAAGGTAAGCAATTCAATTGTCAGATCGCGACCCAACGTTGATGCGATGCACCTGACGAATGCAGATGCTGCATGCTGTGTCTGCATCCGACAGTCGCATCAACAATGCGACACGATCCGACACTGGCAGTACTTACCTTATTTTCGTTGCATCCGACGTGACGCCTGCGATTTTGCACAGCTTGGCGGATCAAGGTGGATTGGCCCGTGTAGTCCTGCCCTAAGGGAGATGCCCTGCCTGTAATTTGGAGATTTCTGGATACCGGGTTTCCATATAACCTATACGTGTATAAGCAAACACCATAACAAATCAATCTCAAGCCACGAGGGCCCAAGGCTGGACCCCAGCAGCGCTTCTCTGCCTGCATTGTGATAGTTCGACCCCTTCCAGAACATTTCGCCATATAGTGTATGTGAACATGTAATGCTTTATATAGAAACCAAACCAATTGGTGTGTAAATAGAGGCCAGTCAGGGAAATATAATAACTGTTGATATAAGACCAAGTTGGCTTATTGGATCCTTTTTTAAATCAATATATTTGGCTGAATATGATGGGGGGCTCCCTGGTTGGGGAAGCATGTTTATCTCTATAGTAGATGCTGTGCCGACCAAGAGGATAGAGCAATGCTGGCATTAAGGGAACAATGTTGGCACACTGTCCCTTTGCTCTTGCCAAGTCCAACACATTGCCATCGGATAAACATGTCTCCCTTTTCATTTAACAGCTGCTAGTGGCATGTACAAACCCTCTCAGGCACAACATAGAAATTACATTTTTTTTTGCAACGGGTCTTCATTTCTGTTGCAATTGATCTATTAAACTTTAATTTTGTCCTGATGGGCCCAAGATGGGTATGGCAGCCTTCATATTTTGTTTTTTTACACTTTTTGAATTATTCGCCTTCTTCTGTCTGACTCTTTCCAGCTTTCAAATGGGGGTCACTGACCCCATCTAAAAACAATTTCTTTGTAAAGCTTCATATTTATTGTTACTTTTTACTACTCATCTTTCTATTCAGGCCTCTCCTATTCATATTCAAATCAATGCATGGTTTCCAGGGTAATTTGGACCCTAGCAACCAGATCACTGACCCTATCTAAAAGCTATTACTTTGTAAAGTTTCATATTTATTTTTATTGCAACTTATTATTATTCATCTTTCTTTTTAGGTCCTCTCCTGTTCATAGTCCAGTCTCTTATTCAAATCAATAAATAGTTTCTAGGCAGTGGCGTAACTACCGGGGGAGCAGGGGGTGCAATTGAGCCAGGGCCCGCACCCCCGCAGGGCCCCCCGGCAGTCACGCAACCACTGGATTCGGCTGCAGCCGCACGGACGGTGGTGGGGGCCGGGCGCCGGCTCCACGGCCCGCACCAGGGCCCCCACCTAGTTCTGTCAATGTTTCTAGGGTAATTTAGAACCTAGCAACCAGATCACTTAAGTCTACTAGAAAATAATTTAATAAACTCATTAGGCCGGTTTTGGCTTCAATAAGGATGGATTATATCTTAGTTTGAATCAAGTACAAGGAATTGTTTTATTATTACAGAAAAAAGGGAAATCATGTTTAAAAATTTGTATTATTTGGATAAAATGGAGTCTATGGGAGACAGTCTTTCTGTAATTCAGCATTTTCTGGATAATGGGTTTCTGGATAACGGATCCTATACCTGTGCAAGAAAGCTTAATGACAAAGGCAATGTAACTATAATAATGGGGGTTGCAACAAATTGATGGTAGCAGCCTTTGAACAGTGTTAAAAAAAAAAAAGGAGGATCTGCAGAATTCTACATGATTTCACATTCCTGCATTCGCTCTCTCCTAGGGAACGCTGCCTCCTCTCACTGTGATAAGTGACAAGTGGGAAATGAGTAATTGGAAGTTTATGAAACCCAGTGCAGATCATCTAATAACACACTTAAGCCGTGTAATTTTCCTTTGTAATTACACACCCGGGCTTGTCTAAATGCTACGTATTTGTGTTCTGCACCAGAAGAAGCAAAGAAGAGCCTTTCCCAAATTGGTTAGCATCTGAAGAATTTTCAAATACTTTAAAACAGCTCTGCCTACACATGTCTAGATGTTGTTGAACTACAACTCCAACAACTGAGGCTTATTTATATAATAAGCTTCTCTATGAAGCTTTAAAATACAAGGTACCTGGGTTGGGTTGGGTACTTGAGGCTTAAGAGATGGCTATAAAGAGATAGCAGTTCTCCAATTTATTTAAATTAAAAATATGCTATTACCCTTTATGTCAAATCATTTTCTATTTACATTAAATCACTTCTAGTTTTGCCCCTTCTTTCCCCCCACACTCAGAAAAGCACTCCACTTTAGGGAGGACAAATTGAACTGATCATCCCATACTAATAAGCAACAGTCTGCAGTGACATGGCACAAAAATGGTTAAAGAACTGACTTATCCCATGGCCCTCCGACAAAACAACTTAAGGCCATTAATGATTGATTTACAGTAATCCGTTAACACTTGAAGAGAACAATTTCTGGACTTTAAATATTTTATCACATTCCCTGCACTAAAGTATAATTGCTTTGCAACATAATCTTCCTTCGGCTGATGACATGGGACTTTTTTTTTTTCTGCTTGTCGTAATTGCTTTGTAATTGAATCCTGCAAGGCAAGGCTGTTTGAAACCCAGGACATGGATTTCCAGGAACAATCTATTTGGCTCATTCAACAACTTCTGCGTAGGAGAGAATCTTTATCACCCATGCAACCAAACTGAGACCTGAAGAGGATCCATTATTGTTATTTGATTTATTTTATGTCTATGATACCTTTGGGGTGAAAGAAAATATAGGATATAGCACAAATAACAGTGGGATAATAGTCTCTGGGAAGGGGCTGTGGGATAGCAGGTATAGTAGGGAGAGATGGTGCCTATAGTAACAGTGGGATAATAGTCTCTGGGAAGGGAATGTGACTGTGGGATAGCAGGTATAGTAGGGAGAGATGGTGCCTATAGTAACAGTGGATAATAGTCTCTGGGAAGGGAGTGTGACTGTGGGAGAGCAGGTATAGTAGGGAGAGATGGTGCCTATAGTAACAGTGGATAATAGTCTCTGGGAAGGGAGTGTGACTGTGGGATAGCAGGTATAGTAGGGAGAGATGGTGCCTATAGTAACAGTGGGATAATAGTCTCTGGGAAGGGAATGTGACGTGGGGATAGCAGGTATAGTAGGGAGAGATGGGTGCCATATAGTAACAGTGGATAATAGTTCTCTGGGAGGGAGTGTGACTGTGGGATAGCAGGTATAGTAGGGAGAGATGGTGCCTATAGTAACAGTGGATAATAGTCTCTGGGAAGGGAGTGTGACTGTGGGATAGCAGGTATAGTAGGGAGAGATGGTGCCTATAGTAACAGTGGATAATAGTCTCTGGGAAGGGAGTGTGACTGTGGATAGCAGGTATAGTAGGAGAGATGGTGCCTATAGTAACAGTGGATAATAGTCTCTGGGAAGGAGTGTGACTGTGGATAGCAGGTATAGTAGGGAGAGATGGTGCCTATAGTAAAATGGATAATAGTCTCTGGGAAGGGAGTGTGACTGTGGGATAGCAGTATAGTAGGAGAGATGGTGCCTATAGTAACAGTGGATAATAGTCTCTGGGAAGGGAGTGTGACTGTGGAATAGCAGGTATAGTAGGAGATGGTATAGTAACAGTGGATAATAGTCTCTGGGAAGGGAGTGTGACTGTGGGATAGCAGGTATAGTAGGGAGAGATGGTATCTATAGTAACAGTGGGATAATAGTCTCTGGGAAGGGAGTGTGACTGTGGGATAGCAGGTATAGTAGGGAGAGATGGTGCCTATAGTAACAGTGGATAATAGTCTCTGGGAAGGGAGTGTGACTGTGGAATAGCAGGTATAGTAGGGAGCCATGGTGCCTATAGTAACAGTGGATAATAGTCTCTGGGAAGGGAGTGTGACTGTGGGATAGCAGGTATAGTAGGGAGAGATGGTGCCTATAGTAACAGTGGATAATAGTCTCTGGGAAGGGAGTGTGACTGTGGGATAGCAGGTATAGTAGGGAGAGATGGTGCCTATAGTAACAGTGGATAATAGTCTCTGGGAAGGGAGTGTGACTGTGGGATAGCAGGTATAGTAGGGAGAGATGGTGCCTATAGTAACAGTGGATAATAGTCTCTGGGAAGGGAGTGTGACTGTGGGATAGCAGGTATAGTAGGGAGAGATGGTACCTATAGTAACAGTGGATAATAGTCTCTGGGAAGGGAGTGTGACTGTGGGATAGCAGGTATAGTAGGGAGAGATGGTGTCTATAGTAACAGTGGGATAATAGACTCTGGGAAGGGAGTGTGACTGTGGGATAGCAGGTATAGTAGGGAGAGATGGTGTCTATAGTAACAGTGGGATAATAGTCTCTGGGAAGGGAGTGTGACTGTGGGATAGCAGGTATAGTAGGGAGAGATGGTGCCTATAGTAACAGTGGATAATAGTCTCTGGGAAGGGAGTGTGACTGTGGGATAGCAGGTATAGTAGGGAGAGATGGTGCCTATAGTAACAGTGGATAATAGTCTCTGGGAAGGGAGTGTGACTGTGGGATAGCAGGTATAGTAGGGAGAGATGGTGTCTATAGTAACAGTGGATAATAGTCTCTGGGAAGGGAGTGTGACTGTGGGATAGCAGGTATAGTAGGGAGAGATGGTGCCTATAGTAACAGTGGGATATTAGTCTCTGGGAAGGGAGTGTGACTGTGGGATAGCAGGTATAGTAGGGAGAGATGGTGTCTATAGTAACAGTGGATAATAGTCTCTGGGAAGGGAGTGTGACTGTGGGATAGCAGGTATAGTAGGGAGAGATGGTGTCTATAGTAACAGTGGATAATAGTCTCTGGGAAGGGAATGTGACTGTGGGATAGCAGGTATAGTAGGGAGAGATGGTGCCTATAGTAACAGTGGATAATAGTCTCTGGGAAGGGAGTGTGACTGTGGGATAGCAGGTATAGTAGGGAGAGATGGTGCCTATAGTAACAGTGGATAATAGTCTCTGGGAAGGGAGTGTGACTGTGGGATAGCAGGTATAGTAGGGAGAGATGGTGCCTATAGTAACAGTGGGATAATAGTTTCTGGGAAGGGAATGTGACTGTGGGATAGCAGGTATAGTATGGTGCGAATGCGCAGTAACGGCGCTGGTGCGCATGCGTAGTAATGACGCTTGCACATGCGCAGTAACGCTGCTCCTGCGCAGTATTGTTTGGGGCGCATTGCATACACTAAGTTCCAGGTGAATCTGGTCTAGAGGTAGGCAGAAGAGGTAACTGCCCAGCGCCCCCTAATCATTGCGCCCTAGGCAGCTGCCTCTTCTGCCTACCTCTAGTTCCTTGCAAATCGTTCTTTGGTTGGATATTGATCCAGTTATATCCTTTGTTGATTGTCTCAAGGAAGACTGAAACATTGGAATAATAAATAAACTTTATCTCTTTTCACTATATTTTAAAGTCCTGAGAGTGTTTTGCATTATATGATATTCTATATGACTTTTCTGTGGTGTGCACCCAGTCGTTTTCTCCAATAAGTGCAGCTATTTTTCAAATATATTTAGTTCATGGACAGCACCACCTTCCATATTATGTGGGTGGAGGTTATTTAAGTGTTTTAAGAATTATGTATGTATTTGCACCTTGAAAAAGGTCCCAATGGTGACCGAAACGTCAGTTGTACATACTATGTAAAAAGAGGCTATTTTTTTAAAAACAGCAAGAACCTTGGTGCTTGTTTTTGTTCTATTAGATCTCTTTGGAAAGATGAGGATGGTTACAAAAAACTTTTTAAAAGCCATTAGGTGTCCACTTGCTCTTATATATCATGCCTTATACATGAACTGGACATATATACTCTATGTTTAGTGCCCTAGTAGTTAAATGGGTGCTTTATGGCCAGTACTAAGCAACTTGTCAATTGGTCTATATTATTACTTTTTTTTTTATAGTTTTTGAATCATTTGCCTTTTTATTCTGACTCTTTCCAGCTTTCAAATGGTCCCATCGAAAAACAAATGCTCTGTAAGGCTACAAATGTATCGTTATTGCTTTTTTATTACTCATCTTTCTGTTCAGGTTTCTCCTATTCATATTCCAGTCTTTTATTCAAATCAGTGCATTGTTTCTAGGATAATTTGGACCCTAGCAACCAGATTGTTGAAATTGCAAATTGGAGAGCTGCTGAATTAAAAGCTAAATAATTCAAAGAACACACAATGAAAACCAATTGTCTCAGAATATCACTACATCATACTAAACATTAACTCAACAACCCCTTTAATCATCAGGAGGGATCTGAGTTTTAGGCAAAGCATAAAAAGAAGACCTCACCTAGAGGCTATCTATCTATCTATCTATCTATCTATCTATCTATCTATCTATCTATCTATCTATCTATCTATCTATCTATCTATCTATCTATCTATCTATCTATCTATCTCTCTCTCTCTCTCTCTCTCTCTCTCTCTATCTATCTATCTATCTATCTATCTATCTATCTATCTATCTATCTATCTACCAACCAAATGTGCCAATCTTCAAGTATATGGTCAGTAATGCACCACCATGATTTTAAACAAGAACTGATGATTTCCAGTATGAAGAAGACTTTGGAAGAAAATACGTTTGTAAAGGTGGAACCTACGGAGAAGTGTTGATGGTTGATATTATTTGATCCCTTGGAAGGTATAAATTCATTGCCCCTACAGCAGGGGCGTAACTACAGAGGAAGCAGACCCTGCGGCTGCAGGGGGGCCCAGGAGGTACAGGGGGCCCCATGAGGCTCTCATTGATGAGCAATTTGAACATATATTGGTAAAACAGGACAAACACTGGATATGTTGGGGGCCCTAAAACCAATTTGCTGTGGGGCCCAGCAACATCTAGTTACGCCACTGCCCTACAGGCTTCATAGTGGGCCTGCAGCAAGCTCAGAGGGAAAGAAAAGCTTGGCTTGACTGTCTGTAAGCCTTTCAAAATCTCATTCCCATCACAGACAAATGGAGAGTGGTGTCCATTTGAGTAAGTAAAAAGCAGTTATCGCTGTGAGATGCACAGGAAGCCTTTATTGAGGTTAATTTACTTGGAATGTCCTGCGGCCTTAATGTAAGCAATGAATTGTCAGCAAACAGGAAGCTATCACTGTGATGAAAGCAAACTTCAATAGATTTGGCAACTGTGAGAGCTACCCAACCCCACGCCTGCTTTGGTAAACACCACCGCTTAAATAAGTGTTGCTGCTGGATACAAGAGTGTGTTCGGAAACTAGCTGGAACATAAGTAGATGTTTTCATACTGTGCTGCAAATAAAATAGGTTGTCAGAAAATATATACAATATTATACACTTAAAGGACCAGTAACGTCAAAAAATAAAAGTGTTTTAAAGTAATGAAAATATAATGCAGTGTTGCCCTGCACTGGTAAAACTGCTGTGTTTGCTTAAGAAACACTACAATTGTTTATATAAATAAGCTGCTGTGTAGCAATGGGGGCAGCCATTCAAAGGAGAAAAGGTCCAGGTTACACAGCAGGTAGCAGATAAGCTCTGTCTGTCTAATGGTGTTATCTGTTATCCATTAGTTAACCTGTGCCATATAGCCGGTTTTCAATTTCCGCCATTGCTCCACAGCAGCTTGTTTATATGAACTACAGTAGTGTTTCTGTAGCAAACAGATCAGTTTTACCAGTAAAGGGCAACACTACATGATATTTTCATTACTTTAAAACACTTTCATTTTTTGGTGTTACTGTTCCTTTAAACATTGAGATGTATTATATTGTAGCATAGCATTGCAATTCTTTGAGCTTGCTTTGCTTGTAGGTAGATATCTGCAGGGGTGCTTCGCCAATGAGGCAAGTTGAGGCTGTCGCCTCAGGCAGCAGCACCCCACTAGGTACCAGGGGCAGCAAAAATGCTGCTCCTGGTACTTTAAGAGCAAATTTCCAGGGGGGGGGGCAGCAACAGGCAGCGGAGGGGCCAGGATCGCCACTGGATATCTGTCTTTAACTCTAATCATTAACGTTGACTTTTGGTGAACAATATGTCACTTTAAAAGAGAACTAAACCCTAACGATGAATGTGGCTAAAAATGCCATATTTTATACACTGAACTTATTTCTGCTTGTCACTAGCAGCAATGATCCAGGACTTCAAACTTGTCACAGGGGGTCACCAGCTTGGAAAGTGTCTGTGACACTCACATGCTCAGTGGGCTCTGATTGGCTGTTGAGAAGCTAAGCTTAGGGCTCGTCACTAATTATCCAGCAGAAAATGATCTTCCCTGGCTGTAATATAAGCTGATGCTACAGGTTTACTGATTATTAAATTCTGATGCTAATTGCACTGGTTTCTGTGCGGCCATGTAGTAATTATCTGTATTAATTAATAATCAGCCTTATATTGTGACATTTCTATTCTATATGTACTGTATATTGTGAGTGGGTCCCTAAGCTCAGTAAGTGACAGCAGCACAGAGCATGTGCAGTGAATCAGCAGAAAAGAAGATGGGGAGCTACTGGGGCATCTTTGGAGACACAGATCTTTACTGCTAAAGGGCTGTGGTTACCTTGGGCTGGTACAGAAGCCCAAAACATAATGTACAACATTTCTAGCTACTTTTTTTTAGTTAGACTTTAGTTCTCCTTTAAAGGGATACTCATAAGTGGCTTAGAGGACCACTGAAACTGATAATATAAGTGGTTGCTCCATATTTACTGGGCTACTGGGGGGTGTTTGGGTTTCTGTGTACTTGAAATGCCAGGGCCTAGTATGAATCCAAATCCAGACCTGGGGCCCAGTAACATCTAAATACACCACTGAATCCAATGCTACTAAAGGTTTTGCTGTTATCATCACCACAGCCTCTGAAGGAGCTGCCATGCTGACTTGGGAAGTCCCTTCTATTAACCATCATGAAAGACAGCTCCGTTGAAAGAACTACATGTGCGTGGCCCATCTTTACTATGCAAAATGAATGGCTTTATCTCCGTAATTATGTCTGTCAGCAAATATGAAACGGCTCACTAATGAGGAGTATTGATTACAGCGGCAGGACGGATAATGCACTGTTTTGCACAGGAGAGGTCCATTACAGCAATAGAGATTGGGGGGAAACACGTCAGGCAAGAATAATATATTCAGCACTGTCTCAAAAAATAGTTCATCCCACCCACCACCTATCACAGGTCTGCATGATAAAGCCGACATGATACTAATTACAGGCAAAGCCTAATTACAGTGTGCAGGCTGACACTTTGCTGCTGAATTCTGCACATCCCCCAGGCTTTCCTACTTATATCATACTTTCACATTTTCTAGTTCTTGCTTTTTTTTCTGGGATTATTTGAAGCTGCAGTTGTGTGGGCCGCAGGTTGGGCGGGTTCATTGCAGACCTCACACTCCTTTTCGCAGGATTGAGCTCTTCTCCTGCGTGGTGGCACGGGTCTATAAAAGGAAGCCGGTAGGCGGGTGCGGGCGGGTGCGGGCGGGCACAGGTGGAAGGAGGGCGGGCTTCGGGCGGAGAAAAAAACCCGACCCGCACATCCAGGACCGCCATCAGAAATCGCAGGGCCCCATACGACAAAATTTCCTGGGCCCCCTGGGCTGCACCCACCGCAAGCCCCACCTACAGGTCCGCCCCCACCACATAGTAAAAAAACATAAAAAAATATTGGTGGCTCGGGTTCCCACATGTTAATAAAAAATAAAAAGATATTAGTGGTCAGGGCCCCCCATAAAAAAACATTTGTGGCTAGGACCCCCACATGAGAAAAAAAAATTGGTGGCCTAAATTGGTGGCCAGGGCCCCTTAAACGTCCATGCCTTTCCGAAGTCAGCAGCTCTCAGAAAGATGGGGGACCCGGCTCATCAAGTAAGTGTGGCGTGTCAGGGCCCCCCTTACCCTCGGGGCCCCCTACAACTCTCTCAAGGCCCCCCACAAAAGGGAACATTGGGGCCCCAGAGAATATTTTTTTAAAAACATTGGTGGCAGGGGCCTATTAGGGTTGCCACCTGGCCTGACCGGTAAAAATTATGGTTGATCCCAATGTTATTAATAGGGAAAAAAAGACAAATCTGTAGGAAGACCGGTATTTTTTTTCCAGAAAAGATGGCAACCCTAGGGCCTATAGTGTATTAAAATAATACATTGGTGGCTAGGGGTTTAATAAAAAAAAAAAAACACATTGGTGTTCAGTAGAACTCATGGCTTCAGGACTTTGGGTCTTTTCGCAGCTTCAAGACTTCAACTTCAGCTTCTTTCATGGCTTCGGGTCTTTTCGCAGCTTCGAGACTTAAACTTTGGCTCCTTTCGTGGATTCAGCTCCTTTTGTGGCTTCGGGACTTCAGAGGTTTAGGACTTCGGCGGCTTAGGCGTGACTTTGACACTGTCAAAGGGGGCCTCGCTATTATGAAAAGTGCAGCACTGCCGGGCCCCCCTTTAGGCCCAGTATGATAGTACCCCCTGATGGCGGCTCAGGTTATGGGACCACAATGCCCTGACGGTCAGAGCGATACCTGTTTAGCTCTATCTGACACCTGCATCCTCCAATCTATCTGACGGAAAGGGAAGTCCCGTCTCCTTTTGACACGTTAAAAAACAGAAAGCACAACCTGCATGTAGAACTGTCAGATCTGGGATCGTTTTTAAAAGAAAACGAAAACACATCCATACCCAGACAGCACTTGCCATAGGGATTCATACAAAACCTCATTCTTATAAGCAACAACTTTGTATAAACAGACAGAATTTGGACTGTTCTTTTTCATGGGCTAAGTGGGAGTTTCTTCAACAGTATCATGTTTCCCATACAATTTTTAGAAACTGTCACATCCTGCCAAACTCGTGAAGTTTTTCCAAACACGTGACTGGACCACCAGTGCATTTATGGACTGATCTGCTTAATATCAACTGCTGGAAAACTCAGCACTCCTCAGAAGGGGCCCCTGCTCTCTGATTGAAGAACTGTGCCATAAATGTTAGATATTCCATTATTAAAACTGGGGTTGTCTCATCGCCAATAAACAGCTGTTGTTGTTGTACAATAATTCCCAAAAGACTCCACCATCTAAATCGTTGTTGCCCAACTACAACTGAAAAATAAGGGGCAGATTTATCAAGGGTCGAATTTCGAGGGCTAAAAAACCTTCGAATTCGACCCTCGAAGTAAAATCCTTCGAATTCGAATATCGTAAAAACTTTGACCGAACGATTGAATAAAAATCGTTCTATCGAACAATAAAATCCTTCGAATCAAACGATTCGAACGATTTTAAGCGATCGATCGAAGGATTTTTATTCAACCACAAAAAACTTAGAAAAGTGCTGGGGAAGGTCCCCATAGGCTAACATTGAACCTCGGTAGGTTTAAAGTGGCGAAGTATGAAGTTAAAGTATTTTTTAAAGAGACAGTACTTCGACTATCGAGTAATCGAATAGTCAAACGATTTTTACTTCGAATCATTCGATTCGATCGAATTTGACCCATTCGATAGTCGAAGTACCCGATTTTTTTCCATTCAAATTATTCCCTCGAGCTTAGTAAATCTGCCACTAAGGGGCATATTTATCAAGGATCAAATTGAAAATTTAAAGGGCATGTAAAGGCAAAAAAATAAAACCCAATTTTTACACATCTCCAACATACTTTAATTAAAAAAATGTGTACCGTTTTTATGAGAAACTGACTGTATGCAGTGAAATTCTCCCTTCATTTACTGCTGTGAATAGGAATTGTCAGATGGTCCCTAACTGCTCTGCAGGGAAACTTATGAACAGCAGGGGGAGACCGAGCCATGCAGAACTCAAACAGCATTGTTTGTTTCCCTGTAGAGCAGTCAGCGACTGTGTAAAGATTAGTATTGGATTTTATTTTTGCCTTTACATCCCCTTTACTGTCTCCAACTCCAGCTGCAGGGACAAAGATCATGGAGCCAGATTTAAACAGATAAACTGAGATTCTATTTGGAGGATTATTTTGCTGCAGCCACTGGTTCTGCAGAGTTGGAGAAAGTTTGTATTAAACAATACAAAAACTATAAAATCCACATTAGATTACATGACAACACAGGACCCAGTGCAGTCTGTATATTCTGATTATTAATCAGTCTTGCTGTATCGGCTTCTGGCAGATATTATTTGACTTGTGCTGTTTTGATTATTTATGACGATCCCTAAGCAAGAGAAAAAACTCGAAGCGAGTTTTTAAATTTCTAATCAAATTCGTTTTGAATTAGATTTGAGTTTTCACTTTCGATTTCATTCATCCGAGTTTAAAAAATTAGATATTTTTTTTAATAAATTTCAATTGGTCGAATTTTTAAAGCAGCGTTTTTAAAAACTCGCATGAATTTGAAATTTGACCTTTGATACATGTGCCTCCCAGGCTGCACTGTCAAGGGAATAATAGGGATGCCTTATATAACTTAAAATAAACTTTATTTAAAATGACACAAGCAACACGGTCAGTGTATCTGCCACCCTTGTGTATCTGTCCCTGGATCATTCTAGTTGCTTGTCATTGGACCTTTTGGTTAAAAAAAAAGTGTTAGTGGGGAACAATGGAACCAACTGCAGCGGATCGGGAACCCTTGGAATACCCACAAATCCCTGGTGTTCTTGGTAATTTGTGATGTCACTTCTGGTCCCAAGTTTGTCCAGCCCCGAAAATTACAGATACGTTGGGTGAAGAACAGGGCGGGTTCAGGAAGGGACTTGGGATGAGTTTGGGTAGGGAAAGAAACCAGAGGCAATGCGGGTGCCTTAGTTCAAGTTGGATTGGGGAAGAGCTGGTCCAGGTCTGCAAAAACACACCCAATGAGTCTCTGTCCATCAGCACCATGCCTATGGTCTAAACACTGGCTCCAGCCACATGAATCCAGGTATTGTGGGAATGTTTTGAACATAAGGAAACCCCTATGTTGTGGTCCAGCTTCATACAATTCTGCCATAAGATTCTGCAGTGACGTTTGTTTTCCGCCACCATCAGCAAAACATCAACAGATAGAATTTCCCATTCCCCCAGCAGTGTCCCATGCCCTTGCAGAATCTGGGGCCAGAAGCTTCCTGGGAGGCTCAAGGTGGATCCATAGCCTGTGAGCTCAATTTTAGTACCTAATACAATGTATCTGATTTTATTGGGAAAAGAGAGAATTCCAATGAAACTGGAACAATAAAATTAAACTATATATTAGCTCATTTGTTCCCTATGTATTCTTTTTCTGCCAGAAAAACACATCACTCAGGTGCCTTTCCTGAATCAGTGCCCACACCACCAGCTTTGCTTTAATTCAGCACTTCTTTTTTTCAGAGCAATTTCAGTTTTTCTATCATTTTAGCATACAGTCGGTTGCTAAGCAGAGCACAATGGTTTGTGAACATACCAACAATAGTGTGTGTAAATATGACGGAGCCATTAATAAAGTGCCTTATAAACGCATCAGTGCAATATAAATAACAGATGATAAAATACACACACAGATATATATATATATATATATATATATATATATATATATATATATATATATATATATATATATATATATATGTGACTATTCTCTTCTTCCAAACCAATTAACTACGTGACTATGTAACATGGTGATTAAGATACTCAAACACAAAATTATACTAGTAAGAAGAAACTTTTTAACATGTACTGACATCTAGTGTTAGACATGATAATAACCGCCCTTGTGTTCCCCTGGTCCTTATACATCAAAATTAATATCTATTTAGGATAATAAAACATTGCCAACAAATAAGGATTTAAAGGGGAAGCAACAGCTATTTGCACCCAGCTGAAGTTTTGAACCCTGGAAGAAGCAGGGATAATATTTACCCCAGTCCCAACAGATATATTACATTTGAACTGTTGAGTAAAAGGAAATAAGAAAAAAAAAAAAAAAACTGCCCAAACATGCTGGGCAGCATTGTAATATATAAGGATATTAAAAAAGAAAGAGGGGATCCATAACTTGGAACTTCAAACTTTAAGTCTACTAGAAAATCATGTAAACATTAGTTAAACCCAATAGACTGGTTTTGCTTCCAATAAGGATTAATTATATCTTAGTTGGGATCAAGTGCAAGCGACTGTTTCATTATTACAGAGAAAAATGAAATAATTTTTAAACGTTTGAATTATTTGGATAAAATGAAGTCTATAGGAGACGGCCTTTCCGTAATTAGGAGCTTTCTGGATAATGGGGTTTCAGATAACGGATCTTATACCTGTATACAGAGCCGCCATTAGAAATCACGGGGCCCTGTACAACAAAATTTTCGGGGGACCCTGCTCACCACAGCCCCACCCCAGATCCCACCCACCCTACACCGCAGTTAAAAGACCACACAGACATCAGTGCTAAAAACGGTAACCCCCCCCCCACAAGTTATAAAAAGTCATTGATGGTCAGGGCCCCCCTATAAGTTAAAAAAAAACTATGGCGCCAGGGCCCCCCATAAAAGTTTTTTTTACAAATCATTGGTGGCAGGGGTTTGTAGAATATTAAAATAATACATTGGTGGGTAGGGCTTTAAAAAAATAAAAAAAACACACATTGGTGTTCAGTTGAATTGAACTTGTGGTTTCAGGACTTCAAGTTCAGCTCTTTTCGTAACTTCAGGTCTTTCTGCGGCTTCCGGACTTTAAGTTCGGCTCTTTTTGGGACTTTTGGGTCTTTCTGTGGCTTCAGGACTTCAAGTTCGGCTGTTTTCGTGACTTCAGGTCTTTTTTGGCTTTGGAAATCCGTCAGTTCGGCTCTTTTCATGAATTCGGCAGTTCTGGACTTCGGCTTTTAGGCGAATTAGGACTTTTGAAGAGGCGGCATGGCTTCGGCGCTGTGAGGGGGGCCCCTGTGCCCCCCTGATGGAGGCCCTGCCTGTATATATATTAGATAATTATGATGCTTGTAGTATTTATTTCCATCATTCTAGATCACTGTTCAATAATATTTCCAGTATATTTCCTCAGCCGTGTTAGCAGATAAATTCTTAATTCGTCTACTTTACTTATTTCATATTGTTTTTGAATTATTCGCCTTCTTCTTCTGACTCTTTCCAGCTCTCGAATGGGGGTCAGTGACCCCATCTTAAAAACAAATGCTCTGTAAGGCTACAAATGTATACTTTTTATTGCTCATCTTTCTATTCAGGCCTCTCCTATTCATATTCCAGTCTCTTATTCAAATCAAAGCAGGGTTGCTAGGGTCATTTGGAACCTAGCAACCAGACGGCTGAAACTGCAAACTGGAAAACTGCTGAATAAAAACTTAAAAACCACAAATAATAAAAAAAAATGAAGACCAATTGCAAACTGTCTCAGAATATCACTCTCTACATCAGACTAACAGTTCATTTAAATAAATAAAAATCTTGAAATCACCAGAAAATAAAATGGGAATTGTCTGTGACAATTTTATTTCCCCAGTTGATTCAAACATTTCGGCTTCACTGAAAATAAAAGGAAAATCGGTTGTTTCTCTCAACAACTCTGTTATTTTTTTATTTTGAGGGGGAAAAGTGTCATGTTGTGTTTGAAAACGAATAAATATGCCTCAGAGTGATATTCCTCATGCAAATTCCAATTACTGACTGAACTCTGTCATCTCTATCTCACCTGCGTGTGACGTCACCGGAGGTCGTACCGGCACTAGGAAGTAACAGCGTCCGCAGCCCTAGACCTTTGGTTGCCAGCATGGAAGAGGGGGCGTTGACACAGAAACAGCGTCACGTGACGTCCCTCCAAGATGGCGGCGCAGTGCTGAGGTAGAGCTCTGACTTCCTGATGGGGTCGCGTACTGCCTCTCATACTCATCCTCCCTTGAGTCACAGAAGCCGCTGATTGAAGCCCCGAAGGGGGGCCGGTTACGAAGAGAAGAGAGAGCCGAAGGGAGTTGCCGATCCGAGTGAGATGCAGGAGAAGGAGGAAGGGGATAAGACTAAAAGCATGTTCCTGTCACGGGCCCTGGAGAAGATCCTGGCCGATAAGGATGTGAAGAAGGCCCAGAATTCCCAGCTCAGGAAAGCCTGTGAGGTGGCACTAGGTAAGTTACAGTTCCTGCCTCCTGTCATGTTATTCAGTGCTCAGCTGTCAGTCAGGAGGAAGCCTGTCAGTCAAATACCTTCAACTGGTTTCCTCTATATTCTAGGGACCAGATTTATATGTTACTGATGCAGGGCCCCTGTGTGGAGTAATGGGGCTGTCAGGCTGCTGCAGAACCTCTTTACTCTTTGTGTTTCCCCTCACTATATGTTTATAGCAGTGATTAGTGTCCCTGGACTACAATACCCAGCATTCCTCAGCACCTGACTGTGTGATGGAAGATGCTAACTCACAACTCAAGTTTGATTCCATTCAAGGCACAGTCTGCTTGCCGTTGTTTCCTCTGTGTCCCTCTCACACTCCTCAACAGCTTACAGCCGTGTTTATTGGCTCCTAGTAACGTTGGTAGGGACCTTCGATTGTAAGCTCACTGGGACAGGGCCAATGTCACTGGTGAACAGTTTCTATAAAGTAAAACGTACATTGTCTGTCTATATAACTGCAATATAATAATAATAATAATAAAGCTGGAGTTGCTTGTTGGCCAGCGGGTAAGGTACGAGCTGAGGACAGAATGGCTTTACTAGTGTTTGACATTTCTGCAGCATGTTTCTATATATGTGTAACCTTATTTTGACCTAAGAGAGTCCAACCTGAAGGCTGGATACAATTTGGGGTGTGCGCTTATTTGTGTCCTAGGTACCCCTAGGGTTGCCACCCGCCCGGTATTTTACCGGCCTAGCCGGTAAAACACCTGTCAAGGCCGGGGCCGGTATTACAAATTTACAGGCAATGTAGCTGCCGGTAAATTTGTAATACCCTTAAAAAGACCCCCTCGGCCAGCCCCCAATCCCGAGTAAAATTTAGCTTGTCCTTCGGTTCTTGTCCTGGCTGTGCCGTGGCCACGCCCCTTTGTGGCATAACCCGCCCCTTTGACATCACGCCACGCCCCTTTTTGTACCCGCCCCCACCAGCCGGAATTTTTTTTGGAAAAAGTGGCAACCCTAGGTACCCCTGGAACTATAGCAGGGTGACTGTTACCCCAATGTTTCTATATATCTGTAACCTTGTTATGAGCTAAGGGGGCCCAGTCTGAAGGTCAGTTAGGGGGAGATTTGGGGTGAGTGCTTATTTGTGCCCTGGTTACCCCTGGAACTATAGCAGGGTGACTGTTACCCCAATGTTTCTATATATCTGTAACCTTGTTATGAGCTAAGGGGGCCCAGCCTGAAGGTCTGTTAGGGGGAGATTTGGGATGAATGTTTATTTGTACCCTGGGTACCCCTGGAACTATAGCAGGGTGACTGTTACCCCAATGTTTCTATATATCTGTAACCTTGTTATGAGCTAAGGGGGCCACAGCCTGAATGCCAGTTAGGGGGAGATTTGGGGTGAGTACTTATTTGTACCATGGCTACCCCTGGAACTATAGCAGGGTGACTGTTACCCCAATGTTTCTATATATCTGTAACCTTGTTATGAGCTAAGGGGGCCCAGACTGAATGCCAGTTAGGGGGAGATTTGGGGTGAGTGTTTATTTGTACCCTGGGTACCCCTGGAACTATAGCAGGGTGACTGTTACCCCAATGTTTCTATATATCTGTAACCTTGTTATGAGCTAAGGGGGCCCAGCCTGAAGGCCAGTTAGGGGGAGATTTATGGCGAGGGTTTATTTGTGCCCTGGGTACCCCTGAAAACCTGCATTAGGCTGACTGTTATTGTAATGTTTAACCTTATTATGAGCTAAGGCTAACTAGGGTAAGATTTGGGGAACCAGGTAGCAGGTTACCAGAATATGGACAGATTAAAACCCACAATTAATCATATCATTGTAATAGTTCCTCATATAACAAGTGGAGAACAAGTTTTATGGTGAGGTCTCTGCATATGATAGAATTGTGTGGCTGTTGCAAAGTCAATTCAAACAACTGAGTATTTATTTGCATTGTATATGAGTATGGGTCTTATGTTGCTTGCTGGGTTTTTCCTGTACTAGAATTTATAGCATTTCCCACTTGTGATGTGGACCATTTTTGAAAGATAGGGAACGGTTTCATACTAACAATCATAGAATGAATTTGCTGTGTTTCTTTTGCTTCTGGGGCTGCTATGCCTTGCCCTTAAGGCCAAAGAACCTGCTCAACTGGCTTTGACAGTTTATGTTTAAATGCAGCTGAGTTGGTTATCACTGTTTATTCTGTTTTCCACACTGTGTGGGATAATTAGGTAAATGATTTCTGTTTCATGGCTGATTTGCATATCGTCTTTACCTGTCCTCAATCCTGTTTTTTATCCTTATTAACAGCATGTAAATGCAGAGATGCTATGAGAGTTGTAGTTGGTTTCAAAGGAAACCAGTTTTGCAGGGGAGTACTTTTATTGTTTCTGCTGAGGGAATTGGCTACCTTTCTCGAGTATCAATGTGGCGGTTGATATAGAAGCGAAGCCGCATATGTTTATAACTGCTGCCTTTGTTCTGATTGTCTTATCAGTGGAATACAATGTATCACCTTAATGCACAAACGGGATGTTTAAAAAAAAAAAAAAGGCTACAAAAGTATATGAGAGGCATGTAAACAAGCTTTAGTAGATTAAAGAGCAAGTCAACCCCAAAATAAAATTTGCCTAGTAAATGAAAACATAACTATTGCAACTTTCCAATATATATTTGTTAAAAACGTTCAGTTATTTGTCAAAACAATTTGCTATTGAAAGCAGCATTGGCTTAACTTCTGGTTGTTAACGTTATAATAGGGATGAACCAAATCCACTATTTTTGGATTAGGCCGAATACCGAACCAAATTTGAACATACAAATTAAGGGTGGGAAAGGAAAAAGTGGGAAAAACATTTTTTACTTGTTTTGTGAAGAAAAGTCACATGATTTCCCTATGCAAATCAGGCACAGGCACTTGTTTGACAAGACACAAGGATTCGACCGATTCCTGGTGAAAAAGGCCGAATCCCAGATTCGGTGCATCCATACAATGTTGGAAAAGTCTTCCCCCACAGGTCTGTTAATCAGCGGCTTGTCTTAAAGCAGCCATGGACATAACAACTATGATCTTTCCTGGAAAAGATCATTCCAAGAAAGTTTGGTCGTTTCAACACACATGTGTAGAGCAGAGTCGTCAGATATAAAGATAGAAACAGTAGAATTCTACCTGTATCTGACGATTCAGCAGCTATAGATGCACCGATAATATCGCACAAAACAAATTTTTGAATTTGCCTGTATGGGATGGGAGATGAGCCAAACCGATATCTATAGATGACTTGGATATTAGTTTGCTCCTCAATCAGGCGCCTTTGAAGGCACCCGAACATCGGCCATTGTTAGTGCTGAATTGTCAGATACAGGTAGAATTCTATTGTTTCTATTGTATATCTGACCATTCAGCTCTACACGTGTGTATTAAAATGAACAATCGTAATTGTGAAGTCTGTGGCCACCTTAAAGGAGAAGGAAACCCAGTCGGTGCAAAAACCCTCCCCCCCTCCCATGTGTTGCCCACCCGCCCTCCTCCCCCCTGGCCTACCTGTCCCGCTGGGCAAATGCCCCTAACTTGTTACTTACCCTTCTGCGCAGGTCCAGTCCACGGAGTTCACAGGCACCATATTCTTCCTGCTTTGACCGGCGTTTTGGCGCATGCACAGTAGGAGCATTTCGCCGGTACGGATCTACCGCGGCATGCGCTTTGACGGGCGACTTTTGGCGCATGCGCAATAGATCGTACCGGCGAAATGCTCCTACTGCGCATGCGCCGGTCAAAGCAGGAAGAAGATCGCTTGGAAGAAGATGGCGTCGGTGAACTCCGTAGACTGGACCTGCGCAGAAGGGTAAGTAACAAGTTAGGGGCATTTGCCTAGCGGGACAGGTAGGCCAGGGGGGAGGAGGGAGGGTGGGGCAACACACGGGAGGGGGGGAGGGTTTTTGCGCCGACTAGGTTTCCTTCTCCTTTAACAGTGGCCAATCAGAATTTTCTACCTGGGCCAATAAATGAGCTGACAGATATCCAAGTCTTCTGCCAATATCGATCAGCTAATTTCCCACCATACATGTGCCAAATATAGTCCGAAAATTCATTTCATAGGATAATGTCGTTGTATGTTTGGCCACCTTTACATTGTATCAACGGTCTAAGTCACCAGGGCAGAGAATAGAAAGGGACAGACAGAGACTGCTTTCCATAGCATTACATATACACGTAACATACAAATAAATATACAAATAGTAATGAATGTTTATTGCAAAGTTGCTTAGAATTATAGTTTCTTTTATGAGGCAAAAAATAACTGCTCCTGGGATTTTTGGGTTTAACAGCTCCTGTATTAGGGGAAGGGAATAACAAATATATGCCATGGTCTCATTTTCAAGTGCTTATTTTCAGTGAAGAATTCTGGATCTCTTTGTGCACAATGTTATACTGTCGAGCTGTACTTTGGAATAGTCACTGCAGCTTGTGCCATGGGTTGTGACGCCTTTATTCTGATCTTTGGAGTTCAGATCTGAAGACCTGCCAGGTTTTTAATGACCCAAAACCAAGAAGAAAAAAAAACAGGGCAGAATGATTGAAGTGGAATAAATATATATATGACTTAGGGGGTTATTTATCGAGTTGTGGTCTTCCTGAAAAATTTGAGTTTTCGAGGGTAGTTTCAGTAAATACTCAAATTTTTCAGGTTAAAAAAAAAAATAGAATTTTTCGAGATGTATTATGCCCAAAACAGCAAAAAGCCAGAATCCAAAAAATACTCCCACTAAATCCTGTAGAAGTCAATGGCAGAGTTCCCTTTGACCATTTAAAGATGTTTTAAGCTCAAAAACACGATAAATTCAAGCTTTTGTGTGGAAAGAAATTTTCTTTACGATTTAGAATTTCTGTTGTGGAAAAATGTATTTTACTTAAACTGAGGGATATCGCCTTGGCAGGCTCCTGGCAAAACTGCAGTAAAGTATTTCTTAATGCCTGCAATTTTAGATATACGTTTTTAATATCTATCACCAGACTCACTGCATGGCTAACAATCCTTTCACTGAAAGGTTTGTTGCATTTACAGCACTGCTTTAGGTGGCCATACACGGGCCGATAAAAGCTGCCGACAGACCAAGTCGGCAGCTTATTGGCCCATGTATGGAGCCCCCCGACGGGCTTCCCTGATTGAGATCTGGCCGAAAGTCGGATGGGACAAAAAATCCCGTTGGATCGCGGCCGCATCTGTTCGTTGATGCTGTCCTGCGATCCGACTCCCATTCGTTAGGATCCGATCGTTGGGCCCTAGGGGTGGGCATATCGGAGAGAGATCCACTTGTTTGGCGGCATCTGTTCGTTGATCCGATCCCCATTCCCATTCGTTAGGATTTGATCGTTGGGCCCACGATCGGATCAGCCCGATATTGCCCACCTCAAGGTGGGCATATCGGAGAGAGATCTGCTCGTTTGGCGACATCTGGCATCGGATCGTTCATGCGATCCCCATTCCCATTCGTTAGGATCCGATCGTTGGGCCCACGATCGGATCAGCCTGATATTGCCCACCTCAAGGTGGGCATATCGGAGAGAGATCCACTCGTTTGGCGACATCTGGCATCTGTTAGTTGATGCGGTCCCGCGATTCCCATTCGTTAGGATCCGATCGTTGGGCCAGCGATCGGATCAGCCCGATATTGCCCACCTCAAGGTGGGCATATCGGAGAGAGATATCTACTCGTTTGGCGACATCGTCAAACGAGCGGATCTCTCCGTGTATGGCCACCTTTACTAGAGAGGCTTTCAGTAGATTTAAGTGGAAATGAACTCAATTGTATTTAAGCGATACAATATTACAAGATGAATGATTATGTTCAGGTATTACTGTTTGGATTACACTCATAATTGTTATTATGTTATTACATTGTTACTGTTGAAAAGAAGTTTATATACTGTAAATAGGGGAAGGGGGAAAGGATAGGATGTTGTATTAACTGCTGTGGGCCTCACCTCTATTTGTTCAGTTATCCATTTGTAGAAGCAGGAATACAAAAGAAACCTCTGTCTCTTACCAACAGTTTTATCCAGCCTTAAAGGGGTAGCTCACCTTAAAAAAAAAAACTTTAGACAAAATATTTGAAACCCCCTATGTGTATACCTGGAAGACATCTTTCAAACATAACCAAACGTATTGGTTTGGAACATTTTTCTTCCTGCAGTGTAAGTTGAATATTAAGGGTTTGCGGTGTGGGGAATGTGCTATATTTAAAATAGATGAATCACTATCTTTTTTTTTTTTTTCCTTCTGAAAATGTAAAGAGCTTTGTAACGTATAAAATGTTAATTTGTTGGGGAAGAAGCGAGCTGCTGATATTTTTTCATGTAAGAGTGAGCGGCACAAAAGAGGTGCCAGTGACTGTGGTTACTTATGAAAAGGGTTCTTGTTGTGTCAATGTAATCATTCTATACCTTATACCAACAGTTCATATGTAATTCTTCATATAAAGAGCCTATTGAACATTGGAAGGTCTTTTTCTTGTGCTTCTTGTACTCCGGTACACTAGGGTCAGCTACTTGTGATGAACCCACAAGGCCACAACTCCATTAATCCCTGGGAATGTAGTTACATCTTAGCCTGATGTGTGTTGTTGGCTTACAAATGCCATACAACGTGATTGGCTGCTTGTGATTACCTTCAAGGACATCAATACTCTTGAGCCATAATCACTTGCAGGTATCTGCACCAGTTAATAAAGGTGGGATTTTAAAGTGACAAGGTTCTCTGTAGTCATGAGGCAGCCATTCAAGCACATGATACACAGTAGATAACAGATAAGTACTACTATAGTTTATAATATGAATCTGGCTACACAGCAGATTGTTTATAAAAATGATAGTAGTACTTATCTGTTATCTACTGTGTATCCTGTGCTTGAATGGCTTCCCCATGGCTACACAGCAGCTTGTTTATATAAACTATAGTAGTACTTGTCTGTTATCTACTGTGTATCCTGTGCTTGAATGGCTGCCCCCATGGCTACACAGCAGCTTGTTTATATAAGCTATAGTAGTACTTATCTGTTATCTACTGTGTATCCTGTGCTTGAATGGCTGCCCCCATGGCTACACAGCAGCTTGTTTATATAAGCTATAGCAGTACTTATCTGTTATCTACTGTGTATCCTGTGCTTGAATGGCTGCCCCCATGGCTACACAGCAGCTTGTTTATATAAACTATAGTAGTACTTATCTGTTATCTACTGTGTATCCTGTGCTTGAATGGCTGCCCCCATGGCTACACAGCAGCTTGTTTATATAAACTATAGTAGTACTTATCTGTTATCTACTGTGTATCCTGTGCTTGAATGGCTGCCCCCATGGCTACACAGCAGCTTGTTTATATAAACTATAGTAGTACTTATCTTTTATCTACTGTGTACCCTGTGCTTGAATGGCTGCCCTCATGGCTACACAGAAGCTTGTTTATATAAACTATAGTAGTACTTATCTGTTATATACTGTGTACCCTGTGCTTGAATGGCTGCCCCTCATGGCTACACAGCAGCTTGTTTATATAAACTATAGTAGTACTTATCTGTTATCTACTGTGTATCCTGTGCTTGAATGGCTGTCCCCATGGCTACACAGCAGCTTGTTTATATAAACTATAGTAGTACTTATCTGTTATCTACTGTGTATCCTGTGCTTGAATGGCTGCCCCCATGGCTACACAGCAGCTTGTTTATATAAACTATAGTAGTACTTATCTTTTATCTACTGTGTATCCTGTGCTTGAATGGCTGCCCCCATGGCTACACAGCAGCTTGTTTATATAAACTATAGTAGTACTTATCTGTTATCTACTGTGTATCCTGTGCTTGAATGGCTGCCCCCATGGCTACACATCAGCTTGTTTATATATAAACTATAGTAGTACTTATCTGTTATCTACTGTGTATCCTGTGCTTGAATGGCTGCCCCATGGCTACACAGCAGCTTGTTTATATAAACTATAGTAGTACTTATCTGTTATCTACTGTGTATCCTGTGCTTGAATGGCTGCCCCCATGGCTAACCGTATAATATATTTTCATGACTTTAAAACAATATTGTTGTTTCTGTTACTTTAAAGGTATTGATTATTTCTTCTAGTACCACACAGAAGATAATTGTGTGCTTGTAACCTTTCTGATCTTAGAGTAGCCTTATACCACTGTATCATTTTCATTATTATTGCTGAATTTCCCCCCTTTTTTTTCGTTGCAGAGGAAATCAAGTCTGAGTTTATATCACAGAAGTAAGTACAATCACACATTCTTATCTGTGGGCCATGCAGCAGTATGAAAGTCTTATTGAGGAACAGATAAGTTAAAAGGAATACTGGTGGTAGTGCGATAATTCATTTACTACACTGCCCTAAATACCCTTGATCCCTTAGACAATTTATCAGAAATAGTTTCAAAAGTGCAGGGCAGGGTCTTGTGAAATACCTTTAAACAGGTCTATCAGGGAAAACTGGTTAATGTGACCCAGAAACCGAATTTGCCTTTTTCGATTTGTCTAAAGTGAGCAGTAGTGGCCATGGAATACCATTGTCATTCAGCAAAGTGCAAGTTAGGGGAATGTGTTAATCAGAGGGTGTGAGTTTCTAGTTAAACATTGCAACTTGTATCTTTTTATGGTTTTACTGCAGCTTCACCCTCTATACCAATTCCCATTCATTTATTTAGGGTGGTGGCACAAGGGGAGTAACATGCACCTTGGAGTATTCGCTATGCCCAAGGCTCAGAGGACAAGACATACCTAGAAAAATTATATTATATATATGACAAATATATTTATTTGGCTTATCATGAACATAGATTATATTTCCAATGCATTTGAACGTCTCAGATCTGGACCTGCTGGACCAATACACTCCCACTTATGAGTGGTGGCACTCGGGGAGATTAGTCACCAGCCAATAAATCTTCGCTACTGCGGGCGACTAATCTCCCCAAAATGCCTTCCCTCCAGCAAGAATGAATTTAGACTAGACTTCACTTTCTCTTTAAAGGGATTGTTCACCTTCAAACACTTTTTTCAGTTCACTTGGTTTCAGACGGTTCACCAGAACTAAAGACTTTTCCCAATTACTTTCTATTTGTCATCATTTTTCTAATATTGAAGCGTTAAGTTTCATTTTTCACCTTCTAAATCAGTGCTGGGCATGGCCGGGCTTATGAAATGTGGGGCCCAATTGGGACCATTTTGGCAGGGGCCCCCAGTTGAAGTGTTGCAGACTACTGACACACCAAGTATATAAGAAAATAGGGGCATACAGGACCAAGATAGAATTGAAATAGGGACACACAGGGAAAGACAGAGAGGGAGGAAACAGGGGCACATAGTGCATGAAAGATTGAGAGCAAATAGAGCCCAAAGGAACAGGAAAAAGGGAGCACATAGGGGCACACAGAGTAAGAGTGAGAAAGCGAGAGTAAATAGGAGCATACAGGTTAAGGGAGAAAGAGAAATGAAGAAATAGGGGCACACAGGGTAAGAGAGAGAGAAAAAGGAATAAATAGGGGCACACAGGGTAAGAGAGAGAGAAAAAGGAATAAATAGGGGCACACAGGTAAGAGAGAGAAAAAGGAAGAAATAGGGGCACACAGGGTAAGAGAGAGAGAACAAGGAATAAATAGGGGCACACAGTTAAGAGAGAGAAAAAGGAAGAAATAGGGGCATACGGGGTAAGAGAGAGAGAGAGAAATAGGAAGAAATAGGGGAGCACGGTGTAAGAGCGAGAGAGAAAAAGAGGAAGAAGGGACACACAGGGCAAGAGTGAGAGCTTTGGGCAGGTTGGACCGATTCTGGTTGGGAGCGGGCTCAGTCAGGTGGGGAGCGGGCTCAGTCAGGTGGGGAGCGGGCTCAGTCAGGTGGGGAGCGGGCTCAGTCAGGTGGGGAGCGGGCTCAGTCAGGTGGGGAGCGGGCTCAGTCAGGTGGGGAGCGGGCTCAGTCAGGTTGGGAGCGGGCTCAGTCAGGTTGGGAGCGGGCTCAGTCAGGTGGGGAGCGGGCTCAGTCAGGTGGGGAGCGGGCTCAGTCAGGTGGGGAGCGGGCTCAGTCAGGTGGGGAGCGGGCTCAGTCAGGTGGGGAGCGGGCTCAGTCAGGTGGGGAGCGGGCTCAGTCAGGTGGGGAGCGGGCTCAGTCAGGTGGGGAGCGGGCGCAGTCAGGTGGGGAGCGGGCGCAGTCAGGTGGGGAGCGGGCGCAGTCAGGTGGGGAGCGGGCTCAGTCAGGTGGGGAGCGGGCTCAGTCAGGTGGGGAGCGGGCTGGGCCTATCAGAATTGGCGAGGGACTGGACCTGTGTAGGGGCAGGCTGGACCTACGAAGGTGGGGGGTGCTAGGCAGTGTTATGTTCTGTGGTAATTCTTGTCTGTGCTCACCCCTGGTGCGGCCTAACTGGTCCAATAGGCCTAAGGCCGCCCCTGGTGCTGGGAAGGGGGGTCGTCGACCCTCACTGTTCTAAATTGATACATTTAGTTGATCCATGTGTTTGTCCCGGCTGAGCAGAATCCCTGCGTTTCATTAAAGGCAGCTGTTAGAATTGATACAATAGTTGCACTTGTATTCCCCATAGATCCTACTGAGAAATGGATCAACTAAATGTTGCAGAATTGTAACCGTTTAGAGTCTGCACCTGAATTACTGAGCTGCCAGACTCAAACACCAGAGCTAGGGACATTCAACTTTCAACTTAGATTTTGGGAAAACAATAAAAATGGAAAGTAATTGAAAAAAGTCTTGAAAACAATTCACCCTATAAAAGTGTTTGGAAGGTGAACAACCCCTTTAATGTGAGTAGTCAGGAGATTGAATAGATCTGGAGCTGGTTTATAAGGTGCACAAATAACATAAAGCTTTTTTATTTATTACCCAAAAACTTCATGGCAATGTCCTTTATTCCAGGGAAGGCACTGCAACTCCATCCAAAGCGAAATTCATTGAGGCCGATAAGTATTTTCTCCCATTCGAGCTGGCCTGTCAGTTGAAATCCCCTCGAGTGGTTAGTACATCCCTGGACTGCTTGCAGGTAATTACTGTTTTGTGCTGCTGAAACATTCTATTTAAAATAAAAAATACGACTCATTTTCTTTAGTATTTCTAATAGTAGTAGGAATCCTCGCTTTGTGGCAGTATTTGCTTTCTGCTCGGTGCTGAGCAAATCCCAGTGCTGTGATTTTTGAATAAGAAGAAATATGCCTTTTTATCCTCTTACCCATGGTATTGGGAGGTCATTTTTTGGCCACTCAATTGCTAAAAAATTACAGTTGATAAAGGAAGTACAGGTATGGGAGCTGTTATCCAGAATGCTTGGGACCTGGGGCTTTTCCGGATAATGGATCTTTCCATATTGTGGATCTTCATACCTTAAAGGAGAACTAAATCCTAAAATTGAATATAGCTAAAAATGCCATATTTTATGTACTGAATTTTTTGCACCAGCCTAAAGTTTCAGCTTGTCAATAGCAGCAATGATCCAGGACTTCAAACTTGTCACAGGGGGTCACCATCTTGGAAAGTGTCTGTGACACTCACATGCTCAGTGGGCTCTGATTGGCTGTTGAGAAGCTAAGCTTAGGGCTCGTCACTAATTATCCAGCAGAAAATGAGCTTCCCTGTAATATAAGCTGATGCTACAGGTTTGCTGATTATTACATTCTGATGCTAATTGCACTGGTTTCTGTGCTGTCATGTAGTAATTATGTGTATTAATTACTAATCAGCCTTATATTGTGACATTTCTATTCTATGTGTACTGTATATTGTGAGAGGGTCCCTAAGCTCAGTAAGTGACAGCAGCACAGAGCATGTGCAGTGAATCAGCAGAAAAGAAGATGGTGAGCTACTGGGGCATCTTTGTAGACACAGATCTTCTCTGCTAAAGAGCTGTGGTTAGTGATGTGCGGGTCGGGCCAATACCTGCAGGACCCATGGGTCGGCGGGTTCGGGCCGACCTTGCACCCCCTTTTGTGGGTGGTGGGCTCTTCTTCCTGCTGTCCCCGCCTGCCACCTTGCACTGCCAACTTCCAGCTTTCTTTTGTATAGACGCCTGGTTGCCCCGCCCCTTCTGCGATGTCATCGATGGGACGGCGCAAGTCTATAAGTGGAAGTCGGGCTCGGGTGGAGGGAGGGCACATCACTACTGTGGTTGCCTTGGGCTGATACAGAAGCCCAAAGCATAATGTACCAGATTTCTAGCTACTACTTTAGTTAAGCTTTAGTTCTCCTTTAGTCCTTTAAGTCTATTAGAATATCATGTAAACATGAAATAAACCCAATAGGCTGATTTTGCCTCCGATAAAGATTAATTATATTTTAGTTGGGATCAAGTACAAGCGACTGTTTTATTATTCCCATTATTTGGATCTTCTGGATAACTGGTTTCTGGATAACGGATCCCATACCTGCATTAACACACTTCAATTGTGCAGTTTACAGCAAGCCAAGCAGTGATCGCAGATTCTTATATTTACTTCTCCTGTAGAGACACGAGAGCTGCTTAGAGGTAGAGAAAGATTTACTTGCATGTAGACAAATGCTGCATACCTGTAAAAAAAAAAACTGTAATCGATGGCAGAAAAATAAATATTTATTTTGCCATGAACTCAAGCTGTATAGATAAATCTCCCTATTGATATGAAATAGAACTACTGGGTCAAAGAAAAAAAAGTATGGGATTCATTATCCAGAAACCCGAAAGCTCTGAATTACAGAAAGACTGTCTACCATAGACTCCATTATAATCAAATAATCCAGATTTTTAAATCTGATTTCCCTTTTCTCTGTAATAATAAAACAGTCGCTTGTACTTGATCCAATCTAAGACATAATTAATCCTTATTGAAAGCAAAACCAGACTATTGGGTTTATTTAATGTTTATATGATTTTCTACTAAACTTAGGTCATAAAGATCCACATTACAAAAAGATCTGTTATCCGGACATCCCCAGGTACTGAGCATTCTGGATAACCGGTCCCATACCTGTATCAGTTAATGCATTCATATTAATTAGCACCACCCTAGTCTATTTAACTGATTCAATGTATGGTTTTCCATGTTCACTTTTCTTTGGGAGCATTCAGGGAGACTGTTTAGCTCACCCACGACCACAGACGGTTAAACTATCTGTGCAACTTATAGGCAGCTATATATGATCCGTTAGATCTGTGTGCGAGTGAAAAGATCTTTGCTGCAGTCATGTTTTCTGAATTATTCATAGAAACTTATTGCCTATGGACACATCACCGGCAATGCTCCGGACAAAGGAGCCCCTGGCAAGCGCCTCATCGATCGCATTGTTGATACCATCTGCAGCTGTTTCCAAGGCCCCCTAACAGATGAAGGAGTTCAGTTACAAATCATCAAGGTAGTAAAGACCTTCTCCTTGAAGTATTACTGTTGGCTTTCATCTCTCTGTATGGAACCCTCAGGATAAAGGAATTATTCAGTATAAAAAATAAAAACTGGGTAAATAGATAGACTGTGCAAAATAAAAATGTTTCTAATATAGTTCGGTAGAAATTTAATTTATAGAGGATGGAGTGGCTGGATGTCTAACTAGGGATGCACTGAATCCACTATTTTGGATTCGCCTGAACCCCCAAATCCCCGCAAAAGATTTGGCCGAATACCGAACCGAAACCTAATTTGCAAATTAGGGGTGGGAAGGGGAAAACATTTCTTACTTCCTTGTTTTGTGAAAAAAAGTCATGCGATTTCCCTCCCCACCCCTAATTTGCATATGCAAATTCAGATTCTGTTCGGCTGGGCAGAAGGATTCGCCCGAATCCTGGATTAGGTGTATCCCTATGTCTAACATAACAGAACACTACTTCCTGCTTTTCAGCTCTCTTGGTTTCCAAGCAGTAAAATCAGTGACTTGGGGGGGGGGGGGGGGACACATGGGTCATATCTGTTGCTTTTGAATCTGAGCTGAATGCTGAGGATCAATTGCAAACTCACTGAACAGTTATGTCCCATGTGGCCCCCCTTATAGTCACTGACTAACTCAGAGTTAGAGAGCTGAAAAACAGGAAGTAGTGTTTTGTTCTGTTACACATCCAGTCACTCCAGCCTTTATACATTACATTTTTGCCTAACTAACTATATTAGAAATGTTTTTTAATTTGCACAGACTGTATTTATCCAGTTTTTATTTTTACGCTGAACTGTTCCAAAGGTTGGTTCACCTTCAATATAAATTTTAGAATATAGAATGGCCAAATTCTTAGCAACTTTTCAATTGGTCTTCATTATCTATTTTTAAAATTTCAAATGTGTGTGTGTGTGTGGGGGTGTCACTGACCCCATCTAAAAACAAATGCTCTGTAAGATTACAAATATATTGTTATTGTTACTCTTTCTATTCAGGCCTCTCCTATTCATATTCCAGTCTCTTATGCTAATCAATGCACGGTTGCTAGGGTAATTTGGACCCCAGCAACCAGACGGCTGAAATTGCAAACTGGAGAGCTGCTGAATAATTATAAATAAAACCACAAATAATAAAAAATGAAAACCAAATGCAAATATTTTCAGAATATCACTCTCTACACCATATTAAAAGTAAACCCTACTAGGGATGCACAGAATCCACTATTTTGGATTTGGCCGAACCCCCGAATCCTTTGCAAAAGATTTGGCCGAATACCTCACCGATTTCCAGGGTGGGAAGGGGTTCACATTTTTTACTTCCTTGTTTTGTGACAAATATCACGAGAGTTCCCTCTCCGACCCTAATTTGCGTATGCAAATTAGGATTCCGGGATTGTCCGGGCAGAAGGATTCGGCCAAATCGGAATCCTGCTGAAAAAGGCCGAATCCTGAACCGATTCCTGGTTTCGTGCATCCCTAATTTTTACTGAGCAGTGTTAACAGTAAATCTGCTGATGGAATAGTTAGCATTAAAACAGAGCAAATGAATGAAATGATGCCAAGAGGAAACAGCAGATGTTTCCTTAGTCTTATATTTCATTGCATGTAATAGCTCCTGACTCCATGTCAGCTTTGTTTTTGTTTACTGAATGACGGTGCCTTATTTTGTTGTCTGCAGGCTCTGCTAACGGTTGTTACATGTCCCTTTGTTGAAATCCACGAAGGAACGATCCTTCAGACTGTCAGGACATGTTACAATATCTATCTGGCAAGCAGAAACCTGGTCAATCAGACCACGGCCAAAGCCACGCTGACCCAGATGCTCAACGTTATATTCATCAGAATGGAAAACCAAGAGGTAATTCAGAAATGTGAATGTTGCATGTCTCTTTCTGGCTGTGTTTTCTTCTCTCTACCACTCTTCTTGAATCAGTCACAGGCATCTACAACTGTAGGTGCAGTAAATGTAAAGGTAAGGTAATGGTCTGTAAAGGTAAAGATGAACCTGCCATGTATTTTGTGAGACACGCATTCCTAATGCCGTGTGTATTTATATGTACAGGTATAGGATCCATTATCCGGAAACCCGTTATGCAGAAAGCTCAGAATTATGGGAAGGTCGTCTCTCATAGATTCCATTTTACCCAAATAATCCAAATTCTTCTCTTGTACTTGATCCTAACTAAAATCTAATTAATCCTTATTGAAAGCAAAACCAGCCTATTGGGTTTATTTAATGTTTACATGATTTTCTAGTAAACTTAAGGTATGAAGATCCAAATTGCAGAAAGATCCATTATCTGGAAAACCCCAGGTCCTAAGCATTATGGATAACCAGTCCCATACCTGTAGTATAGAAGTACCAGAAAATGGATTACCCTTGCAACTACAAAAATTGATCTCTTTAACATAAATATTTTTACCGAGACATAAGTCATTGTGTCCCATGAATTTTAAAATAAACTGGTGTGGGGAAATGGAAATAATTGAGGTTTTTAAGATTTTTCAGTCAATGAATTTAGCCTTGATATGTTTAATGCATTTGCTTGGAACAGGTAGCAAGCAGTTGCACACAGCTGTTTACACTTCAGAGATCTAGACAAGGTGGTTGACAGGCATAGCTTGATGGGAGCATGACAATATTAAATATATAAATAATATATTATTTAAATCATTTCTTCCCTTTAGCTGCAGGAACAACAGGAATATGTGACACCGCATGAAAACGTGCACTCTCCTGTGCCCTATAAAGCAATGGCATCACCACACCTCAAACATAGGGATGAAAACCATATCCTAAATGAGCTTCCTGAGTCAGGAAATGGCAATATCACAAACATGGAGGCTGCAGAAGCAAATGAGCACACAGAGGCAACAGAGAGCTGCAATGAAAAGACTGTAGAGCCTGTGTCTGAGGTCTCAGGTAATTGATTTTGTAATAAACGTGATTGTATGTGTGTGTATGTACATATGTATGTAACTAAACATAAATATAAACATAAATAAATACAAAAAAAACCTATGCCAATATGTTTTCTTGAATGTTGATATTACTACTTGTGGCCCAGGTGTAATGCTCTGGACTTTTATTTGGGGGAGAGCAGATCACCATGCAAAACTGTGTTAAACTGTGTAGTTTCTGATGATTCAGGTTGGATGCATTGATTCGCTAATTTATCAATTGGCCTGATTGATTGAATCTGTATGTAAGTGGGGCGAGAGGCGGCTTATGACGCACACTAGTTGTGATCTAATCTCCTGAGGGACATTTATCATTGGTTAATCATTAAATCAACCAGGCTACCTTTCTGTATTGTTTTATGTGTGCTTACCTTAAGGTGGCCATACACGGGTCGATAAAAGCTGCCGACAGACCAAGTCTGCAGCTTATTGGCCAGTGTATGGGGCCCTCTGATTGGCTTCCCTGAACGATATCTGTCCGAAAGATGTCAATTGGGCAGGGCTAAAAATCCCAGAATCCTAGGGCCCACGATCGGATCAGCCTGATATCGCCCACCTCAAGATGGGCATGTTGGAGAGAGATCCGCTCGTTTGGCAACATCTCAAAACAAGCAGATCTCTCTGTGTATGGCCACCTTTTGTATTTAAAGGAAAACTATACCCCCAAAATGAATACTTAAGCAACAGATAGTTTATATCAAATTGAATGACATATTAAAGAATCTTACCAAACTGGAATATATATTTACATAAATATTGCCCTTTTACATCTCTTGCCTTGAACCACCATTTCGTGACTCTATCTGTGCTGCCTCAGAGATCACCTGACCAGAAATACTACAACACTAACTGTAACAGGAAGAAGTGAGGAAGCAAAAGGCAGAACTCTGTCTGTTAATTGGCTCATGTGACCTTACATGTGGTTTGTATGTGTGCACAGTGAATCTTACGATCTCAGGGGGCGGCCCTTATTTTTTAAAATGGCAATTTTCTATTTATGATTACCCAATGGCACATACTACTAAAAAAGTATATTATTATGATAATGGTTCATTTACATGAAGCAGGGTTTTACACATGAGCTGTTTTACTCAGTATCTTTTAATAGAGACCTACATTGTTTGGGGGGTATAGTTTTCCTTTAAGGTTTCGTAACAATACTGTAGCTTGGCTGGTTTCTCTTCAAGAAGAAAGCAGCGTTCCTGACCACAGTTCTATCTATAAAATAATTCTAAATTCAAGGGTGAAGGAATTCTTTGTTCCACCTGCGCTCAAAAAGACAGCAGAAGTGAATATTTAATCACTGTGACCCACTTTATAGATGCTAAGTAAATTATGTGCTGTGTCCATTTAGCATGAATAAAAGAGCTACAAATTAAATATTGTGTATTTTTTTATTATTTTGTGCAGTCCCTGAGGAAACTCCTGTTCCTGCTGATGTTATCGAGGACACTACAGATTCTGTCTACAAAGGTATGTATATTTGTATATAGGTTTATAATGTATTTTCTTATGTTGAAAAGTGTCCGCCCATTGGCCAAGAGCCTTGTACATGTTTACTGGAAGTTATAGTATCTGACTGAGTAGATCTAATACATCTGAATCTGTGACTATAATAAATAAACACACCCCATGCAAAATCTTACTCTGCATCATCAGCCTCTTGCACCATTAAAACAGGACAAGTAAACTGACTAGTTCACCGTGATTTCCCAGAAATATATTTAAAGCTTTGCAGCCCTACTGGAGGCATGCATGGTATGTGGATTCTCCCACACCTGTAAAATGCTGGAGACATTTCATTAACATGTGGTTTTTGAAACTCTTGCATTTCTCACTCTTACTTTGCAGAGGAGGAGGAGAACAAAGCTGTAAATGAAACTATCACATCTGAAGCTGAGTCTGGTGACCTCCCACCCACTCTGAATCTTCCTGAAAGCAGCCAAACCAATGGAATTTCAGATGATGGGCAGTCTGTGTCTTCTACAGATAACCTGGTAATGACATGTTGACTTAATTCATAATTCTTGAAAAAAATGACTACTTCAAGGTTAGTTGGGTTAAATGTCATTACATGGAGAGCACATGAGCTTCCAGGCTTCTCTTGCAGTCAGCCTCAGACAACCTAGCCAGAGCTTACAGTGGCCCATGCAGTTTTGTAACTTCTTATAAAGCTCTCCTATAGAGTCTTGGGCCCCTCAGCCATTATGTGAGAATGCTGTTGCTTATGTGCATGAATAGTTTTTGATAAATTTGAACTCCATTCTACATGTGAAACCCTGACCAACCCCCCCCATGTATGACTGACCTGCACCCCGCATTACTTCTGCTCCCTCCCTCACCACATGAGTAAAGAACAATCCTTCCTATTGCAGAGAAAACTGAACTTACTGCCAAAATATATTTTGGCTTTTGCAGCACTGCATGTGTGCCTTTTAGGCAAAAAAACACTCCTGAATGGGAAATAAAATATGTTATTTAAGGCTGTTTTGACATCAGAATCCTAATACCTTTTTTTTCTATGATTTCTACTGTCTAGGAGTCTGATTCTCTCCATGGTCAGAACTCTGGTGCGAAATTCTCCCATATCCTACAGAAAGATGCCTTCCTTGTATTCCGATCACTCTGCAAACTTTCCATGAAACCCCTCGGTGAAGGCCCACCAGATCCCAAGTAAGCATATACTTCTGGATATTGTTTTAGGGCAGAGACACACGCTGCAATTCAAGCAGATTACTCGCCGGAAACAAATCTCCTCTTCTTTGGGGCAACTAATCTCCTCGAACAGCCTTCCCTGCTTTCCCGCTGGCTAGAATGAAATTGCCGGCGGGATGGCACTCAGAGCGATTCGTTTTCCGAAGTTGCCCGAAGTTGCCTCACGAGGAAACTTCAGGCGACTTTGGAAAACGAAGCGCTCCAAGGGCCATCCCGCCAGTGTGTCTCTGCCCTTAAGGGAAAGTTTACCCTGTACTGTATTGATTCTGGTTGAGGCTGGTCAATTTTGTTACTGAATCTTAAAGTTGTTTTTTCTCACCCCCTAAGGTCCCATGAGCTGCGTTCTAAAATTATTTCCCTTCAGCTTCTCCTGTCAGTATTGCAGAGCGCAGGTCCAGTATTCAGAACGCATGAAATGTTCATTAATGCAATCAAGCAGTACCTCTGTGTGGCACTCTCGAAAAATGGAGTGTCCTCCGTGCCTGATGTCTTCGAACTCTCACTTGCCATATTTCTCAGTTTGCTGTCAAACTTTAAAATGCATTTGAAAATGCAGGTCGAGGTAAGGATAACTAGCAGGTTTAACTATCTTTAATGTGTTTATTGTTCTAATACAGCCAGGGTTTAAGATTATACCACACTGGGGGTGCAGTGAAGTTTACAGGTCCCAGAGGTATCCAAACATGAAATTTGTTATATGGGTTATCTTCTCTGAGGCTTGGATAGTGGATCTATTATCCGGAATGCTTGTTATCAGAGTTTTTCCAGATAAAGGGTCTTTCTGTAATTTGTATCTCCATATTATGTCTACTTTAAAATGAATTATGCATTAAAAAAAAAATATTATTGTTTTGCCACCAATATGGATTTATGCAGCTTAGTTAGGATCAAGTACAAGGTACTGTTTCATTGTTACAGTAATAAAGGAAATCAATTAAAAAAATAAAAAAATAATTATTTAATTAAAATGTAATCTGTGGGAGATGGTCTTCCCGTAATTTGAAACTTTCTGGATTATGGATTTTATGCCTGGATTAGTATTCCTAGCCAGAGCCTTTCTTTTCACTATAAAATATTTTCTACTAACTAAAGGCAATAGCTTAATGTAATAAGAGGCTCTAGGTTTGCTTCAGGTTACTAACCCATAGCAGCCAATCAGATGGATTTTAATAAGCAGACTAGACTATTCTACATACTTATATCAAGTATGAATATTACTAAAAATGGTTCCTTATCTGAAAGTTGCACCTTTTTTCAATTATTGCTTTCTAAAGGTCTTCTTTAAGGAAATCTTCTTAAATATTTTGGAGACCTCTTCAAGTTCGTTTGAACATAAGTGGATGGTTATACAGACGCTAACAAGGATTTGCGCAGGTATGAAGACAATACAAAAACTAAAAGGTTAACCCTCAGCGCTGTGAAATATGTTGGCGCTATAAAAATACATGTTAATAATAAAAATATAAGTTATTTCTCAAAAAAAATTAAATAAATTCAAACACAAAATGTGCTCTTTATTTTATACCCTTAGATGCTCAATGTGTGGTGGATATTTATGTGAACTACGACTGTGATTTAAATGCTGCTAATATATTTGAACGACTCGTTAATGATTTGTCTAAAATCGCTCAGGGAAGAAGCGGACATGAGCTTGGAATGACTCCACTGCAGGTAATTCAGCATAAGCAACCCATCTCACTTTTCTCCTTCTAGCAGTCAAATGCTTGCGTTAGGAGAAAATAATAATAATAAACAGTCATATTAAATAACTTTTGATGGAAGATTCCATGTTCGTTTAATAAATTAATCAAATCTCTGTGTTTATGCCTAGGAGCTTTGCCTCAGAAAGAAAGGATTGGAATGCTTGGTGTCCATACTTAAGTGTATGGTGGAATGGAGCAGAGATCTCTATGTGAATCCAAACTTTCAATCCAATCTTGGTAAGAACTGGGTTTCATAAGAGCAATCAGGGAATGGAATTGGAATAAAATACAGACAGTCCCCGGGTTACATACGAGATAGGGTCTGTAGGTTTGTTCTTAAGTTGAATTTGTATGTAAGTTAAAACAAATACAGGTATAGGACCTATTATGCAGAATGCTCGGGACCTGGGGTTTTCCCAATAACGGATCTTTCCGTAGTTTGGATCTTCATACCTTCAGTCTACTAGAAAATCATGAAATAACCCTAATAAGCTGGTTTTGCTTCCAACAAGGATTAATTATACAGGTATAGGATCCCTTATCCGGTAACCCGATATCCAGAAAGCTCCGAATTACAGAATGGCTGTCTCCCATAGACTCTATTTTATCCAAATAATCCAAATTTTTTGTGTAATAATAAAACAGTCGCTTGTACTTGATCCCAACTAAGAAATAATTAATCTTTATAGGAAGCAAAACCAGCCTATTGGCTTTATTTAATGTTTAAATGAATTTCTAGTAGACTTAAGGCATGAAGACCCAAATTACGGAAAGATACGTTATCCTGAAAACCCCAGGCCCTGAGCATTCTGGATAACAGGTTCCATACCTGTATTTTAGTTTGGCTACTGTTTTATTATTACAGAGAAAAAGGAAATCATTTTTAAATATTTAGATTATTTCATTATAATGGAGTCTTTGGGAAGCGGCCATTCTGTAATTTGGAGCTTTCTGGATTATGGATCCCATACCTGTACATTTACTTATTAAATTCAATTTAGTATGTATTTTTACGTTTCTGTGCTCTGCAGTAGACCGCACACACCTTACGGGATTGGGGCAGGTAAATGCTAATAAAAGTCAAGCAAAACGCAATCTGTTACTGTAACAGCCTCCGTCTCACTGTGTGAGTTCTAAGTAAGTCGGATATATGTAACTTGAGGACTCCATGTTCTGTTCTTACTTAAAGGTGAACAGTAGTGAAAAAAACTGTGGTTGCATAAATTATTTTCCCAATAGTTAATTTGTGAGTGCTGTCAACTTTTTTCCCCTTCTGCACACCCCTGAAATCCTGGACCAACAGCAGGAGCAGGTGGTTGCACCGCTTAAAATTGTACTGTTGCAGGAGCATGTGTCATTGCCCTTATTATCTGGATAACCTGAAAGTATGTCTATGGTAGAGATTTTAGCACTGCAACCCTAGCTGTTGTATGCAGCAACTAGGGATGCACCAAATCCAGGATTCAGTTCGGGGTTCGGCCTTTTTCAGCAGGATTCGGCCGAACCGAATACAAATCCTAATTTGCATATGTAAATAAGGGGCGGGTAGGGAAATCATGTGACTTTTCATCACAGAAGAAGAAAGTTTTCCACTTTTCACTTCCTGCCCCTAATTTGCATCCCTAGCAGCAACAGACATAATAACAACAATGTTATTATGTAGCAGTTAATATGCATGCTAATTGTCCTTGCCATAATTTATGTTTCTTCTATTTAGGCCAGGAGAAAAACTCTGACCCTGAAAGCTGCGAAAATAAAACGCCGGAAACCACAGGCAGAAGGTACAGCGTAAGCTCTAGGGATTCGACCGTATCCTCAGGAATTGGCAGCACCAGCACCCAGACATCCATTCCAGATGACCCAGAGCAGTTTGAAGTGATTAAACAGCAGAAGGAGATTATTGAGCATGGTATAGAATTGTAAGTTCTTGGTTCCATATTTTTGCCAACATATTTATATCGTAACTGACCTAGTTGGGCTGGGTCGTATTTTTGCTTCCCCTATTCTTCCTGTGCTAGTCAGGTAAAAGCTAACTGCTGAATGATAGTTGTGGTTACTTGAGCAAGCTAATACTGCTGTCTTCATTTTACGTATTTGTATGAACTCAACCCCATAAAATTAGGCATCTTTCTCCTGCTGTAACCTGCTGGTGTAAATAGATTGTCAGTAAATACAGTTTACAACTTTTTCCCATTCAGATTTAACAAGAAGCCAAAAAGAGGGATTCAGTATTTACAGGAGCAAGGTATGCTTGGAACAATGCCGCAGGACATTGCTCAGTTTTTGCACCAGGAGGACCGCCTGGATTTTGTAAGCATCTTGTACCATTGTTCCTATTTCTATTCTGAGAAAGAGATCAATTCTTTGTCTTTCAGTATATATTTTTAAATTAAAAAAAATAAATAAAAATAAAAGAAAGCAAAATTTTGTGTTTAAAAACAAAAAACAAATCTGCCCTTGTATGGCCACCTTTAAACTAGTGTTCGATAGATCCCATAGAAAACGTGCTCATAATTAAGTCACACATCTGAGGTAATCCCATGCAGATCTTTTAAAACAACGTCTTAATAAATCAGGATTCAGATAAAAACAAAATAGTTTTATCTGTAATGCAGTTCAGTAACATTTTCAGTGTGCAGTGTAACATGTGAAGTATTGGACCCCCAGTGACATAACACCTTGACTGTATGTAGATTCCTGCAATAGTCTGCTGACCCCTGGGCTAGAGGATCTAGAGACAGACCCTGTGGCAATATTCAGAGCTACTGTGAAAAAGCAGCATTTCCTCTTCTCCAGCCTTAGGGTAAGGGCACACCTGGTGAATCGGGGAGATTTAGTTGCCTGGCGACTAATCACCTCTTCTTTGGGGCGACTAATCTCCCCAAACGGCTTCCCCCTGTCTTCTGCCGGCTATGATGAAAAATTGCCTGCGGCATGGCACACGCAGTGCTTTGTATTCCAAAGTCGCCCGAAGTTTCCTCATGAGGCAACTTTGCGTGACTTCGGAAAACGAAGAGCCACGTGTGCCATGCAGCAGGTGATTTTTGATTCAAGCAGTGGAAGACTGGGGAAAGCCGTTCGGGGAGATTAGTCGCCCCAAAGAAGAGTAGTAAGACAAAACAGAGGCGCCAAAAGGATAAAATTAGCTAAAAACACTTAAAAACCCAATAGGTAATTCAGAGGAGGTAGTAGTGGACTTACCTTCTCCAAGCAGACCCCAACGAAAGTGGTAATTTTCAGTAATAGTTTATTCACAAAACAGTATTGCTATAACTGCAATACTGTTTTGTGAATAAACTATTACTGAAAGGTAAGTCCACTACTACCTCCTCTGAATTACCCATTGGGTTTTTAAGTGTTTTTAGCTAATTTTATCCTTTTGGCGCCTCTGTTTTGTCTTACTACTATATCGAGTCCACCTCGAGTGGAGGGGTATCATCCCCTTTTTCGTCTTCTACAGAGAGCGACGTCTTATTCCTGAGTGGGGTCAGGATAATCTCCCCACCTGCCTATACAGTGGTTGCCTATCGGTAACCCTGGCTTGTGAGTATTAACTTGTTTACTCTACCATTACTCCTTGTAAAAACATATTACACTATTGGGGCTCTTGGTGTTCCTTTTTGTCTTCATTTTATACAAGCCCCAAAGAAGAGGCAGTTAGTCGCCAGGCGACTAAATCTCCCCGAATCGCCAGGTGTGCCCTTACACTAAGGGTGAAGACACACAGAGCTACTAGCAGCAGCTACTTGTCGTGGCTACAAAATAGACAATAGTGATAACTGGCTTTGTGAAAACACTATTTTTAGCAGAGGCAATTCTCAGTATCAGTGTCTGTGGCAGGGTATTTTGTAGCTTCTACTAGTAGTTCCAGAACTACTAGTAGCAACTACTTGTTGTGGCTACAAAATACCCTGCCATAGACAAAACTGAGAATTGCCTCTGCTAAAACACACATAATGTCTTTGCAAAGCAAGTTATTACTATTGTCTATTTTATAGCCGAGACAAAAAGTTGCTGCTAGTAACTCTGTGTGTCTTCACCCTTGAAGTGTGTTGATACTGGTGTACCAACAGATTACTGCCTTTGGCTCATTACATCTTAAAAATTCAACCCTCAATCATTCTGTTGTCCCTGCACTTTGGCAAAAAAAAGGTCTCTAAAACTGATTTTATTTCCTTTTAATTTTACAGACCCAGATAGGGGAGTTTGTGGGTGAAAACAACAGGTTTAACAGAGAAGTGATGTATGCTTATGTGGATCAGTTAGATTTCTGCGACAAAGACTTTGTGTCTGCTTTGCGTATGTTCCTGGAAGGATTCCGTCTACCCGGTGAAGCTCAAAAGATTGACAGATTAATGGAAAAATTTGCTGCTCGATATTTAGAATGTAACCAGGGGTAGGTATAACTGTTCCAACAAAAAAAGATTGATTCAGTGTGTAACACAAATGCCAACAAAAGCAATAACACAACATTTGGAATATGTAAGTCTTGGTTGTAGTTTAACAGACGTTCATTTTATGTCTTTATAGCCAGACCTTGTTTGCTTGCGCTGACACTGCCTATGTCCTGGCATATTCCATTATTATGTTGACAACAGATCTGCACAGTCCCCAGGTATTTCTTTTCATGTGTTTCATATATATGTATATATGTATATAATGTATAGTTAATTTCATAAGAGCCTCATTCATCTTTCCTCCCTTCCATTAATTAGGTAAAAAATAAAATGACCAAGGAACAGTATATCAAAATGAACAGGGGCATCAATGACAGCAAAGATCTGCCTGAGGAGTACTTATCATCTATCTATGATGAGATTGAAGGGAAGAAAATTGCAATGAAGGAAACAAAGGAACATACCATAGCAACCAAGTCAACAAAACAAGGTGAGACATACTTTAAAAAACAATGTTTAAAACTTGCAGAATTAATCCTACTTTAAATCTGTGTGGTACAAATCCCAATATATGATATACAATGAGCAGTGATATTCTTTCTTATTCAGGTGTTGCTAGCGAGAAGCAAAGAAGGTTGCTATATAATATGGAAATGGAACAAATGGCTAAAACAGCCAAGGCACTAATGGAGGCTGTAAGTCATGCAAAAGCTCAGTTTACCAGTGCAACCCATCTGGATCACGTGAGACCTATGTTTAAAGTAAGTGCTGCCTTAGTGGTTACCACTTGCATGCTTTTTGTCTTAACATCTTGGGAACTAGTAGGAAGGATTATTTGAATTGTGGTTGGATATATGGATAGAGCTTACACTTTAGCACCTAGGCCAATCAGATTGAGAGTTTTGATTGATAATTCTTTCTGCTTTTTTAAAGCTTGTTTGGACTCCACTGCTTGCTGCTTTCAGCATAGGCCTTCAGAACTGCGATGATAGTGAAGTAGCCAACCTCTGCTTGGAAGGGATACGATGTGCAATCAGAATATCATGTATTTTTAACATGCAGGTTAGTATCATAACATTTTGCTTTCCATATGACCTCTGCGTTGTTAGTTCTGAGCAGGTTGGCATTTTCTTCAATGATAGTAAGTTTCATTTATTTTGGTATTAGCCATTATGTGTCTGATATTTCTAATAAAATGAAGAATCTGTTGGATCATTGGGGATAGTAAGTGCTATTATTTAAACTGTGCCTTTTTTTTTTGCCCAGCTTGAAAGGGATGCATATGTCCAGGCTCTGGCCCGGTTTTCGCTGCTGACAGCCAGCTCCAGTATTACAGAAATGAAGCAGAAGAACATAGACACCATTAAAACCCTCATCACTGTGGCCCATACAGATGGAAACTACCTCTCCAGTTCCTGGCATGAGGTATGGAGTAAGATACCGTATACAGTCATTTTCTTTGTAGATTGGACAGATTCATAAAGCAGATTTCAGAAGAGCTGGTCTTGTGGTCCATCATGTGTAACATTACATGATGCAACATTTCTAAATCTGTATATTGGGAAAGTAGACCTTGTTTTTGTAAAGATATACTAGTAAACAGTTTGTGCAAATCTAGGGGCAGCCATAAAGCATGCTGCACATTGGGAGTTTAAGCCAATGGCCCTTTTCAGTAAATGCTTTGAGCAGTCTCGTGAATTTCTGGGTCAGACAGGTAACTTGTGCTTCTTGGTCATGTAGATGTAGCTGTCATGTATGCTTTACCTGTTAAAGGAGTTGTTCACCTTTAAAATACCTTTTAGTATGATGTAGAGAGTGCAATTCTGAGACAATTTGCAATTGGGTTTCATTTTTTATTAATTGTAGTTTTTGAGTTATTTAGCTTCTTATTCAGCAGTTCTCCAGTTTGCAATTTCAGCAGTCTGGTTGCTAGGGGCCAAATTACCCTAGCAACCATGCATTGATATGAATAAGAGACTGGAATATGAATAGGAGAGGCCTGAATAGAAAGATGAGTAATAAAAAAATAGCAATAAAAATAAATTTTTAGTGTTACAGAGCATTTGTTTTTAGATGGGATCAGTGACCCCCATTTGAAAATTGGAGTCAGAAGAAGAAAGTAAATCATTCAAAAACCATACTGAAGAGCAATTGAAAAGTTCCGTAGAACTGGCCATTCTATAACATACTAAAAGTAAACTTGAAGGTGAACCACCCCTTTAATTTTCTAGAGACTTTCTGGGAGATTATTCCGGTAGTTTGTTTGGTATTTACATTTTTTTTGCAAACATATAAAGCAAAAACCCACCTGCTACTTCTAATTGCCAGTTCTTGCATACTCCTTTTTATTCTTATGGAGCACATTGTATGTTTTGTATGGCCTCTAGCATGAATTTACAGCTCCAGGTATGTCAATGCCACCTAATCATGTTGTTTGCAATAGTGCATGTTTTATAGAATGCAGTTGTCACTTTCATACGGAAGACTTTCTCTTTTATCAATGCACTAGATTTTGAAATGCATCAGCCAGCTGGAACTTGCTCAGCTCATTGGAACAGGGGTAAAAACACGCTACATTTCCGGTACAGGGCGCGAAAGAGAAGGAAGTATCAAAAGCTACACATCTGGTGGAGAGGAGTTTATGGGCTTGGGCTTAGGTGAGTTGTAAAGTTGTGCAGGCAAGTTAAAGGGGACCCGTCACCAAAAAATAATTATTCCAAATCCTATTTTATCACGTTAGTCGAGTTAAATGAACTTTAATTACACTATATAAATTATTTGAATCTTGTTTCCTTCGTTCTGGGAATTTATAATTATAGCAAGCAGGCAGGAGCCATTTTGTAGACACTGTTATTAAGACAAGCTTTGCATCATCTCAGAATCTTGTTTGTGCACCACAATGGGGGACCTGATGTCCATCCCCATGTCCTGGTTACACAATTAAATGGTAAAGAGAGAGGCGGAATGTGTGGATAGAAGTGACATCTAGGAAGTGCTGAATGGAAAGTGAAAGTAATTGTCTGCCCGCCTCTATGCCTAAGGCATGGAGGAGGGGCAGACAATATTTGATTGACAGCTATGAATGCTTTAATAAAAAAAAAAAAAAATTTCATGTTTAATTTGAAAAGGACTTTTATTATACAGCTTTTTATGTCGGGTGACAGGTCCACTTTAGTAGAACAACAGGACTTTGACATAGATAATGATATACTTGGATTGGTTGCAATTGGTCTATTGTTTTGTTTGTGGGTTTTAAAAATGTAATTGTTTGTTCTCCAGCAATTACTTTTGCAATTGAAATGATTATCAAGCTGCCAATTTCATCAAGCAAGCTGATGTGATTAAAAAATATTTAGAATGGTAAAAAAGCAGTTTGTATGTTGAACTTTATTGCAAACTCTCTTGTTTTTTTTCTTCTTTTTCCTTCTGTAAACTTTATTGGAAAAGAATAAAACAATATTTAGAATGGTAAAAATGTAGCATTTGGTTTAATCTGCATTTTGCAGGCAGTAAACTTAAAATATCTGCCTATTTTTTTATTGGAAGTTGATTATTTAAGTTGCATTAAACTGTAACTTCCCTGCCTGTATAGGTTCCCTTAAATTGTATTTGATTTTTATAGGCAACTTGGTTGGTGTGGGAGTTGATAAGAAACAGATGACTAGTTTCCAGGAGTCTGTTGGAGAAACAAGTTCTCAAAGTGTTGTTGTAGCAGTGGACAGGTAAGTGATTAGAGACATTTATTTATTTGAACACAATAGAATAATACAGAGTTGTTCGCAGGGAGCATGCTTGTTGTTTAGGCCTAATTGTGAAGAAATAGCAATATAACCAAATTGTCTGTAGTGGAATAGACTGCCTTAATCCTCTTAATTTGCAGTCTAGGACCAAAACTGCCATCGCAGTACAAAGATATATCAGTGCCTAAACACTGATTAAATTCATAGTTATGGAAAAATGTATTCAATTTTAAAGGGACGCTATAATGTTAAGTTTTATTTAGGCACCACCAAAGTTAGAACATTAACATGTTCCATACATAAACATGTAACACGTGTAAAATAAAATACTTTTGTTTTGCAGGATTTTTACCGGATCAACTAGACTGGATGGATATGCTATTGGTTAGTATCTCTTTGTTTTATTTACATAAGAGAAGTTCAATTATAAGTTCGAATCTCCAGAACGTTGTATTCCCAGTCCAGCAATCGTTAGGGCTCTCCTCTGCCCCAATAAAAGACAATGTTCAGGGTTTGATTACTGTGCACCTCCAAAAACGTTATTCGTTGAGGGGGGAAAAAAACAAAAGCAGGAAAGTAATATTGTGTAGTACTTGATTTTGTGTATAGTGATAATTATATTAAACAAACATATAGTGGATATATATAAGAAAATAAATAAAATATAAAAAATGAAGATGCAAAAATGAAAAAGTGAAGAAAGCGAACAAAAAGAAAAAAATTGATATAATAGAACCTACACTTTGGATCGTATCGATAGCTTTTGGTTATAGTGAAATAGAAATCAAACTTTTAAAACCACAGTACTCCCGGTGGTATTGTGATTGACCCGGTGGTATATTGTACTCACGAGACATGAGTCAATGCAGGCATTGAATATTAATCTTCTTTTTGTCCTTACTTGGGCAAAAATAAAGTGACATGTGCAGAAGCATTTTTTAAGGCTTCGATAAATATTTAAAAATACACTCACAAACGTTCTTGATAAAACTGCATGCAGAGTCAGTAAAATCTCTGTGTGTTGCTCCCGGTTTCTCAGCGTCCTTTACAGTTGACTGCGCATATCCAAAACACGCTTCCGCAATCCTCAGAACATAGTTGTCATCGCTGACGCGTTTCGCCGTACTGGCTTCTTCCTAAAGTGATGAGGTGCGCAGTAATCAAACCCTGAACATAAGAGAAGTTAGTTTGTATCGCTCCAATTTCTATGAACTAGGATGCCCAACATTATCAAACAGCATTTGGCAAGAGGGGAGTTGGGTCATTGGTTCTAATTTGTTTCATTGGTCCTGAATAGTTTCATTGGTTCTGAGTTGTTTCATTGACTACCCCGCAGGGCTTCTCACTAGGAGAAGCACTTCAGCTAAAGAGACATACATTTTGCAGTCCAAATAATAGATCACCTATCTGTATTACTGCCCATAGCAGGGAAGTGAAATCTACTACTTAAACCTTACTAGTGTATTGATAACTTCGATCTGATTACAGTTGACTTTGTCCGGTGTCTGTGCGCCGTCTCAATGGACGAACTGGCATCCGTGCACCATCCGCGAATGTTCAGCTTGCAGAAGATTGTTGAGATTTCTTACTACAATATGAATCGAATCCGATTGCAGTGGTCCAGGATATGGCAAGTGATTGGAGACCATTTCAACAAGGTGCCTTGTAGCCTTTATCTATATCTTTTGTTATTGCTGCTCCTCTGAGTTTTCAGCGAGTGAGTCTGTGTTCCTCCAGTTTATATAATTCCCTGCCCATCTCTCTCCTGCCAACTCTGTGCTCCCTCCTCATTTGCTTTGCTACCTGTCTGTTTCACTCCCCCACCCCCGTGGTCTTTCCTTGCCCTCTCTGCCTTCACAATTCTTTCCCACTCTGTCTCTTTCTTATCCACCTTCTATGAGGTTTCTCCCTGTCTGCATCCAGGGCTGGATTTACAAAGTGGGCGCCCCTAGGCCCGCTGCCAGTAATGATGTGCGGGCCGACCTGATACCCGCGGGTCGGGTGTTTTTTGCCCGGCCTCGCACGCTCTTTTCTGGGTTGCGGACGGATTCGGGTTCAGCTCTTCTTACTACTCTCCCTGCCTGCGACCTTCCAAATGCCGACTTCCAGGTTGAGTTTTTATAGACGTGCGCCTCTCACCCCGCCCCTTTTGTGACATCATCGGCGGGGCGTATCTATAAAAGAGATCTGGAAGTTGAACTCGAGCAGGCGTGGGTGGTGGGAGGTCGGGTTGCAGGCGGGCGCGGGTCGGGAAAAGCCCGATCCGCACATCACTAATTCCAAAATCTAAGTTTAAGGTTCCTCCTGGCTCAGTAATTCAGGTGCAGACTCTGAACTGTTAGTATTTTGCAACATTGAGTTGATTTCTTTTCTCAGCAGCATCTATGGAGTATTAGCAACTATTGTATCAATTCTAACAGCTACCTTTAGGGCAAGGCCAGACGTGGCGTTTTTACGATGTGTTTCTCCTAGGTCTGCTTGGGGGACACAGGAACTATGGGTATAGCTAACACCACTAGGAGGCAGGACACAACAAAAAAGAAACTAATCCCTCCTCCTCCTGCTATACCCCAGCTCCCAGGCGGAGCCAGATTAGTTTTAGTTGTGTCCTCAGGAGGTTAGGACATGGACTCCTATTAGGAGTTAGTTTTTATTTATTTCTTTTATTACTTATTTTTATTACTTATTTTTATTATTCTCTTCAATGTGAGGCTGGAATGGGCATCCACACTGCGTGCTTTGTCTTCATTACCCCCTCCAACTGGATGTCTCCGGGGTCTATTGTGCTCTGGCACTGACCACCCAGGCTTTGGTTTTTATCCCCCCCTTCTACTACAGTGGGGGTGAACCGTCTGGCCGGTAGACTGCGCAGCACTGGGCAGGTAAGCATCACTTGATTTTTTTACCTTGCCATGTGTCCTGATCTATGTTATGCTAGTGATCAGCCTGCTTGCGCCCCTGCTGCTCCTTACGCTGCCTAATTTGCCTCAGTTTGGACGCATGCATTTCCTTTCTGCATCAGCGCTCATTCAGCACTGTCCGCAGCATCGGTAAGGCCGGTTTTTCCCCTCTCCAGACACGCGGCGCACCTTCTGTGCAAGCGCCGCATGGCGCCTCCTTACTTCCGCCCTGTCCTCCGCCAAACCGGAAGTGCGCGCACATTGCGCGTCACTTCTAAAGGGCGGTCCCCATCTTCGCGCCTTTTGCAGGAGTGAGACAGGGCGGAGAGGCAGTACCACGCACATTCACGGAGCAGCTTCTGGAGATCTTCCATTGGGCTACGGGTCTCCCTGTCAGTGGGATCTCCCTCACCCCTGCACTGCTTCCCATAGCACACACAGACAGACCTCCTGTGTTCCCGGATTTCACTGGGGGTTGGTTTAGGGCTCACCTCACTAGGCTCCTGGGCACCTAGTTAGAAGGATGTGTTTCTAGCCTCCTGTCCCCACCAGACATACTCCTGGGCACCTAGCTAGAAGGGGGGGGCCTTAGTCCTGTACCCCTGCTCCTTTGCAGACCCAGTGTTCCTTTTTTCAGGACCAGATTACCATTGACTAAAATTCTGAATTCTTTATTCTAGCACCATGTCTGAGGGTTCCAGTGACAACCTTTTTCCACGGACGGCAGTAACTGCTAAGGTGACCTTTTTGGCCTGTGCCAAATGCCGCAAACGTTTACCACTTGGTAACAAGGACCCTATCTGCTCCACGTGCAAGCCACCTGAGCCTGCTCCGGAAAATCCAGCACCCAGATCTCAGGTAAGCTTAGACAACCAAGGGGCTACAGCGGGTCCGGCCTCGGACCCCCCACCTCAGGGCTCCCCTCCACCGCCCCGGTGGGCTTCCCAGTTAGCCTCGGGCATTCCCAAGCTGGCCGATTCCTTGGACAGGCTCCTCGCTCGCTTGGATAATCCCAAGCCACCTAAGCGCAGGGCACCTTCCCCATCTGCATTGGACAGCGATGAGGAGTCCTTCTCCCATTCTCCCCTTCACATAGCCTCTGGAGATGACCAGTCTCTCTCTGATGGCGAACTTTCCCAGACTTCGGATCATGAAGAGGAGGATACCCCAAAGCTATCCTCTGAGGCTATTGATTCTCTTGTTTCCGCTGTTTTGGAAACCTTACACTTACAGGAACCTGGAACCAGTTCCGGTTCATCCTCGGGCCTCTTCAAGCGGAAGAACCGCCCTTCTCCTTCTTTTCCTTCCCATGATCAGCTCGATCAGATCATTCAACAAGAGTGGGACAAGCCCGAGAAGCGCTTTCAACCCAACAGACGCTTCCTTAAACTTTATCCTTTTCCCTCAGATATCACTGAGAAGTGGGCTTCTCCACCTTCGGTGGACGCTCCCGTGTCACGTCTTTCCAAGAATACAGCCCTGCCGGTTCCTGACGCAGCGTCCTTCAAGGATCCCATGGACAAGAAGATCGAGGGTCTCCTGCGTACCCTTTTCACCGCTACCGGCACATCTTTGCGTCCGGTCTTCGCTTCGGCTTGGGTGGCTAGGGCCATGCAGTCCTGGTCGGATGCTCTTTGTCGAGCTATTTCCTCCGGGGTTCCTCGAGAGGAACTCTCCGAACTTGCTTCTCAGATCAAGGAGGCCAGCGACTACCTTTGCGAAGCATCCCTTGATGCAGCTCAGGTGATAGGCCGTTCCTCCGCTCTGGCTGTTGCTGCCCGTCGATCTCTCTGGATGAAGCTTTGGTCCGCAGATTTTTCATCCAAGAAGTCCCTGACTTCCATTCCATTCAAGGGCAAGCTCCTCTTCGGTCCCGACCTTGACAAGCTCATCAGCCAGGCTACGGGAGGCAAAAGCACTCTTTTGCCCCAGCCTAAGACTCGCCCTTCCTTTCGCAAGGGAAGGAATTTTCGTGGCTCCCAGACCAAGTCGTCTAGGTCCCCCCCCCTAGACAATCTTCCAATTTCAGAGGGCGTTTTGGGAATAAGACCAAATCGTCATGGCAGTTCCGTAAGCCCTCCTCTAAGCCGGCCAACAAATCCTCTTCTGCCTGACTATCAACCCTTCGGGCCTCTGCCCGTCGGGGGAAGACTGCGGCACTTCGCCTCCGCTTGGACCACCCTCACTTCGGACTCCTGGGTGCACGAGGTGGTGACTCGGGGTTATCACTTAGAATTTTCCTCCCCTCCACCTCGCCGCTTTTTCATGTCCAGGCTTCCCCTAGACCCGCCCAAGGCTCGGGCGCTCAGAGAGGCCATCGACAACCTCCTTCGTTCGGACGTCATCATTCCAGTTCCTCCAGGAGAAAAATTCCAGGGCTACTATTCCAACCTTTTTGTGGTCCCCAAAAAGGACGGTTCTTCACGCCCTATCCTGGATCTCAAGGAACTCAATGCGTTCATCCGACCGAGGAAGTTCAAAATGGAGTCTCTCCGCTCCGTTATTGCTGCAATGTCTCCGGGCCAGTTCCTCGCTTCTCTCGACATCAAGGACGCGTACCTGCACGTCCCCATTTTCCCTCCCCATCGGAGGTTCTTGCGATTTGCTGTCCAAAACCAGCACTTCCAATTTTCAGCCCTCCCGTTTGGACTCACTTCAGCCCCGCGAGTCTTCACCAAGATCATGTCGGTGGCCACGGCATTGATCCGGACCTCAGGGGTGTCCATCACTCCTTACCTCGACGATCTCCTCATCAAGGCTCCGACCTTCCCAGCAGCCCAACAAGCAGTCCAACTGACCTTGGACCGGCTGCAGGAGCTGGGCTGGTACATCAACCTCGACAAGTCTTCCCTGTCGCCAAGTCAGTCGATGGTTTTTCTGGGGATGCTCTTCGATACACAGACGCAGACGGTGTCTCTTCCGTTGGACAAGGTCCTTCATCTTCGTTCCTTGGTCCGGTTACTTCTCTCCAAACCGAGGCACACGGCGAAGTTCTGCATGAAGGTCCTGGGAGTGATGGTGTCGACCATAGAAGCAGTCCCCTTCGCTCAATTCCATCTCCGGGAGCTTCAATGGAACATCCTCTCGGCGTGGAAACGCAGATCCCTTCTTCAGGAGATTCGCATATCACCCAGAACGAGAGCCTCTCTACACTGGTGGACTCTCTCCAGCCACTTGACCAAGGGCAGGCTTCTCGGGGACCCGCAGTGGCGCCTCCTCACCACGGACGCCAGTCTCTCCGGCTGGGGAGCAGTCCTAGAGGGACGGTCAGCACAGGGTCTCTGGTCCTCCGCGGAGCGACGTCTCCACATCAATCTTCTGGAGATTCGGGCCATCCGCCTGGCCCTGTTCCACTGGCAGCCTCTTCTAGCCGGCCAGGCGATCAGAATCCAGTCCGACAACGCCACAGCAGTGGCCTACGTGAATCATCAAGGCGGCACCAGAAGCAGGGGCGCTCTCAACGAGATCGGCCTCATCTTTCGCTGGGCGGAGACGCACCAGGCACATCTTTCCGCGATTTACATCCCGGGACTTCTCAATTGGGAGGCGGACTTTCTCAGCCGCCAATCCCTGGACCCGGGCGAGTGGTCCCTAAACGACGACGTTTTTTCTGCAAATCACCCAGAGGTGGGGCACTCCAGAGGTCGACCTCATGGCCTCTCGCCACAACCGGAAAGTGCCTCTCTTCTTCGCTCGGTGCACGGATCCACTGGCCCTAGCGGCGGATGCCCTGACGGCTCCTTGGGACTTTCGTCTCGCCTACGCCTTTCCCCCTCTGCCTCTTCTTCCCAGAACCATAAAGAAGGTACAGAGGGAACACACAGCTCTCATCCTCATCGCCCCCAATTGGCCTCGGCGCACTTGGTTCTCGGACCTAGTAAACCTATCTGTCGACGAGCCGTGGCCTCTTCCCGCAATCCCAGACCTTCTTCATCAGGGACCTATTCTTCACCCAAGCCCCGTCAAGCTCCAATTGACGGCGTGGCTCTTGAAACCGCTATCCTAAAGAGAAAGGGTTTTTCCGACGACGTCATCCTGACCATGAGAGCTGCTCGCAAGCCTGTCTCCGCCAGGACTTACCACCGGGTCTGGTCCACTTATCAACGGTGGTGCCTGGCTCAGGGAGCGGATCTCCTTCGCTTCTCCATCGCCAACGTGTTGGCCTTCCTTCAAGTAGGGCTTTCCATGGGGCTCTCCTTGGGCTCTCTGAAATCCCAGGTTTCGGCCTTGTCTATCCTGTTCCAGAGGCGTCTTGCCCTCCACGCGGACGTCAAGACCTTTCTGCAGGGAGTTGCGCATGTTCGGCCTCCCGTTCGGTCCCCCGTTCCGCCCTGGGATCTCTCTCTGGTTCTCCGTTCTCTCCAACGGCCTCCGTTCGAGCCCTTATCTTCCATCTCTCTTCAATGGCTCACGTGGAAGACAGTTTTTTCTCGTGGCCATCGCTTCGGCTCGACGAGTATCTGAGCTGTCTGCCCTTTCATGCAGATCTCCCTTCCTCATCTTTCACGGGGACAGGGTGGTTCTCCGTACCATTCCTTCCTTTCTTCCTAAGGTGGTTTCTTCCTTTCATCTCAACCAGGAGATCACCATCCCCACCTTTTGCCCTTCTCCGGCTAACCCTAAGGAAGTGGCACTCCATTCGCTGGATCCAGTCCGAGCTCTCAAATACTATCTTCATCGCGTCGAGGATGTCCGTAAATCGGACTCCTTGTTTCTCATTCCCTCTGGGACGCGACAGGGCCTTCCTGCCTCCAAGGCGACCATTTCCCGCTGGATTACGCAGGCCATACAGAGGGCCTACACGGCTCAGGGTCTACGCCCCCCAGCTAGGATTAGGGCTCATTCCACCAGAGGTGTGAGTACGTCCTGGGCTTTCCGGAATCAGGCTTCAGCTGAACAATTGTGCAAGGCTGCCACTTGGACTTCTATCCATACTTTTGCCAAATTCTACCACTTTGATACCTTTGCGGCATCTGACACCCGCTTCGGTAGGACGGTACTGCAAGCCGCGGTGGCTGGTTCCACGTCGGCCTCTACCTCCCACCCGTGATTTTTGGGACAGCTTTGGTATGTCCCCATAGTTCCTGTGTCCCCCAAGCAGACCTAGGAGAAAAGGAGATTTTGTGTACTCACCGTTAAATCTCTTTCTCTCCAGTCGCTTGGGGGACACAGGACTTCCCTCCCTGGTGAGGCCTTCACGTGTTCCTTCAGACATAGTCTCTAGTGTTACTCTTTTATGTATATAGTTACAGGCTTCATGTTTTCGTTTGGTAACCTCCTGTTCCGTACTTTGGTACAAACTGATCTGGCTCCGCCTGGGAGCTGGGGTATAGCAGGAGGAGGAGGGATTAGTTTCTTTTTTGTTGTGTCCTGCCTCCTAGTGGTGTTAGCTATACCCATAGTTCCTGTGTCCCCCAAGCGACTGGAGAGAAAGAGATTTAACGGTGAGTACACAAAATCTCCTTTTTTTAAAAAGCTCCATCGGGCGTAAATACGCATAAACTGCACTACCACTAGAATTAATGGAAAACACAATATAGCAATTCTCACAGGGCACTTGTAAGCCGAAATCCGTCACGGGGCACCAGTATTGGTTTTTTTCAGCAGAAACGTCAATACGTGAAGAAAGTCCCAAATCAATAGACTCTATGGGATCTGCATGGTTGAAACCACACTTTGCGTAAATATGCAGCGTCTTTTAAATGTGGCGTCCAAATTCTCCCAAGATAAATGTCGCATATACGTTTTTACGGCCTATTAGCCCATTGACGTAATTACGTTTCGTATTGACGATCATTCCTGCTCCATTTTGCATGTAAATACCTTTTCTATTTCTAGCCATTGGAATTATGGGGAATGAGAACAATGAGAAGTGCATGTTGGGAAAAGACGTCACGTGTGGTTTCAGTGGCGTATTTACGCTCAATCGTGTATTTTTAAAAACACAAGGCAAAAACGCCATGTGTGACCTTGCCCTTAGGGCAGAGACACTCGGGAAGTTTTGGGGAGATTTAGTTGCCCGGTGACTAATCGACTTACCTTCGGGTGACTAATCTCTCCACAAAGCGTTCCCGCCGGCTAGAATCTAATCTAATTGCCAGCGCGATGTTTTCCGAAGTCGCCCGAAGTTGCCTGACGAGGAAACTTCAGGCGCCTTCAGAAAATGAAGCATTCCAAGTGCTTTCCAACCGGCTAGATTATAGCCAGCAGGAATGCTTTTCAGGGAGATAAGTCGCCCGAAGAAGAGTCGATTAGTCTCCGGGCGACTAAATCTCCCCGAATCTTCCCGTGTGTCTCTGCCCTTAATGGAACTCAGGGATTCTGCTCAGCAGGGACAAAGATAAGAAATGTATCAACTAAATGTATCAATTTATAGCAGTTTACAGGGTCGGCGACCCCTCCCTCCCAGAGCTGCTTTAAAAGGTGAAAAATGAAACTTTATACCTCATTATTATAAAAATAGTTAAAAGTCTTTATTTATGTTCAACAATCTGAAACCAACTGAACTGAAAAACGCGTTGGAAGGTGCACAACCCTTTTAAGAGCTTTGCCTTTTAATAGAAAAAGTTGTAAGTGTATATAACATTTATTTATCACTAAATGTTACCATGCTGCTTTCCAGTCACGTTATCCAGATTGCGATCGATAAAAATACCACAATGCATCTTCTGTTTTGTTTTCAGGTTGGCTGTAATCCCAATGAGGACGTGGCAATCTTTGCTGTTGACTCCCTACGTCAGCTGTCCATGAAGTTTCTTGAAAAGGATGAATTGGCCAACTTTCGCTTCCAGAAAGATTTCTTAAGGCCTTTTGAACATATTATGAAGAAAAACAGGTGTGCCATTGCTTCAGTTTGATCTGAAATGTAGTGTTATATCTAGGGATGCATCAAATTGACTATTTTGGATTTGGCCGAACCCTGGAATCCTTCACGAAAGATTCAGCCGAATCCTGCTGAAAAAGGCCGAATTCTGGCCGAATCCCGAAACTAATCCTGGATTCGGTGCATCTCTAGTTATATCCTTTAGGCAGAGGTGGAAGGTAAATCCACTGGTAAAACTTAAATAAGATACTTGTTACGTGACCCACCCACTTACACATCATATTATTTATCACATGATGTAACTGATTCCCTGGAGGCAAAGGCACCTGCAGGCTCTAATATAGGGTTGTCCAAAAGGTAGATCTGGATCTAGACCTGGGGATCAATAGATCTCAAGACACTGTCATCAAACCTGTTGACTAAATTACTATTGTGTTTCATTCTTTTCAGTCAGATGTTTATTCTGTAACATGAGAAATAATTGCTTATTAAATATAGCATACAGGTACAGGACCTGTTATCCAGAATGCTCGGGACCTGGGGCTTTCCATAATTTGGATCTTCGTACCTTAAGTCTACTAGAAAATCCTGTAAACATTGAATAAACCCAATATTATGGTTTTGCTTCCAATAAGGATTAATTCAAGTACACGCGACTGTTTTATTATTACTGAGAAAAAGGAAATCATTTTCAAAAATTCGAATGATTTGGATAAAATGGAGTCTATGGGAGATGGCCTTTCCATAATTCGGAGCTTTCTGGATAATGGATCCTATACCTGTGTATATTTTCTCATAAATCAATATAATATTGAAGTAATATTTTTCATGGAACAGAAGGCTAACAATGCTATTATGGACGTAGATCCTATAGATTAACTGGTCTCCACAATAGAGATGCACAGAATCCACTATTTTGGATTCGGCCGAACCCCTGAATCCTTCTCGAAAGATTCGGCCAAATACCGAACTGAATCCTAATTTGCATATGCAAATTAGGAGTGGGAAAACATTTTTTACTTCCTTGTTTTCTGACAAGGTCACGTGATTTCCCTCCCCACTCTTAATTTACATATGCAAATTTGGATTCGGTTCGGCCGGGCAGAAGGATTCGGCCACTTCCGAATCATGCTGAAAAAGGCCGAATCCTGGCTGAATTCCAAACCGATTCGGTGCATTCTTACGCCTCAACTTACCCATCATTCTATTTGTATTTGCCTCATGGTATAATTGAATCATTCTATTTTCCTGAAGGTCTCCAACAATTCGGGACATGGTCATACGCTGCATCACTCAGATGGTGAATAGCCAGGCTGGTAACATTCGCTCAGGATGGAAGAACGTTTTTGCTGTATTTTATCAAGCAGCCTCAGACCATAATGGGAATATTGTGGAGCTCTCCTTCCACACCGTGGGACATACTGTTAGTGAGTATGGCCTTACTGTTCTTCAAAAACAATGCGAGTGATTAAAATTAAAGGTGGTGTTCACCTTTAAATTAACTTTTAGTATGATATAGAGAGTGATATTCTGAGACAATTTGCAGTTGGTTTTCATTTTTTATTATTTGTGGTTTTTGAGTTATTTGGCTTTTTTTATTCAGCAGCTCTCCAGTTTGCAATGTCTGCAATCTGGTTGCTAGGGTCCAAATTACCCTAGAAACCATGCATTGCTTTGAATAAGAGACTGGAATATGAATAGAAGAGGACATGAATAGAAAGACGAGTAACAAAAAGTAGCAGTAACAATAATGGGTTTATTTATCAAAGTCTGATTTTATCTCAACATCTGCTACAAACTCCGATTAAATCCGCTCCGTTTTTTTACGCATATTTATTATTACATTTTCCCGCAAATTTTTATTTTTCCAGATTTTTTATCCGATTTTCACAATTTTTTCATCCGATTTTTTCGGATTTTTCACCCGAAAAATTGTATTGCAGGAAACCTAGCGCACACCAAAAAAATCAAAGGGACTTCTCCCATTGACTTATACAACCTCGACAGGTCTGTGATGCCGGATTTTCTAAGTCGGCCTTTTCCATCTTCAGTGTTTAATAAATTCTGAAAAATTTGTGATTTTTGAAAAGTCAGATTTTATAAAAAAACATTTTTTCTTTTATTTTTGCATTCAGAGTTTAGTAAATAACCCCCATAAATGTGTAGCCTTACAGTGCATTTGTTTTTTAAATGGGGTCAATGACCCCTATAGGAAGCTAGAAAGAGTCACTACTAGTACTACTTCAAAAACTATAAAAAATAAAAAAAGACCAATTGAAAAGTTGCTTAGAATGAACCATTCTATAACATACTAAAAGTTAACTTAAAGGTGAACCACCCGTTTTATGAACTAATCTGATATTCTGTTCTTTTTCTATTCTCTCTCTCTCTCAGCCAATGTTTTCCAGCAACACTTTCCCTCGGCCATAGATTCCTTTCAGGATGCAATTAAATGTTTGTCTGAGTTTGCTTGTAATGCTGCTTTCCCCGACACCAGCATGGAAGCCATTCGGCTGATACGTTACTGTGCAAAGTATGTCTCTGAAAAGCCACAGGTGCGTAGCTTTCATGGATAAGGAAATGTGTCATTTATTGTGATACAAGATTTACAGTATTACAATGGCTCCTGTTATATATCACTCTCATGTTGCAGGCGCTGAGGGAGTACACTAGTGATGATATGAATGTTGCTCCTGGCGACAGGGTCTGGGTGCGAGGATGGTTCCCGATTTTATTTGAGCTCTCCTGCATTATTAACAGGTGTAAGCTGGATGTAAGGACAAGGTAATACAGTTTTACTCCTTACCCCTTTATGTTATACATTATGTAACCTATGTGTGGTTTATTATTAGGCATAATCAGAGAAAATATGTTAAATATAATCATATGTTTCTGTAGGAAAATTGTGTTATCAAACAAGTGGGAACTATCGTGAAAATAAGCTTCAGCATAGTGAAATAAGAAACTTTCTAAATACGATCAATTAAATATTCCATACTGTTTCTAAAATAATCAAGTTTATATTCACTATTCCTCTCTCGGCATCTGTTTTTATTCATTCTGTCTTCATGCAGCAGTTGGGTGTCAGATATTCATTGACAGTTAGATCCAATATATCTTATAAGGGGGCTCCTTTTGCCTAGAAGATGTATACGAGCTCACTCTATTGAAATCATCATGTCTCTCTACATGCAGGATTTGTGCAAAAGGCAGTTATTTTGTTACATTTTGTTTGTACTGGAATCCGTTATTTGAGTGAGCTCTAATTCAGCTGCTAGGAAAGGAACCCCCCTATAAGATATATTGGATCTGTCAATGACTGATCTGACACCCAACTGCTGCATGAAGAGAGAGTGAAGAGAAACAGATGCTGAGAGAGGGATAGTGATGATAAACTTGATTATTTCAGAAACAATGCAAAATATTGAATTGATTGTATTTAGAAAGTTTATTATTTCAGTATGATAAAGCTTATATTCAGTTTTCATTTTTGCGATAGTTCCCCTTTAAATTTTAAACTTAAAGGGGAACTCCGGCTTCCAAACCAAAATTTGATAAAGAGGCCCAGATAACATAATAATAATATATCCATCAAAGTTACCTGTTTCTTCAAAAAGTATGAATAAATGTAATTTTCTATGCTGAAATCCGGCTGTTTAACAGTTCTTATCTTTCTGCATCATTTGGAATCCTGGCAGGGAAGGAGGGACTAAACACTGATGTTACAAATTGTAACAACTTCTCCACAGCTTAAAGACCGCATGCAGGAACTACAACTAACCCATAATGCATTTCACTGTGATATTCTGTTCCTTATTGAAATCATGTTTGCAGAAAATTGTGGGGTTTGGAGGATGCAGGCTGAAGACAGATGGCTGTTGATACAAAGTAACAGTAGTCAGTCAGCTCAGCAAAGTAGTCAGACAGATCAGCAGAAGAGCTGGGGGCTAGGGAACTGTCAGAAACCATTCATGAAAGTCTGCATATTTTTTAAATTATGTATATTGCAAAGTTGCTTGAAATTATGTTTACTTTTCAAAAAGCTCAAGTTATGTTTTTGTGGAGTTCCCCTTCCAGTATAAAACTGGGTAAATAGATGTGCAAAATAAAAAATGTATCTAATATAGTTATTTAGCCAAAAATGTAATGTATAAAGACTGGAGTAAGTGAATGTGTAACATAATAGCCAGAACACTACTTCCTGCTTTTCAGCTCTCTAACTCTGAGTTAGTCAGCGACTATAAGGGAGGCCACATGGGACATAACTGTTCAGTGAGTTTGCAATTGATCCTCAGCATTCAGCTCAGATTCAAAAGCAACAGTTATGAACCATGTGGCTCCCCCTCAAGTCATTGATTGGTTACTGCCTGGTAACCAATCAGTGGAAACCAAAAGAGCTGCAAAGCAGGAAGTAGTGTTCTGTTCTGTTATGTTACACATCCAGCCACTCCAGTCTGTATACATTACATTTTTGACTAACTATATTAGAAACATTTTTTATTTTTCACAGCCTATCTATTTACCCAGTTTATTTTTACACTGAACTGTTCCTTTAAAGTGACTAGCATTCACTTTCCTACAGGTATTTGGTTATCTTAATAATATATATTGCCAAACACACTGGAGGTTTAACCTGGATCCACCAATGTGCTAAACTTCCCAAGACAAATCTCTTTCCCTACACCTTTTACATTCATTCTCTGTCGCTCAAGTGGGTTCCCTACTGCTTATTAGCAGATGTGTCACTAACACTGTGTTATGTTCCAGAGGCCTCACTGTGATGTTTGAAATTATGAAGAGTTACGGCCACACATTTGAAAACCATTGGTGGCACGACTTGTTTCGAATCGTGTTTAGAATATTTGACAACATGAAACTCCCAGAACAGCAAACAGAGGTGAGGAGCAAATCAATGTAATAGAAGTCTGTTCTCCTCCAGGTCTGCTATTCTACAACAGTGATCCCCAACCAGTAGCTTGTGAGTAACATGTTACTCTGCGACCCCTTGGATGTTGCTCTCAGGGTCCTCGAAGCTTAGTTTTGAATTCCAAGCTTGAAAGCAAGTTTTAATTGCATAAAACTAAGTATAGTGCCAAGTAGATCCTATTATAGGCTGCCAGACCAAATAGCCAATCACAGCCCTTATTTGGCACCCCAAGGGACTTTTTCATGCTTGTGTTGCTCCGCAACTCTTTTTACATTTGAATGTGGCTCACAGGTAAAAAAGGTTAAGGACCCCTGTTCTACAACATTGTTTCAGGGGTTACCTTCAAGTTAACTTTTTGTATGTTCTACAATGACTAATTCTAAGCCACCTTTCAATTGGTCTTCATTATTTATTTTTTATAGTTTTTTAATTATTCGCCTTCTGACTGCTTTTCTGACTCTTTCCAGCTTTCAAATGGGAGTCACTGACCCCATCTAAAAAACAAATATTCTGTAAGGCTACAAATGTATTGTTATTGTTACTTTTTATTACTCATCTTTCTATTCAGGCCTCTCCTATTCATATTCCAGTCCCTTATTCAAATCAATGCATGGTAGCTAGGATCATTTGGACCCCAGCAACCAGATTTATTAAATTGCTAACTGCAGAGCTGCTGAATAAAAAGTTAAATAACTCAAAAACCACAAATTATAAAAAATGAAAACCAATTGCAAATTGTCCCAGAATATCTCTACGTCATACAAAAAGTTAATTCAAAGGTGAACAACTCCTTTAATAATATTATAACATAAATATTGAGGCAGACTGTTTTTTCACAGCAATTAATAACAAATATTTGAAATGTGTAATGATTTTTATGTTGGAAAGTTGGTTAGAATGATATTTCATTATGGGACAAAAAAGTTAACAGGTGGAGGACTCCCTTAAAGGAGAAGGAAAGGCTAAAACTAAGTAAGCTTTATCAGAAAGGTCTATATAAATACACCAGTAATCCCTCAAAGTAATGCTGCTCTGAGTCCTCTGTCAAAATAAACACCACATTTCTTTCCTTCTATTGTGTACTCATGGGCTTCTGTATCAGACTTCCTGTTTTCAGCTTAAACCTCCAGGGCTAGGGCTTGAGCATGCTCAGTTTGCTCCTCTCCCCCACCTCCCTTTTCTGCTGTAAGCTAAGCCCAGAGCTATAAGTGACCAGGGAGAGACTTAGGCAGGAAGTGATGTCACACCAAGCTAATATGGCAGCTGCTATCCTTAACAAATAGAGTTTCTAGAGCTGTTTACTCAGGTATAGTAAAGCATTCTGCAGAATAAATCTAGTCTTATAGCTTGCACTATTGTGGCTAATCTATTGACAATAAACTGCTTTGGCAGCTTTTCTTCTCCTTTAAAGCCAGGTTGTGTCAAAGCACCCCGTTTATGAGTGATCTAAATGGTTTCTTTTGGTTCATATTTCAGAAGTCTGAGTGGATGACGACGACCTGTAACCATGCACTTTATGCCATTTGTGATGTATTTACGCAATTTTATGAAGCTCTGAATAGTGTTCTCCTTACGGATATATTGGCCCAGTTGCACTGGTGTGTAAAGCAAGGTATGTCTGGAATAATTCAGGAGACTCATTAATGCAATCATTGCAAATAAATTCCCACAGTAGAAAGCATTTCCATAACCATCCATAACTGTTGCTCATTGTGTCTCCTTGCATGGAGAAGTATTGATATTGTGTCAGGTCCTAGCAGGAGCATCAGCCGATTCTTTGGTATTCATTATGTGTTTTTCATTCATTGCAGATAATGAACAGCTGGCACGATCGGGTACCAACTGCTTAGAAAACCTTGTTATCCTAAATGGGGAGAAGTTTAGCCCTGAGGTTTGGGACAAGACGTGCAACTGTATGCTGGATATCTTCAAATCCACTATCCCCAGTGTGTAAGTCTCTCTGTTTATTCCACTGACGTCAGAGACACTCGTACTCACAAAATAATGCTTAAAGGAGAACTAAAGCCCAACTAAAGACGTAGCTAAAAATGATGTTTTGTGCTTCTGTACCAGCCCAAGGCAACCACAGCCATTTAGCAGTAAAGATCTGTGTCTCCAAAGATGCCCCAGTAGCTCCCCATCTTCTTTTCTGCTGATTCACTGCACATGCTCTGTGCTGCTGTCACTTACTGAGCTTAGGGACCCACTCACAATATACAGTACACATAGAATAGAAATGTCACAATATAAGGCTGATTAGTAATTAATACACATAATTACTACATGGCAGCACAGAAACCAGTGCAATTAGCATCAGAATTGAATAATCAGCAAACCTGTAGCATCAGTTTATATTACAGCCAGGGAAGCTCATTTTCTGCTGGATAATTAGTGACGAGCCCTAAGCTTAGCTTCTCAACAGCCAATCAGAGCCCACTGAGCATGTGAGTGTCACAGACACTTTCCAAGATGGTGACCCCCTGTGACAAGTTTGAAGTCCTGGATCATTGCTGCTATTGACAAGCTGAAACTTTAGCCTCGTGCAATAAGGTCACTATATAAAACATGGCATTTTTAACCATATTATTTGTTATGGTTTAGTTCTCCTCTAAAAGGAAAGTTCAAATTGAAGTTAACTTTTAGTATGTTATAGAGTGTCCTACTATTGGCACTTTTTTTTTCCCACTACAGTTTGGGTGCATATTTGGGCCATGATTGTTCCCTTTTAGTTTTTCCCTATATCGCCTGAAGGAGAAGCAAATGTATATAAGTAACTATAGAAAATGTATCTTTGAAACATTTGTTTGCAGGTTATTAACTTGGAGACCAACTGCAATGGAAGAGGATTCAGATAAACGATATGTAAGTATGCAGACATGCCAGGTTCAGTTTTACTTATGTCTGTGTTTAATTTGGCCTTAAAGGAGCAGTAACATAAACATGAAATTGTTTTAAAGTAATAAAAATGTAGTGTTGCCCTGCACTGGTAAAACTGCTGTGTTTGTTTCAGAAACACTATGATTGTTTATAGAAATAAGCTGCTGTGTAGCAATGGGGGCAGCCTTCAAGCGTAGGATACACAGTAGATAACAGATAAGTACTACTATAGTTTATATAAACACGCTGCTGTGTAGCCATGGGGGCAGCCATTCAAGCACAGGATACACAGTAGATAACAGATAAGTACTACTATAGTTTATATAAATAAGCTGCTGTGTAGCCATGGGGGCAGCCATTCAAGCACAGGATACACAGTAGATAACAGATAAGTACTACTATAGTTTATATAAACAAGCTGCTGTGTAGCCATGGGGGCAGCCATTCAAGCACAGGATACACAGTAGATAACAGATAAGTACTACTATAGTTTATAGAGACAAGCTGTTGTGTAGTCATGGGGGCAGCCATTCAAGCACAGGATACACAGTAGATAACGATAAGTACTACTATAGTTTATATAAACAAGCTGCTGTGTAGCCATGGGGGCAGCCATTCAAGCACAGGATACACAGTAGATAACGATAAGTACTACTATAGTTTATATAAACAAGCTGCTGTGTAGCCATGGGGGCAGCCTTTAAAAGGAGAAAAGGCTCAGGTTACACGGCAGATAACAGATAAGCTCCATAGAACATAATGGTCTTATCTGTTATCCACTATATATCCTGTGCCATATAGCTTTTTTTTAATTTTACACCATTGCTACACAGCAGCTTATTTATATGAACTATAGTAGTGTTTCTGAAGCAAACAGATCAGTTTTACCAATGCAAGGCAACAGCAGATTTTATTTTCATTACTTTAAAACTCTTTCATTATTTGGTGTTATGGTTCATTTAAGGATAATTATGTATACAGGGAGGCACCCCAGAGCAGGTCCTAGGGCCAGTGCTTAATTTCCATTTTTTTTTAATCCATTTTTTTTAATTAAAAACAATTAGGACCTGGATATTGACAGGCAGTCTATGAGCAGCATGGACAGAAATACATCAGACAGAGCTCACAGCCAGATTTCCAACACCACAGAGGACACGTGGAAAGGAAAGTCCAGTGAGAGTAAGTTATCTGTGCTTTCCGCTTAAAGGGGTAGTTCACCTTTTAGTACGATATAGAGGGCGATATACTGAGACAATTTTAGGTTGGTCTTAATTTTGTATTTTTTTTTTTAAAAAAGTTTTTAAATAATGACTTTGCATCTTGTTCAGCAGTTCTCCAGTTTGGAAGTTATCAGGGTTCCTAAGGTCCACGTTGCCCTAACAACTGAAAAGTTGCTGAGAATAGGATATTCTATAATATAATAGTTAACATTAAGACCTTTCCATTGCACTTTTTCAGAAGCATGTGGTCTTTATTCCTCATTTAGGGTCTGGCCCCACGGGCACATTCGGGGGGGGGGGGTTAGTCACCAGACGACAAATCTCCTCTTCTTCGCGGCGACTAATTTCCCCGATCTGTCTTCCCCTGCCTTCCACCGGCTACAATGAAAATCGCCTGGGGGCAGGCACATGGAGTGCTTCATTTTCCAAAGCCGCCCGTAATTGCCTCCGGAGGAAACTTCGGGCGACTTCGGAAAACTAAGCGCTCCGTGTGCCTGCCCCCAGGCGATTTATATTTTAGGCAGATCGGGGAGATTAGTCACCGAGAAGAAGTGGAGATTTGTTGCCCCGAATCTGCCCATGTGGCCAGACCCTTATTTACCGTTAAATATATTTAAGGTGATTGTCTCATATCAAACAGTTATACCAATTAGCATCCCACATAGGATTTACTCTGTTGTAAGGAAGCACAGCTTGATTAGCGTAATTTGTAATTACTGCTTTTTTTTTTTATCAGGATTAGCAGATCAGAAGCTTTTTGCCGGACTCCTAATTAAATGCGTGGTGCAACTGGAGCTTATACAGACCATCGATAACATTGTGTTCTATCCAGCTACCAGCAAGAAAGAAGATGCTGAGCACTTGGCAGCTGCACAAGTAAGAGATTTAAATGAAACCCTTCCTTCACTTTGATTGCGGATCTATTTAACTCGATTTTGTGTGTTTAATTAGTACTGGCACTGGATGGGTAAAAAATAACTTTAATACACTGTGACCTGTCAGTGACATACATGAGTCGTTAGAAGTGGTAAAAAATAGAAATTAGGTGGTGGGTTGAAAGTCAAGTCAATCATAACTGGAAAACATCAGACCCACGTACAAAATTATGCTGAGATGGTTTATAAAGGAATAAGCTGCTTGTTGCACATTTGTATAGTTTAACTATACAATATACTAACATTTGATTTAAAATTGGCATCGAACCCTCCATTTTTATTCAAGGGAACCCTTGGAGGGTTATTTATTAAAGTCCGAATGCCAAATACCTAAAAAATTCAAGTTGTTTTTTTTTTACTATAAAGTCCAAATTATTTGTGGGGGGAATAAACTTGCATTTTTTTCGAGATTTATTATACCCCGAGCATGGAAAAAGTCCAAATCTGAAACCAGACCTACCAAGGTTGTATATAAATTAATGGGAGAGGTCCCTATCCTATTTGGAATTTTCTGTGGTCTGTGCTGGAATTATCCTGAAAATCCGACTATTTCCACTGTATATGTTCTGGGTTCAATTTAATAGTAGATTTTACAGTTTACAAAGTTTTATTGGACAATTACCCTAGTACTGGTATGAGATCTGTTATCCAGAATATCCAGAATACTCAGGACCTGGGGCTTTCCAGATAACTGATCTTTCTGTAATTTGGATCTTTTCTGTAATTTGGATCTTCATACCTTAAGCCTTCTAAAAAATTATATAAACATTAAATAAACCCAATAGGCTGGTTTTGCCTCCAATAAGGATTAATTATATCTTAGTTGGGATCAAGTACAAGCGACTGTTTTATTATTACACAGAAAAGGGAAGTCATTTTTTAAAATTTGGATTATTTGGATAAAATTGAGTCTATGGGAGACGACCTTTCCGTAATTCAGGGCTTTCCGAATAACGGGTTGCTGGATAATAGGTCCTATATCCGTAATGATTTGCTCTTAATCCTTGAAACAGAGAGATACTTTGGATATCCACATAGATTCGGAGGACCAAGGAATGTACAAGTACATGTGCACACAGCACCTCTTTAAATTGCTGGACTGCCTTCAGGAATCCCATTCGTTTGCAAAGGCATTTAATTCCAACAACGAACAGCGGACGGCTCTATGGAGAGCAGGTAAGATTGGTTTTGACCTACAGTAAACTCTAGTTGCCTTGATTTTTATATTTTTCTTGACCTTCTCACTGCCAGAGTAACCTTTTACATGATTTCTCCCACGCCATGTGACAATGTAACCAGTTAAAGGAGAACTGAAGCCTAACTAAAGAAGTAGCTAGAAATGTTGTACATGATGTTTTGTGCTTCTGTACCAGCCCAAGGCAACCACAGCCCTTTAGCAGTAAAGATCTGTGTCTCCAAAGATGCCCCAGTAGCTCCCCATCTTCTTTTCTGCTGATTCACTGCACATGCTCTGTGCTGCTGTCACTTACTGAGCTTAGGGAGCCACTCACAATATACAGTACACATAGAATAGAAATGTCACAATATAAGGCTGATTAGTAATTAATACAGATAATTACTACATGGCAGCACAGAAACCAGTGCAATTAGCATCAGAATTTAATAATTAGCAAACCTGTAGCATCAGCTTATATTACAGCCAGGGAAGCTCATTTTCTGCTGGATAATTAGTGGCGAGCCCTAAGCTTAGCTTCTCAACAGCCAATCAGAGCCCACTGAGCATGTGAGTGTCACAGACACTTTCCAAGATGGTGACCCCCTGTGACAAGTTTGAAGTCCTGGATCATTGCTGCTATTGACAAGCTGAAACTTTAGCCTCGTGCAATAAGTTCACTATATAAAATATGGCATTTTTAGCCATATTAATTTTAGGGTTTAGTTTTCCTTTAAACATTCTAATTTCCCTGCTTGCTACAAAAGAAGGGGGTGTATATGGTCATTATATGTGGATATATTATTCAGACAGGATCTGTGGAACCTATGCACACAGCTACAATCCCAGGAGTAATTCATGAATGTATATAAACAAAAGAGACCAGACAAATTGCAAATGCTGTAGTAGTGACAGACATGAGAATCAATACACCACAAATCCAATTAGTTAAAGGCAGACCACATTCCCCCTCCCCGCCAGGTTTACTGTCCCTGCTAGATTCTAGAACACAAGCTGTTGGTATTTTCTTTTTTTCTGAGAACCTCAACCTGTCAAATTTTCTTTCCTTGCATTTAGGGTTTAAAGGCAAATCGAAACCCAATCTGTTGAAGCAAGAGACGAGTAGCCTTGCCTGCTGTTTAAGAATCCTCTTCCGAATGTACACAGACGAGAAACTCAGAGATTCCTGGGGGGATATAGAAAGCAGACTATTAAAGTAAGACATTATCAGGCTGGAGGTTTTTCATGCCTTTATTGTTACTGGGCAATTTCAGTGTCAATTTACATGGGATCCTTATGGTTTCCACTTTATTAAAGGGAGAGTTCACCTTCAAACACTTTTTTCAGTTCAGTTGGTTTCAGATAGTTCACCAGAAATAGACTTTTTCCTTTCTATTTTCCATTTGTGACTGTTTTTGTAATATTTAAGTGTAAAGTTTTATTTTTCACCTTCTAAAGCAGGTGGGGGGGGGGGGTCGCCGAATCTTGAACTGTTCTAAATTGATGCATTTAGTTGATACATTTTATCTTTGTCCCTGCTGAGCAGAATCTCTGAGTAACAGGCAGATGTTAGAATTGATACAATAGTTGCTAATACATAAATTGCTGAGAAATGTATGAACTAGATGTAGCAAATTGTAATAGTTCAGTCAACTAGTTTAGTCAACTTTTTGGGACCCGTACCCCGATCCGTACCTGCAATCCGCAACCCGCATTCTTACCCGCTTGGAACCGACCCGCGCGTACCTTATCCGCAACCCGGACCCGCGACCTGCTGACCATCAAGAATCAGGAAGTTCTGTCATTGTAAACTGGAAGTGACATCATCGGAAGTAGACATGACCAGAAAAAAGGAGTAAATATCAATATTGAGAAGACCCGCAGGCCGACCTGCAAAGCCGCGTCTTTACCCGTTCTTGCGAGTAACCCAAAGCCCCGGCACACGACCCGAACCGCAACCCGCATGTTTACCCACTTTGATCCACTACCCGGACCCGCAACTGCCTTATCCGCAACCCGCTGACCACCATCAAACAGGAAGTGATGGTGCTGCAAGCCGAAAGTGATGTCATCAAAAGTGGGCAGGAAAGAAACAAGTTTTGAAAAACCTTAAAAAGGAGTAAAATATAGACAATATTACATAAGATAAGAAATGTAGATGAGACCCACAAACCGCATCTATACCTGCACCTGAAAATCCTCCCCTCATTCCGCAGGGCGCCCGCTTTTTTGCGGGTAACCCACGGGTACCCGACCCTCTGCAGGACTCTATCCTGGATCACTTTTATAGTGATGTGCAGCGTCTATAAAAGAAGAACCCGGAAGTCGAAAGCCGGCACTGCAATATGGCGGCCGTGGGAGAGCAGGAGAAAAGCTCAACCCGCTGCCAGACTGAGACACCAGAGACAGGAACATTCAACTTTTTGGGGAAACGGTAAAAAATAAAAGATGGAAAGCAATTGAAAAAAGTCTTTGTTTATGGTGAACAATCTGGAAACAACTGAACTGAAAAAAGTATTTGGAAGGTGGACAGCCCCTTTAAGATTTTTTAAAGGAGACATTCAGTGTAAAAAAAAAATAATGTACCAGTGCTTTATACTCAAATAGATATAGAAGAATTGTGCTTAAAAAGTAGTGTTTCAGGCTGATTTATTGAATATTTTTATTGCGAAAACCCTAATCCCTCCCTTCTCTTCCACTTCCTGCTCCCTGAATTCCCAGGCTGCACTGCACTGTAGGACAGGAACCAATAGGCTAGCAGGACCTGATAGGGAAGCCTGTCTGTGCTTGTGTGACTGCAGGGCTGTGATTGGCTGTCCCCCTCCTACTGTGCTTCTGGCAGGGACCGTTAGGACACGCCCACCCCTCATTTGAAACACAGACAGGGACCAGAGAACATCTATAGGGAGCTCCAATAAAGGGGTTATTTTTAAAGATAATATTCATTTTCAGCACCATGTAAAAGCAACACCATATATTACTTATAATTGCCTACAAAATTAGGGTTTTTTTCATTTATCCTATATGTGTCCTTTAATGCCTTGCGCTTTAGAATCACCAGGCAGGTAATCCCACCTCCTGGCAGCTAATATAAAGCAAACCTGAATGTAGTATTCCGCTGTCCTGCTCAGATCAAATGTGTTTTGCTTGTTAGTCACAAAAGTAATGACTTGAATATCTGTGTCTTGTATTGCAGTGTGTGCAGTGAGGCCCTGGCCTACTTTATTACTGTAAATTCTGAAAGCCATCGGGAAGCTTGGACCAATCTACTTCTACTGCTTCTAACCAAAACACTTAAAGTTACAGATGAAAAGGTATGTTGATAGCTAAACCGGGACATATTTCATGTGTAACTAGGAAACTTGAACAAAACTAATCTAATAGCCAGAACATGACTTCCTCCTTTGCCTCTCTCTAACCTGCTAGTCAGTCACCACTTGAAGGGAAGCCCATATGGGACATAACTGTCCAGTTTCTTTGCTTTTGTTCCTAAGCATGTGGGCCCTAGGGTTGCCATCTGGCTGATATTTTACCGGCCTGACCGGTAAAAATGATGGTTGACCCCAATGTTATTAATAGGGAAAAAAGATAAATATATAGGAAGGCCGGTATGTTTTTCCAGAAAAGGTGGCAACCCTAGTGGGCCCCCTTGTTGTTGCCTATTGACTAATAGGTCAGAGAGTAACAAAGGAGGAAGTGGTGTTCTGGCTATTACATTAGACATCTGTTTACTCCAGCCTTTATGTTTACACTGAACAGTGTAAACAGGAGAACTAAACACTAAAAATTTATATGGTTACAAATGGCATATTTTAAATACTGAACGTATTGTACCAGCCTAAAGTTTCAGCTTGTCAATAGCAGGACTTCACAGGGGGTCACCATCTTGGAAAGTGTCTGTGACACTCACATGCTCAGTGGGCTCTGATTGGCTGTTGAGAAGCTAAGCTTAGGGCTCGTCACTAATTATCCAGCAGAAAATGAGCTTCGCTGGCTGTAATATAAGCTGATGCTACAGGTTTGCTGATTATTAAATTCTGATGCTAATTGCACTGGTTTCTGTGCTGCCATGTAGTAATTATGTGTATTAATTACTAATCAGCCTTATATTGTGACATTTCTATTCTATGTGTACTGTATATTGTGAGTGGGTCCCTAAGCTCAGTAAGTGACAGCAGCACAGAGCATGTGCAGTGAATCAGCAGAAAAGAAGATGGGGAGCTACTGGGGCATATTTGGAGACACAGATCTTTACTGCTAAAGGGCTGTGGTTGCCTTGGGCTGGTACAGAAGCACAAAACATCATGTACAACATTTCTAGCTACTTCTTTAGTTAGGCTTTAGTTCTAATAAACTATTAGAATAATATCAAAATAGATAGCCACAATAGTAGAATATTTATTCTGCAAAATGCTTTACCATACCTGAGTAAACCGCTCTAGACGCTTTCTCTGTTTATGTAGGATAGCAGCTGCCATATTAGCTTGGTGTGATATCACTTTCTGCCTGAGTCTCTCCCCCTGCTTACTCATAGCTCTGGGCTCAGATTACAGCAGGGAGAGGAGCAAACTGAGCATGCTCAAGCCCTAGCCCTGGAGGTTTAAGCTGAAAACAGGAAGTCTGATACAGTAGCCCATGAGTACACAATAGAAGGAAAGAAATGTGATGTTTCTTTTGACTCAGAGCAGCATTACTTTGAGGGGTCACTGATGTATTTTTATAGACCTTTCTGATAAAGCTTACTTAGTTTTAGCCTTTCCTTCTCCTTTAAGCAAACGATGGAGGAAATAGAAAGGTTTAAAGGATGCAAAATGTCTCTGTTCTACGCACTTCAACTAACATGCATCGCTCCTTTTTTCCTTTTAAAAGTTTAAAGCCCACGCCTCGAGGTATTACCCGCACCTCTGCGAGATCATGCAGTTTGACCTGATTCCCGAGCTCCGCTCTGTACTCCGGAAGTTCTTCCTGCGCATTGGGACGGTGTTCGGCATTTGCAAGCCAGAAGAGCAGGCGCAGTCTGCCCGAGAGTATCCCTCTGCATAGCACAAGCCTCCTCACAGGTGGAACGTAGCCACTTTTGTCTCTTCTACTGTAGCAATCAAATCCAAAAGCCTAAAAAGGTTGCCGCCGGCAGCTGTATCAAACCAAAAGTGGCACTTTAATCTTCATGATAATTGACTGTGCACAGTACACTTTTAGAAGGATTACGGTTTCAGCTTTTACCATCCGGAAGAGGCCACAGGGTTTGTCTTTTCAGCACCGGCTTTGTTGCCTCTTCAGTGTCCCAGGACACCAAAAAAATAGTCAGGTGGCTAAGAAATTGTACCTGTGACTAATGGAAAAACCACATATTTTCCTTGCAGTGTAAGTTTAGTTGTTAAATGACATTCTGTTGGCTGTTGGACCCCTTCTCCCCTAAATGGTATGGACTGGCTTCCCTAATCTGGACTATTTAATTTATGAGAGTTTTTAGAAGGACGGGGGACATATTATTATTATAATAATAATATATTTTTATTTTTGCTACTTAGGGTAATGCTTTTGATAGACTGGAGTATATATTCCTTTTCCTCTGTTATTCGCATTGTTTTACGTCTATTTTTTTGCCGCTGTATGTCCGGTAATTAAATACCCAATAAGAACTCCCAAGAACGCAATGTTATTTGTAAGCCTGATAATAAATGAGTTGCTGAGGCATGCATCAGCTGCAGAATCTTTTAAAGAGAATGGTTTTCTGGGACCAAGCCTAATATGATGATCATTTGCCTTTGGCCTGGGTTATTAAAGGGGCTGTTCACCTTTGAGATAACTTTTAGGGGTAAATTTATCAAAGAGTGAAGTTCCGCCACTAGAGTGAAATTCCGCAGCTCTCAATTCATTTCTATGGGATTTTGCAGGGGCGTAACTATAGAGGAAGCAGACCCTGCGGTTGCAGGGGGGCCCAGGAGTGTAGGGGGCCCAGTAAGACCCTAATTAATTAGCAATTTTAATATATCTTGGTAAAATAGGCCAACTTATAAATATTTTGGGGCCCTAAATTGAATTTGCCCAGTAACAACTAGTTACGCCACTGGGATTTTGAAAAGCGTATTTATCAATGGGTGAAAGTGAAAGTTCACCCTTTGATAAATACGCCTATAAAAATCCCATAGAAATGAATGGAGAGTGACTGAATTTCACTCTAGTGGTGGAACTTCACTATTAACGTCACTCTTTGATAAATATACCCCTTAGTATGATGTGGAGAGTGTTATTCGGAGATAATTTGTAATGTGTTAAAAAAAAATTATTATTGAAGGTTTTTGAGTTATTTAGCTTTTTATTCAGTAGCCCTTCAATTTGCATTTTTAAAGGGGTTGTTCACCTTTGAGCTAACTTTTAGTATGATGTAGAGAGTGATATTTGGAGGCAATTTGCAATTGGTTGTCATTTTTTATTATTTGTGGTTTTCGAGTTATTTAGCTTTTTATTCAGCAACTCTCCAAATTGCTATTCAAGCAATCTGGTTGCTATGATCCAAACAGTGGAGTAACTACCGGGGGAGCAGGGGGTGCGATTGGGCCAGGGCCCCCCGGCAGCTCGCGCTACTGTTCTAATGCGGCGTTTCTGGCCGTACGGAGGGGGGCGGGGCCCGGCTGCACATCCCGCGCCAGGGCCCGCCCACCTCTAGTTACGGATCCAAATTAACCTAGCAACCATGCCCTGATGTAAACAAGATACCAGAATATGAATGGGAGAGGACCAGAATAAAAGTATGAGCAATAAAAACCTAACCACAACAATACATTTGTAGATTTACAGAGCATTTGTTTTTGGATGGAGTCGGTGACCCCCGTTGGAAAGCTGGAAAGAGTTGGGAGAAAAAGGCAAATTATTAATAAACTATTAAAAATAAATAATGAAGACCAGTTTAAAAGTTGCTTAGAATTAGCCAATCTATAACGTGTTAACTGAAAGGCGAACCAACCCCTTTAAACAATCTGGTAACTAGGGCCCAAATTCCCCTAGCAACCATGCATTGATTTGAATAAGAGCCTGGAATATGAATAGGAGAGGCCTGAATAAAAAAAACAATAACAAATGTGTAGCCTTACAGAGCATTTGTTTTTTAAAAGGAATCAGCAACGCCCATTTGAAACCTGCCAAGAACCAGAAGAAAAAGACAAATAACTATAAAACAATCGAAAAGTTGCTTCGAATTGGACGTTTCTATAACATAATAAAAGTGACCTTAAAGGTGAACCACCCCTTTAAAACTGAATTCAGGTAAGAAAGTCACGGATAGTATAAGTATAAAAAGTATAATATGCTGGTGGGGAATAAAAGGCTTCCCTGGACAGTTTTTAAAAATGTTAATTTTTTTTTTTTAATTCTAAAACATCTCTGATTGGAGAAAGGGAAACTAAAATGAACGTGCCAAGTTGTTAGGCACCCCTCAGTGATTCCAGTTGTTCACCTCGTACCCCAGGCCGGTGCTTCTCTTATATAAATTGTACTTATCCCAGGGTACTTTATGCGGAGGGCCCCCCTTCACTGGTGCTTTTTATGAAGAAGGAGAGCGGCAGCCTGAGATTGGGGGTTATTTATCAAAATCCGAAAATATCGGAGTCTTTTCTAAAAACTATTCCAACCAAGGTTTTTCCTCCTTATTTATCAATACATTTTTTCGAAAATTTCCTTTGCTGGAAAAACACTCATGAAAAAAACGGATCATACGAATTTTTCGGATTTTACTCCTGAAAACTCCAAAATTTTCAGATTATTGCACGAAACTCAGCCCAGATAAGGATATATTCGGGACTTCTCCCATTGACTTCTACATGAACTTGGCAGGTCTGAGTTGGAGTACAGGTAAGGGATCTGTTATCCAGAAAGCTCTAAATTACAGGAAGGCTGTCTCCCATAGACTCCATTTTAAACAAATAATCCAAATTTCTAAAATGTATTACCTTTTTCTGTGTATTAATAAAACAGTCGCTTGTACTTGATCCCAACTAAGATATAATTAATCCTTATTGGAGGCAAAACCAGCCTATTGGCTTTATTTCATGTTTATATGATTTTCTAGTAGACTTAAGGTGTGAAGATCCAAATTACAGAAAAATCTGTTATCCGGAAACCCATTATCCAGAAAGCTCTGAATTACAGGAAGGCCATCTCCCATAGACTCCATTTTAATCAAACAATCCAACGTTTTAAAAATGATTTCCTTTTTCTGTGTAATAATAAAACAGTAGCTTGTACTTGATCCCAACTAAGATATAATTAATCCTTATTGGAGGCAAAACCAGCCTATTGGGTTTATTTCATGTTTACGTGATTTTCTAGTAGACTTAAGATAAAGATTCGTTATCCAGAAAACACCAGGTCCCGACCATTCTGAAAAAAATGTCCCATACCTGTACTTCGGACTTTTAACACACTCGGGGTTCAATAAATTCCAAAAAATGCACGGTTTTTTTTTTTCACAAAAAAATCTGATTTTATAGCAAAAAAAACCTTTTGGCATTCTGAGTTTAATAGATAACCCCCTAGGTGTCTAACGGCTTGCCCACCTCCCCCATGATTTTAGGTTTCCTTGCATTTGTTGTTTGTGTGTGTGTGTGTTTTTTTGTTTGTTTTCTGTTTTGTAGCAATCTCTCATTCAAGTCATATTTTTACAAAAAGGCCCTGCCCTGGAAGATCTGAAGTCAATTAGAGTGAACACTGGGGGGCAAAGTGTTGCAGTATTTGTGGAGGGAAGTGATACGGCATATAAATATAGTGTGATAATACAGGGAGCAGTATTAAATATGGCTTAAATCTAGGGATGCACCGAATCCACTATTTTGAATTTGGCCGAACCCCCGAATCCTTCTCGAAAGATTCGGCCGACTACCGAACCGAATCCTAATTTGCATATGCAAATTAGGGGTTGGAAGGGGAAAACATTTTTTACTTGCATATGCAAATTAGGATTCAGTTCAGCCGGGCAGAAGGATTCAGCCAAATCCGAATCCTGCTGAAAAAGGCCGAATCCCGAAAAGCCAAACCAACCCGAATTTGAATATGCTTTGTATTTGCAAATGCAAACTAGGGGCGGGAAGGGAAATAGCCTTAAATCTAGTAGACTTAACGTATGAAGATACAAATTACAGAAAGATCCATTATCTGGAAAACCCCAGGTCCCGAGCATTCTGGATAATCGGTCCCATACCTGTACTGTGGACTTTTAGCACCCTCTGGGTTTAATAGTTTTTTTTTTTCCCACTAAAAATTCTGATTTTATAGTAAAGAAAAAACACGAATGGAGTTACAGGAGACAATTTGCTGTTGGATGGCTATGCTAAACGTATTATGGGGTTATTTGTAGTGATGCACCAAATCCAGGAATCGATCCGGGATTCGCCAGGATTTAGCCTTTTTCAGGAGGATTGGGATCCTTGTGCCTGGCCGAACCAACCCTAATTTGCATATACTTTGTATTTGCATATGCAAACTAGGGGCGGGAAGGGAAATCACATGACTTTTTGCATATGCAAATTAGGATTTGGATTTGGTTCGGCTGGACAGAAGGATTCGGCCGAATCCGAATCCTGCTGAAAAAGGCAGAATCCTGGATTTGGTGCATCCCTACACCGAATCCACTATTTTGGATGGATTCGGCCAAATACCAAACTGAATCCTAATTTGCATATGCAAATAAGTGGTGGGAAGGGGAAACATTTTCCCTCCCGCCCCTAATTTGCATATGCAAAGTAGGATTTGGATTCAGTTCAGCCGGGCAGAAGGATTCGGCCGAATCCTGCTGAAAAAGGCAGAATCCTGGATTTGGTGCATCCCTACACCGGATCCACTATTTTGGATGGATTCGGCCAAATACCAAACTGAATAATAATTTGCATATGCAAATAAGGGGTGGGAAGTGGAAAACATTTTTCCCTCCCAGTCCCTAATTTGCATATGCAAATTAGGATTTGGAATCAGTTCAGACGGACAGAAGGATTAGTCCGAATCCGAATTCTGTTGAAAAAGGCCGAATCCTGGATTCGGTGCATCCCTAGTATTCGGCCGAATCTTTCCCGAATGAAAGGTGCATCCCTAGTTATTTGTTTTATTATTTCCCCCACACCACATGCCTTTAATTTTTTTCTGCTAGGCCTGCCTCTAATGTAAACACACTTAAAGCAACGCCCCCCAATTTCTTTATCTCACCTCTGTAAGAAATTCTCTCCCCCATACAATTCCACCGTAGCTTTATATCTATATAAATACAACTACCGATTCATTAAGAATTGCTTGTACCACCCATAACAACCGATATCCCCTTTGTATCAGGTCTATACGTATTTAAATGATCCATAATTTTACGTCTTGATTGTAAAACTGCGTTACTTCAACGATGTTAAAGGCAACGTCTGCCTTCTGGATGTTCACATTTTAAGAAAAAGAATGAGAAATATATGAGAAAATATGTAAAGTTTTCTATGTAAATGATATTGTATTATACGGTTCTAATATATTATGCTTTAATGGGGTGGTCAATCAATAAAGTTTTAAAGGTGAGTCTGTCTGGTCTCTGCAAATAAGTCACGAAAAGTCTGGAATGGGAATAAGGTGAGACTGTAGCGATTTAATATGATTTATATTTTTCTCCCGGGGAAAACCCTGTGAATAATGACTGCACAATACAGGTATGGAATCCATTAGCCAGAAGGCTGATCCGTTATCCGGAAGGCTGATTAATAATTCAGATTCATAATATATGGCAGCATCAGAAAATATTTAATATACCACAATTGAACAATCGGCCTTGAAGCATCAGCGAAATGTGGAATCACATTTCGATTTCAAACAACCCCTAAGCTTAGCTTCTCAGCAGCGACTGATATTGTACTGAGCATGTGCAGTGCCACTGACACTCAAAAGCAAGTCTAACAAGATCCAAGATGGGGCGCTACTGTGAATACCTGGATTGTCGCTGTTAAAGCATTACTGAATGTCTAGGCTGGTAGGGTAAGTTGACTGGGGGTCTGCAGGCTTGACATTACCGTTCCAGGTAGGTTATTTAATTTATTGGAAATTCAAAAGGTGCAAGTCCATGGCTACGAGTTATATTGTACAATCTGTAGCAGACCATGTGACTTTCTTGGTGATATAAATATATATAGAAAGAGATAGATAAATAGAGAGAGATGGATTGATTGATAGATATAGTTCCAGACTGAGATACAAAACAGGCCCTGGCATTTCAATTACACAGAGACCCATACTGCCCCCTTACTAAATATTGCCGATCTCTATATAGGGGGTCACTCGCACGCCCAACACCGGAAATTGTGGTCACACTTGAGTGCCATTTTGTCCTATTTGCAACAAAACATAAGGGCTGCATTCATTTTTAGGGAATCGGCCGATTAAATCGTTATTTTTTTTGCATAGTAAATAAGGCCCTATCGTGGATTCTAGTTTGGTTAATTTTTATTAAAATACTGATTGCCCTTTAGAGTTTTTCTTGAAAACGTTTCACCAGTCATCCGAGTGGCCTCTTCAGTTTATTTTGCAGCAGACGCAACCACAGCAATGCCAGTGTTCTGGTTAAAAGAAAACAATTGCACTCACAGAAGTAAATGAGCTCTACTGCTTCCTAGTAGTGTAACTACAGCTCCCATAAGCCACTATTGCACATGCAACCCCACAGCACACTTGGGATGGGCCTCGGTTCACCCAGTAGCCCTGCAGTTTTGCATCTAAAACACTGGATAATCACTCAGGAAAAATAAAAAGCCAGAGATACAGTCAGGCATCCATGGCTCTGTCTGCAATAATTGCCCGGCAACAAATCTCCTCTTCTTTGGGGCAACTAATCTCCCCGAACTGCCTTCCCGCCGGCTAGAATGTAAGGGCAGAGACATACGGGCAGATTCGGGGAGATTAGTCGCCCTGAAGAAGAGGAGATTTGTCACAGGGCGACTAATCTCCCCAAATCTGAGCGTCTGCCTCTGCCCTTACATTCTAGGTGGCAGGTAGGCGGTTCGGGGAGATTAGTTGCCCTGAAAAAGATGCGTTTTAGGGCAGAGACACACGGTCAGATTTGGGGAGATTAGTCGCCGTAAGTTTGTCACCTGGCCGGTATTTTACTGACCTGGCCTGTAAAAATGATGATTGATTCCAATGTTATTAATAGGGAAAAATTATTCATATATAGGAAGGCCGGTATTTTTTTCCAGAAAAGGTGGCAACCCGAGTCGCTAGGGTTGCGACCTGGCCGGTATTTTACTGGCCTGGCCGGTAAAAATGTTGCTTGATACCAGTGTTATTTATAGGGAAAAACCATAAAAATATCGGAAGGCTTGTATTTTTTTCCAGAAAAGGTGGCCACCCTACTAGTCACTAGGGTTGCCACCTGGCCGGTAAAAATGATGGCTGATCTCAATGTTATTAATAGGGAAAAAAGATAAATATATCGGAAGGCCGGTATTTTTTTTCCAGAAAAGGTGGCAACCCTACTAGTCGCTAAGGTTGCTACTTTTTAATACAAGGCTTACTGGCTGGTGGTGGGGGCGGGTCGTGACATAAAAGGGGGTGGGTTGTGATGTAAACGGGGTGTGTCGTAAGGGACGGGGCCTAAACGCGCGATTGGCCAGAAGACAGAAATATAAGGTACATTTTGAGCAGGTTGTGGGCGGCCAAGGGCTTTTTTTAGGAGTATTACAAATTTACCGGCAGCTACATTGCCGGTAAATTTGTAATACCAGCCGTGGCCTTTACAGGTGTTTTACCGGTAGGGTTGCCACCTTTTTAAAAATTCTTTACCAGCTGGTGGGGGGTGAGGACACAAAGGGGCGGGCCGTGACGTCAAAAGGGGCGGACCACGGACGCTAAAAGAAGCAAAAGATAAGTTCCAGGGGATTGGGGGCAGGCCGAGGGCTCTTTTTAATTCTATTACAAATTTACCGGCAGATACATTGCTGGTAAATTTGTAACACGGCCCCGGCCTTGGCAGGTATTTTACTAGGTGGCAATCCTACTAGTCACCCGGCAGCAAATCTCCTCTTCTTCAAGACGATTAATCTCCCCAAACTGCCTCCCGCTGGCTAGAATGTAAATCGCTGGCTGGATGGCACTCGGAGCGATTCGTTTTCTGACTAAATCTCTCCAAATCTGAGTGTGTCGCTGCCCTCACGAGGAAACTTCGGGCGACTTTGGAAAACGAAGCGCTCCAAGAGCCATCCCGCCGACGATTTAGATTCTAGCCGGTGGGGAGGCAGTTCGGAGAGATTAGTCGCCCAAAGAGGCTGCGGAGGTGACTAATGTCCCCTAATGGGCCGAATCTTCTCATCTGTCTTTGCCCATAAAATCAATGACAGTTTCAGCACGCAGCTCATCTGTACGCATGCGCATTTCTCCTGCGCCAGACTGCGGTGCGTGCCATTGGCGCCTACGCAATAGGAGCGCGCTTACCCAGATGGATTGCGAATTCTACGGCTGACGGGAGAGACGCGCATGCGCATTGAGCTCAGCGCGCCATTTTGCCGGTGTTTGAATGTACTGCTGAGGCGAGGCCTGTGGGGGAAGGTCTTCCTCTTTTCTGTCAAACAGGTAAGATGTAGTTGGGCCGCGGGGTGCAGAGCGCTGGGCCTGACTTTATCACCGTGTGACCTTGTGTTTTCCTCTCAGTCTCCTCCCCGGGGCGCTCTCTGTCCATTCTCCTGTATTAGTCACGTTGTCTAAACTTATTACAACTCCAAGTCTGGGGTTTGTTCCCTCCCACTGGAGCTTGGCAGCGAAGCATTGTGGGAATTGTAGTCCAATATTAGATAAAGTGTATTCGTCTACCGAGCAGTTTTCTATAGATACGTCTGTGTTCTCTATTAGTCTTGGACTACAACTCCCAGCATGCTTCAGGGCTTGGAGAGGCTGCTGGGAACTGCTGCTACAAACAAGAAACTGAACTGAGGAATCCCTGTATCACACTGATGGTCTATTATTGGCACATTTTATGGAATAACTCAAGAAGGTGCTGCTGCATTAGACTCTCTCAGATCTGCAAGGAATGTGCTTTAAAAATTGTTTTCTTTCTGGTCACTTTATTGAAAATATTCTGCCGCCTCCTTTACCTGGCTGTGCCCTTGGCGCTGCAGCACAGGAACCAATCAGCAGCTAGCAGGACCTGATAGGGAACTGAAGCCTGTCTGTGCTTGTGTGACTGCAGGCCTGTGATTGGCTGTCCCCTACGGAACTCATTTTAGGACATTATGCCCCGGATGAAGCTGCTTGGCAGCGAAACTCATATGGGCGGCGAAGGTGGTATGGATGGCTCCCACTCTTCCCAATGTAGATAGGTAGGGGGAGAACGAAGGGAAGGGTGGGCACCAATGGCGACCTGAGCTCAATGATTAACCCACACGGTGCTGGATGGCATCATGGATATTCGAATCCTTAAATAACCAAAATACACTATCCACCACCGCTCCATTCTACGCACTTGTATTTAAGTAAGTGTAATTTTAGGGACATGGTCCTACACATGCTGTGAGTTTGTGTTGGTTGCGCGAGCAGGTTTTTAACTGCAACAAATATTAAAAGTTACGTTTTAGATACATCGTTGCAACAATTACCTGAACTAGTTGGCTTGTCACATTGTAGATGGGAATGTGTCCTGTCCACATTCCAACTCTTATTTGTTACAGTTTTGTTTTCTAATACTATAGAGAGTTGGTTGCTAATTTGTGGGTATATTGCTGCCAAATACATGTCTTGCTCCAAATATTATTTTGGACATCGTTGGGAGAACACACGCTCCTGCATGCACTCTCGTAGAGAAGTAGTATGCAAACTCGTCTCTTGTCAGTCACACCTCCGTGCTGCCCACATTTGCTGTTGCAATCTCTCCTCCACCCCCCCGGTGGCTCAGACCTCGGTCCTCCGACCTCCCTCCTCGGCTCTCAGCCCTCCCTCCTCGGCTCTCAGCCCTCCCTCCTCGGCTCTCAGCCCTCCCTCCTCGGCTCTCAGCCCTCCCTCCTCGGCTCTCAGCCCTCCCTCCTCGGCTCTCAGCCCTCCCTCCTCGGCCTCCGGCTCAGACCTCAGCTCGTAAGCCAGGCTGATAGCTGAGGAGGGAGGAAGTCTGTATATTTCTTCTATAGGAGAGCGCATGTAGGAGTGTGTGTTCTCCTGATGATGTCCTAAAATGCATTCCGTAGTCCCCCTCTTACTGTGCTTCTGGCATAGAGGACACGCCCACCCCTCATTTGAAACCTCCCCAGTAGTGATCTGCGGGTCGGGTTTTTCTTTCGGATACTCTGGTTTCTACCCATATAGGGCGGTAAGGCGACTAATCTCCCCGAAAAGCCATACGGCCGGATAGAGTCTGAATCGCCGCCGGGATGGCACTCTAAACGCTTCATTTTCCGAAGTCACCTCACGGAAAACAAATCGCTCCTAGTGCCATCCCGCCAGTGATTTAGATTCTAGCCGGCGGGAAGGCTTTACGGGAAGTTTAGACTTTATAATTAAGGGCTGTTAGGAGGCGAGTTATGAATTTATTGCAATGGATAGGTAAAGGCTTCTTATAGGATATAGATTATTTAGCAGCAGTTTCTACTAATACATTCTGCTGGGGTGCCAGGTGAACTTGTTTCATAGTACAGGGGAAGGGTCATTTTTTTATACTTTATTATAATTGCAATCGTTTTTCTGCTTTACAGGTCCAGATCCAGAACACATCGGCAACATTTCATCCATCACAGTAAGTATCGATCACAGCCTCATGTATCCTCTTCTTTTTAATTCTTAGTGTCTGAAAGTTCTCATTCGTCCAAGTCACTGTATATCTTTAGTAATAAGTCTGGTCCAGTCAACTGGACTTCAAGGAAAAAGAAAATACTTATTTGACTTATTGCTAATGATGTATATTTTTCTGAAACGAACATTGGCCTGAAGTATATGACTGCTTTTTGTTAACGTTTTCCGTTATGTGGAACCCATCTGAACCCCGCTATAACTTAATCAGGGGTTTATTTATATATATATATATATATATATATATATATATATATATATATATATATCCACCATTAAGGTCCGCACTCGTCGTTAAAAATCCAGACTTGGGTGCTGTGTATAGATCGTGAAATCCAGAAGTCTAGTGGTTACACGCACACCGATGTTAATATAAACATTAATTTATTAAAGAATCATTAAATATGCATTGCATCAACGTTTCGGTTTGGAGTTTAGAACCTTTCTCAAGATGCCTTTCCAAGTGTCAATATAAATTGACACTTGGTATAGGCTTTGTAAGCTCTGTATAAGAGGTATGGGGTATTGAACAGTGAAATATCCATACACCCCTCAAGGTTTGTCTTCTGTCTGTGTGCAGAGGAAACTGCACTGGTGCTTCATATGCTTCAAGGGAAAATATACCCCCATTTTTGACAGTTTGGCTTCTGTAGACAAAATGCACACCCCCTTATTTTACCTTGATGTTTCTTTGTAAAAATGCTCATGTGCTGGTCTGTTTGTATCTTCCAGATCTTCCACCATGGAACTGAGTGAAGGCAATTTACAGGGACTAACGGAGTATTTGAAGAAAACCCTTGATCCAGACCCAGCTGTAAGACGCCCAGGTAAATGCTATAGTTCTACGCTGCTGCTAATGTGTTAGCGGGCATTCTTTATTCTTAAAGGACCAGTAACATAAATTTTTTCCTATTAAATTTTTTTAGTGTAGAACGTAAATAAACCCCACAAAGATATATAAAACTTTTAAATCGCTAAGTCTTTATTAAGAAATAACTTCCCGAAACTCCGCTTGCGCTCCTCTTCAGAAAAGGCGATCCTTGGTGCGGCGCTCAATTTCTCCTCCCTGTTTTCCTTATAGGAGATAGCCAGGGAGGAGAAATTGAGTGCTGCATGATGGATTGTCACCATATCGCCTTTTCTGAAGAGGAGCACAAGCGGAGTTTTGCTAAGTTATTTCTTAATAAAGACTTAGCGATTTAAAAGTTTAGTATGTCTTTGTGTTTTTTTTTCGTTCTACACTAACACATTTTTTTAATAAAAAAAATTTATGTTACTGATCCTTTAATACTCCAACATTCTCACTGATGAGCTTTATTCTTGCATGTCAGGAGGGAGTCACAGTGGTACAAATCTGTTGAGCAACTAGGAGTCTGGGTAGGATAATTCAGTGGAGGGGACTGATCTAGTGTAACTGGCATTCTAAGGGGAAGATTTATCCAGGGTTGAATTGAAATTTCAAATTTTCAAATTTGTTGTAGTCAAAACTGTCAAATTCGATACAAGTTTTTTTTTGTTTTTTTTTTTAAATTGAGGGTTTTTGAGATTTATTATACTCTGGCCCTTTAAGAATTTGACTATTCGCCACTGAAAAACCTGACAAATTGCTGTTTGAGTCAATGACAGACGTCAAGGGATCAATTTGGAGTTGTTTGCAGCCTTCCTGACATTCAAGTTTTTTTTAGAGAGTTCCATTGGAGTTGATTTAATTCAGTTTTTTTTAGGGATGCACCGAATCCAGGATTCGGTTTGGGATTCGGCCAGGATTCGGCCTTTTTCAGCAGGATTCGGAATCGGCCAAATCTTCTGCCCAGCCGAACCGAATCCTATTTTGCATATGCAAATTATTGGCGTGGAGGGAAATCTTGTGACTTTTTGTCCGAAAACAAGCAAGTAAAAAATGGTTTCCCCTTCCCACCCCTAATTTGTATATGCAAATTAGGGTTCGGTAATCGGCCGAATCTTTAGCAAAGGATTCGGGGGTTCGGCCGAATCCAAAATAGTGGATTCAGTGCATCCCTAGTTTTTTTAATACATTTCGATTGGTCGAATTTATGGGAGTTTAGGGGAGTTTTTAAAAACACGAGTGAATTGTCAAGGACCCTAGACCTTGTTAAATTTGGTGGCTAATCCCCTGGCCCCGACAGCATAATTAACCAATTAGAGCCAGGCTCGATGGAGGCATTGCTATTGTTTTCTTGGCATAGAACAAAAGAACCCGGAACCTGAGTCTAGAATGGATTGTGGAGAACCCTGGAGAACTCGAGATTGAGCTCTAGGCAGTCTACTATTTGGGTCCAAAATTCAAGGATGTGGGGGCACTTCCAGATCAGATGAAAGAAATTACCCCATTCCAAGGGCAAAGGTTTTCAGGGGTACGACCCATTTGTTGAGTAAAATAGGGGATTATGTAGAGGTGGTGCAGTGTTCCTTTCTGTTTCAACCTGTCTTTAAGCACACTTTTAAATTAGACCGCACCAGGCAATAAAGTTTTCTGAAAAACATAAATTAATGGGGCTTTACTCACTATACAGATATACAGCAACGTTTCAGGCTAACAGAAGCCTTTCCTCAAGCTACACATTAATGAGCACATTTTATACCTTTCAATATAGCGCCATCTAATGGCAGCTTCATTTTGAATAAAAATAGGTGAAATTCCTTAAGTTAATTGGAGAACACAATGTTGCAAATTGACATGAAACATTTTTTACATCTTGTAACAGATTCTTCCACATATCCATACATACATAATACAGCGCTGCGAAATATGCTGGCGCTATATAAATAAAATGCATCAGTCCAAGAATCAATACCTGGAAAAGATATAAAAACAATCTATAAAAAATAAGCTACCGGAAAATTTTCTGAAGTTCATATTCCCTATTCAAACCTGAGGGTATAAGAGTGCCAAACAGTCTTACAGCTTCCTTTTTTAGCAACTCTTTTGTTCTATCCCCTTCGACGATGTAGGGACCCCATCAACCACCTGATATTTTAATTGGTGGACTCCATGTCCCTTTTCAACAAAATGACCTGTCTTTAAGCAAAATAAGGCTGGGGTAGGCATTGTCATTCAATTATCAATGTTAGATAGCATTAAAGGAGAAATTTTATGTAAAAAAACAAGAATGTACCAGTGCATTTAACTGCACTCTGCTTCAAAAAGTTGTGTTTTTGGTTACTTTATTGTAAATTTCTGTAAAATCCCTACTATTCCCGCCCATCTGTTCCACTTTCTGCTGCCTCCTTTCCCAGGCTGTGCAGGGGAACCAGCGGCTCACTGCACTGTAGGACAGGAACCAATCAGCAGCTAGCAGTACCTGATAGGGAACTGAAGCCTGTCTTTGCTTGCGTGACTGCAGGGCTGTCATTGGCTGTCGCCCTCCTACTGTGCTTCTGGCAGGGACCATTAGGACACGCCCACCCCACATTTGAAACTGACAGGGACCAGAAAACATCTATGGAGAGCTCAAATAAAGGGTCTATTTTCAAGGATATTCATTTTTAGCACAATGCAAAACCACATATTATTCACAATTGCCTACAAAATTAGGCTTTTTTTAATTTATCCGATGTGTCTCTTTTAAGTAAGTCCCAGTATTTATGAGCCGGATGAGGCCATGACTGTGCTAGGGAATGCTGTATTGTTGGTCGCATTTACCCAGTCCAAAACCTAGTCTAATGTTAAATGTCCCGCCTTGTTCCTTCCCAGCCGAAAAGTATCTGGAATCGGTTGAAGGAAATCAGAATTATCCTCTCCTGCTTTTAACACTGGTTGAACGCTCTCAAGATAATGTCATCAAAGTTTGCTCTGCCGTCACTTTCAAAAATTACATCAAAAGGAACTGGAGAATTGTAAGTATTTAAAGGGATTCTGTCATAGATTTTTTATGATATAGTTTTTATTTTTAAATGACACTGTTTACACTGCAAATAATTGACTCTACAATATAAAATTGAATTCCTGAACAAGCAAGTGTATTTTTTATTTGTGATATTGTCATGTGATTTCAGAAAGAGCCAGCACTTTAGGACGGAACTGCTTTCTGGCAGGCTGTTGTTTCTCCTACTCAATGTAACTGAATGTGTCTCAGTGGGACCTGGATTTTACTATTGAGTGTTGTTCTTAGATCTACCTGGCAGCTGTTATCTTGTGTTAGGGAGCTGCTATCTGGTTACCTTCCCATTGTTCTGTTGTTAGGCTGCTGGGGGGGAAGGGAGGGGGGTGATATCACTCCAAATTGCAGTACAGCAGTAAAGAGTGACTGAAGTTTTGCAGAAATACTAGTAGCCACCCGCACACTCTTCAAGTGTGATAAGCCCGGTGCTCAATGTTAGAGGTTCACCAATTTCATATGACGTAGTAGAAAATAATTCAGCGCCGTTCATGTATCTATTTTAAGGGCTTTCCAACCTAGTGGCCCAGGGGACCAACAGGTTAATATTTGGGTGTCTCTGCATCCAGATGGGGCCCTGCAATTAAGCCACTCCTTACTGAGGTTGTATTTTATTGGCCTGGTTATGGGGCCAAAACCATTGATTTTTAAATTGGTCCTTGGTCAGGTATCTTTTTAGAAGTCTGTAAAAATTGAGGACCAATAGGTTATGAGAACATATCCAAATTAAGGCAATAGGTTATGAGAACATTAGGGATGCTCCGAATCCGCTTTTTTGGATTCTGCCGAACTCCCGAATCCTTCACGAAAGATTCGGCCGAATACCGAACTGAATCCGAACCCTAATTTGCATATGCAAATTAGGGGTGGGAAGGGGAAAACTTTTTTTACTTCCTTGTTTTCTGACAAAAAGTCACGCAATTTCCCTCCCCGTCCCTAGTTTGCATATGCAAATTAGGATTCTGATTTGGTTCGGCCAGGCACAAGGATTTGGCTGAATCCTGCTGAAAAAGGCCGAATCCCGAACCGAATCCTGGATTCGGTGCATCCCTAGAGAAACATATCCAAATTAAGGCAATAGGTTGAGAACATATCCAAATTAAGGCATCAGTCACAGATTAAAGGAGAAGGAAAGGCTAAAACTAAGTAAGCTTTATCAGAAAGGTCTATATAAATACACCAGTAAACCCTCAAGGTAATGCTGCTCTGAGTCCTCTGTCAAAAGAAACAGCACATTTCTTTCCTTCTATTGTGTACTCATGGGCTTCTGTATCAGACTTCCTGTTTTCAGCTTAAACCTCCAGGGCTGGGGCTTGAGCATGCTCAGTTTGTACCTCTCTCCCTCTCCCTTTTCCCTCCTCCCCTCCCTGCTGTAATCTGAGTCCAGAGCTATGAGAAAGCAGGGAGAGACTCAGGCAGGAAGTGATGTCACACCAAGCTAATATGGCAGCTGCTATCCTTAAGAAACAGAGTTTCTAGAGCTGTTTACTCAGGTATGGTAAAGCATTCTGCATAATAAATATGGTGTTCTCGCTTGCACTATTGCGGCTAATCTGTTGGCAATAATCTGCTTCGGTATCTTTCCTTCTCCTTTAAGCCATTTTCTGCTGCTGATCCTAAAATAGCAGATAAATTCTACCGCAGAAGTAGAATATAAGGTTACAAACCACCTCAGAAGATTTTTGGAACTGGGATATGAATACATACTGATATGGTAGAGGATAATCATTTCAATACCAAGCTACTCGACATTCTCATTAACAAGCTACTCGACATTTTGCAGCATAATCCAGTTTTTGCTGTAGAAAGGTAAAGGCCAACAAAACACACCCTTGACCAATGTTTACCTTATTCATTACGTCAGGTTGAAGATGAGTCTAACAAAATCTGCGAAGCTGACCGGATAGCTGTTAAATCAAGTATCATAAACCTGATGCTGAGGAGCCCAGAGCAAATACAAAAGCAGGTAATTAGATTTGTTTTATCTATCTATCCTTGCATATCTGTGTGTGTGATGCAACCAACCTTGTTTTATTTGGTCTAGAAATCTTTGCTTTTTTCTTTTTTGTCTAGTTAAGTGACGCCATCAGCATCATCGGCCGGGAAGATTTTCCCCAGAAGTGGCCGAATCTCTTGACAGAAATGGTGAACAGGTTCCAGAGTGGAGACTTTCATGTTATAAATGGGGTCCTACACACAGCTCACTCCCTTTTCAAAAGGTATCATTAGTTTACTATATTTCAATGACAGTTGAGAGGAAGGCAAGTCGTAGTAGTGAAAGCCAACTCCAGAGCAGAAAGGGAGGCAAGGAAAAAGGTTTAATCCTTTGTGCATGAATGGAGAATGTGTTATAAGAAAACTATACCCCCAAACTGAACACTTGATCAACAGATACTTTATATCAAATTAAGCGGCATATTAAAGGCTCTTATCAAACTGGTCTATATATTTAAGTAAATCTTGCACTTTTACATCTCTTGCCTTGAACCACCATTTCGTGATGGTCTGTGTCCTGCCTCTGAGATCACCTGACCAGAAATACTGCAGCTCTAACTGTAACAGGAAGAGATCACCTGACCAGAAATACTGCAGCTCTAACTGTAACAGGAAGAGATCACCTGACCAGAAATACTGCAGCTCTAACTGTAACAGGAAGAGATCACCTGACCAGAAATACTGCAGCTCTAACTGTAACAGGAAGAGATCACCTGACCAGAAATACTGCAGCTCTAACTGTAACAGGAAGAAGTGAGGAAGCAAAAGACACAACTCTGTCTGTTAATTGGCTCATGTGACCTAACATGTTTGGTGTGTTTGTGTGCACCGTGAATCATATGATCCCAGGGGACGGCCCTTTTTTTTTTATAATGGCAATTTTCTATTTATGATTACCCAGTGGCACATACTACTATAAAAGTATATTTTTATGAAAATGTTTTATTTACATGAAGCAGGGTTTTACACATGAGCTGTTTTATGCAATATCTTTTTATAGAGACCTACATTGTTTGAGGGGTATAGTTTTCCTATAACATGGGACTTTATCTGTCTTTTCTCAAATCCTGACTTCTATGGGATTGTTCCAATCTATAAACACAAAACATTAACTTCCCTACTTTTTTATTACCAATTATTTAAAGCTTATTTTTTAATAGTATTCATCTAGTGTTTCCCTTAGAAAAATAAGTGCTTGGCATATATATGTGCAGAGATAACCCACCTTCATGTATCAGTGACCAGAACCATATTGCTTGGTCCTCAACAATCATTATCCAGTGCTTGGGTGTTTGTATGTAGAAAGATTCCAAGGTTAAATTGTACGATTTTGCTAGAGGGTCTTAAAAAATAGAGAATTAAGGTTAAATTGTATGGTTTTGCTATAGGGTCTTAGGAAATAGAGAATTAAGGTTAAATTGTACGATTTTGCTAGAGGGTCTTAAAAAATTAGAGAATTAAGGCTAAATTGTATGGTTTTGCTATAGGGTCTTAGGAAATAGAGAATTAACTAATCATGGTCTACTTTTGCCAGATACCGGCATGAATTTAAATCGAGTGAATTGTGGACAGAGATTAAGCTTGTACTTGATACTTTTGCTGGGCCACTGACTGATCTTTTTAAGGTAAGATTACTCTATGCTGTATTTATTATTAGTTCACCTTTAACTCTTAGTATTTCATAGAGTGGCCAGTTCAGTTGACATTCCTTTTTAATTTTTTTGTAGTTTTTCTTAATTATTTGCTTTCTTCTGATTATTTCTTAAAGGGATCCTGTCATCGGAAAACATGTTTTTTTCAAAACGCATCAGTTAGCAGTGCTACTCCAGCAGAATTCTGCACTGAAATCCATTTCTCAAAAGAGCAAACAGATTTTTTTTATATTCAATTTTGAAATCTGACATGGGGCTAGACATTTTGTCAATTTCCCAGCTGCCCCTGGTCATGTGACTTGTGCCTGCACGTTAGGAGAGAAATGCTTTCTGGCAGGCTGCTGTTTTTCCTTCTCAATGTAACTGAATGTGTCTCAGTGGGACATGGGTTTTTACTATTGAGTGCTGTTCTTAGATCTACCAGGCAGCTGTTATCTTGTGTTAGGGAGCTGTTATCTGGTTACCTTCCCATTGTTCTTTTGTTTGGCTGCTGGGGGTTGAAAGGGAGGGGGGTGATATCACTCCAACTTGCAGTACAGCAGTAAAGAGTGATTGAGTGTTTATCAGAGTACAAGTCACATGACTTGGGGCAGCTGCGAAATTGATAAAATGTCTAGCCCCATGTCAGATTTCAAAATTGAATATAAAAAAATCTGTTTGCTCTTTTGAGAAATGGATTTCAGTGCAGAATTCTGCTGGAGCAGCATTATTAACTGATTCATTTTGAAAAAAAATTTTTTTCCCATGACAGTATCCCTTTAAATTCAAATTGGACCTCGGTAGCCAAAAAACTATTGCTCTGTGAGACTACAGTTTGACAGTTATTGTTACTTTTAATTCAGGCCCTGTGCTATTTATATTTCAGTTTCTCGTTTACAAAGCTGCCTGGTTGATAGGGTAAATTGGGGCCTAGCAACCAGAGAGCTGCTGAACAAAAAGCCAACTCGTTCAAAAATAACAAATAATGGAGTCTCAAAATAGCATTCTCTACATTATCCTTAAAGGTGTACAACCCCCTTTAACTGTGTTATACTATGAAAGTGGTTTTTACATCTGTTTAAATCATTTTTCTCCTTTTTTTTTAGGCAACCATTGAGCTGTGTAATACTCATGCGAATGATGTCGGTGCTTTAAAGGTTCTTTTCTCCTCCTTAAACCTGATCGCCAAGCTTTTTCACAGTCTAAACTTTCAGGTAAGTAACATCTGTCTGCAATGCATTTTGAAGGGATGTATAAGAGCTTCCCATACTGGGGCTATGGTTAGCAAAATAGATATCAATGTAATTGTGGCATGATATAATATACAGGAGCCCTTTTGATTTGTTCCAGGTAGAGGGGCGATTATCTGTCCTTCCACAATTCTTTCAATTCTCATACCAAGTTGTCTATGGAGCCCTTGTGTAGGCTCTGCAAGTAGTTGAATGAACTCTTGAAATCTTGTTGGATGACAGTCACGTAGTCTTAAAGGACCAGTAACGTCAAAAAATAAAAGTGTTTTAAAGTAATGAAAATATAATGCAGTGTTGCCCTGCACTGGTAAAACTGCTGTGTTTGCTTAAGAAACACTACTATTGTTTATATAAATAAGCTGCTGTGTAGCAATGGGGGCAGCCATTCAAAGGAGAAAAGGCTCAGCAGATAAGCTCTGTCTGTCTAATGGTGTTATCTGTTATCCATTAGTTAACCTGTGCCATATAGCCATTTTTCAATTTCTGCCATTGCTCCACAGCAGCTTGTTTATATGGAGTAGTGTTTCTGTAGCAAACAGATCAGTTTTACCAGTGCAGGGCAACACTACATGATATTTTCATTCCTTTAAAACACTTTCATTTTTTGGTGTTACTGTTCCTTTAATACAATCTACACTATTGTGGCTTTAGGGCTTGTGCTCCCAAAAGGTGTGCTATGAGCTTCACTCCCGGGGATTCCAACACGTGGCACTGAATGTGTTAATTAGTCTGATTTCCCCTGTTTATCCCTACCGGAACCAAGACAAATGCAAAAATATATTAATCCGTAAGGCGTGAGATCAATTAACACACAGAACACGTTGACGAGTGCGTTATGGCAACTGCAAGAGGTAACACTGGAACATGCGTGTGGGAAGAGTGTTACAGACAAAGCCAATGGCTAATCCCAGGCCAAACAAGCCTGCTGTGTTTTCAGTATAAACATCAATTTAACAGAATTATTGCAAATATTTATGATGTCTGTGTGCTATGTGTAAATTCTTTTCAGTATTGGGCCTGCAAACTGCAACCCCGTGGCTAACAATCAATTAAAGGAGAAGGAAAGCTACGGAGGCATTTTATTGCCAATAGATTAGCTGCAATAGTGCAAGCTAGAATGGTATATTTATTCTGTAGAATTCTTTACCATACCTGAGTAAAATGCTCTAGAATTCTCTGTTTGTTTAGGATAGCAGTTGCAGTATTACCTTGGTGTGACATCACTTCCTGCCTGAGTCTCTCCTGCTCTGGGCTCAGATTACAGCAGAGAAGGGGGGGGAGGAGCAAACTGAGCATGCTCTTGCCCAGGGCAATGAGGTTTAAGCTGAAGGCAGGAAGTGTGATACAGAAGCCCATGAGTACACAATAGAAGGAAAGAAATGTGCTGTTTCTTTTGACAGAGGACTCAGAGCAGCATTACTTTGGGGGTTTACTGGTATATTTAGATGGACCTTTCTCTGTCGTCTCTGGGGGACACAGGGACCTTAGGGGTTAAGCTCCATCCTCCAGGAGGCAGGACACTTATGAAATTATTCAGGGGGCGTGTCTGGACAGCCAGCTTAACCCCACACACTTACATATTCCAATCAGTTTTTTAAGTGTCCTGCTACCTGGAGGATGGACTTATACTGATGGGGAAAAACTTTTCTTCATCAGGAACTACAGCAGCAGGTATTCTCAGGAGCAGGATTAACTCTTGCTCACTAGAGACTATGCCTCCTTCGAGGGATTCCACCGTGGGGTCAGCATCACAGCCCGAAAAAGGCTGAGCAGACCCCCCAGACATAACCTGTTCCCCCTCTACGGATCAGAAGGTCTGACCGGTGGAGAAGGCTGAGGAGTAAAAGGGACGTTGGGGTATGTATAATCTCCCTATCACCACAGGGAACCGCCACTGTCAAGGGGCAGGCCTTCCCCTACACTTCCCTCAGCCCATATGCATAGCCGGCTCTCTCTCCCTTCACAGGGACCCGGTATAGAAAGCTGCGCCTCCCCTGCCCTCCTTCTACCCACCCGGTTACCTGAAGCCGGCATTGGCGCTCGGCTAAGAACTCCGCAACCCTGCGGCTGGCGCGGCGGCTCTCCCTCTGCCTACAGACGAAACCAGTGCAGATTCTGAGGGAGAGCAGCAGAGCCGCGCGGCCACAGGGAGACGCGCCGCCATTTTGTTAAAAGGGTTTGGCGGCATCAGAGAGGCTGTCGGCGCCATTTTGGTGAAGGGAATAGCACATCCACTACCTGATGCGCGCGAAACGGCGCCATCTTAGTTTTCACTCTGCGCGATCAGGCATAACAGCTCCCTGTTGCTCCGTGCCTGATTAGCACACGCGGCTCCCAGTCCCAGCACCACTACACCGAGAAGGAGATTAACTCCTACATTACCACAGGGGTGGCAGTGGTGGACAGCGGCCTTATCCTACACGCCTACCTATTGCAATATCTTTACTGACAGGATGGCAGAAGGTAAGGCAGGGGGATTATTCCCTAGGGCGGGGGGGAAAACCCCAGCAGCGGCGCAGGTCTCTCATTTTGCCTGCACAAATTGTCAGACTAAATTCCTTGGGGGCCAGAGCGAACCGCTTTGCAGAACTTGCTCAGGAGTGCAGAGGTCAACCTCCACTCAAGTGCTTACTTCACAACAGAGCCAATTGAACCTAGATATCCAGGGCACTTCTCAAGATACTGGTGAACCAGTCACCCAAGAGACTACTGCACCGCTCTGGGCAGTACAACTTTCACAATCTCTTGCCTCGCTGCAAGGTCTGCCTGCGATTGCTGATAATTTGGGAAAAGTATTATCTAAACTTAGCCACAAACACACCGCAAAGCGCAAGAGAGCGAATAGCCCTAAAAACCTCGCAATTTCACATAACATATCCGATGCTTCTTCAGCAGATCAGGACTCTTCCCAGTCGGAAGGGGAACTCCCTCCATCTGACGCATCCTCAGAAGATGAGGAGACACAAGGGGAAAGTAGAGAAAGAGATACTCAGCATGACATTGAGGGCATTATTAAGGGAGTAATCGAGATACTTAATATCACGCCAGCACAGGAGGAGAAAGGTTCGAACACGGGTCTATTCAAACGTAAACAGAAGTCAGTATCCTGCTTTCCTGCACACGATCAGCTAACCAACCTGATACAAGAAGAATGGAATTTTCCTGAACGAAAATTCCAAGCCTCTAAGAAATTTTCAAAGGCCTATCCATTTCCCAAAGAATTGGTTGATAAATGGTTTAATCCTCCAACTGTTGACGCACCAGTCTCACGGCTGTCAAAGTCCACGACTCTCCCGGTTACTGATGCGGCAGCATTTAAGGATCCTGCCGATCGACGAATGGAGGGTACCCTAAGAGCCATCTACTCGGCATCGGGGGCTGCACTTCAGCCCTTATTGGCTTCAGCATGGGTTTCCAGAGCCATACAAGCCTGGGCCGAGGCTCTTCTCAAAGATGTACAGGATGGAGTGCCTCGTTCAGAAATCGCAACATCCATTCTTCCTATTGTTGATGCATCTGCCTACCTCTGCGACGCCACTCTAGACGCTGCGCAGTCCACAGCCAGAACTTCCGCGCTCTCCATAGCCGCAAGACGGATTTTGTGGCTTAAAAGTTGGTCGGCAGATGTCAGCTCCAAAAAGTCCCTCACATCACTACCGTTCAAAGGACAACGGTTGTTCGGGGAAGAATTGGAAAAGATAATTTCCCAGGCGACAGGGGGAAAGAGTACCTTCCTCCCGCAATCCAAAAGCAGAGCAACTACTACCCCCAGACGAGGTAGATTTTTTCGGAGCCAAAGTGGTCGGTTTCACAGACGAAACCAGTCACCGCCTAGATCTCACTTTCGTTCAAAACCCAACGACAGGGGAAGACCAACCTGGAAGTCCAACAAAACCCACAACAAGCCAGCAAATGATAAATCAACAACTGCGTGACTGGCCATCCCCTCCGGAATCGAGGGAACTAATAGGGGGCAAGTTACTACGATTCCGGGAGGCTTGGATACTTCACTCTTCAGACGCCTGGGTCACAGAGATAGTGTCAGAAGGGTACCACATCGACTTCCTTGCCCCCCCGCCCAACAAATTCTTCATGTCCAGAGTCCCGTCCAACAATACCAAGGCACAAGCCTTTCTCAAATGCATAATAGATATGGAACGGGCGGGAGTCATAGTGCCAGTACCCTCTCAAGAACGATTCTTGGGGTTCTACTCCAATCTATTCATAGTTCCCAAGAAAGATGGAACATTCAGACCTGTCCTGGATCTCAAAATCCTCAACAAGTTCATCAGATCGACCCGCTTCAAAATGGAAACCTTGCGCTCAGTGATCAGGGGCATGGAGGAGGGTCAACTGATGATGTCCTTAGACATAAAGGACGCATATCTTCACGTGCCGATATGGCCACCACACCACCGCTTTCTACGCTTCGCCTTTGCCAACAACCATTATCAGTTTGTAGCCCTGCCTTTCGGGTTATCGACAGCCCCCCGAGTATTCACCAAGCTGATGACAGTATCGGCAGCAGCACTGCGTCTACAAGGGATCTCCATCACTCCCTACCTGGACGATCTACTTATAAAGGCCAGGACGACAACGAAAGCAAAGCAGGATCTCTCCCTAGCAGTAGCCATGCTTCAGAAATTCGGATGGACAGTGAACTGGTCGAAATCGAACTTACACCCCAGTCACCAAATGACATTCTTGGGACTGGAGTTCAACACGATCACCCAACTGGTCTGTCTTCCGCACGACAAACAGAAAAGACTCAGAGATCGCATAAAACTTCTGCTCCTACCTCAAAAGATCACAATACAAGCTGCAATGAGGGTGCTAGGGGTGATGGTCTCAGTCATAGAGGCAGTGCCGTTTGCACAGATACATCTTCGTCCCCTACAGTCGAACATTCTTGCCGTCTGGAAAGGGGGATCCCTCTCCCGAACATTTTCCCTCTCCCATCAGACCAGGCAGTCCCTTCTCTGGTGGTTGAAACCCGCCAATCTAAACACGGGTCAGTCATGGGCGACTCCGGAATGGACAGTCATATCCACGGATGCCAGTCTGCAGGGCTGGGGAGCGACCTGGAACAACCTATCAGCACAGGGGCTGTGGTCCACAGAAGACTCAAAACTTCCGATAAACATACTCGAACTACGAGCTGTAAGACTGGCACTCGAGGTATGGACACACCCTCTTCGAGCAAAACCGGTACGAGTACAAAGCGACAATGCCACAACAGTGGCATATATAAACCGCCAAGGAGGAACTCGCAGCAAAGCAGCTCTAGCAGAGGCGGAGAAAATATTACGCTGGGCGGAAACCAACAAAGTGAGGTTATCCGCCATCCACATTCCGGGGGTATCCAACACAAAGGCGGATTACCTCAGCCGGAATCAAATACAACCCGGAGAGTGGGAACTACACCCAGAAGCATTTGCCGACCTAGCACATCACTGGGGATATCCGCAAATAGACCTCATGGCCTCCAAAGCCAATCACAAAGTACCCAGGTACTTTGCTCGCTGTCGGGACCCGTCAGCAGCAGGGACAGATGCCATGACTCAAACCTGGCAATTCGATCTGGCGTACATATTTCCACCCCTGCCGATGCTACCCCGAGTACTGAAGAAGATCAGACAGTCACAACTCACCGTGATCGTCGTAGCCCCATACTGGCCACGACGGACATGGTTCTCAGACCTGCAGGACATGTCGGTCGACGAACCGATCCGGCTGAACCCCAGACCAGATCTGCTCCTGCAAGGGCCCATACCTCATCACAACCCGGGTCTGTTCCTTTTGACGGGGTGGCTATTGAATCCGACATCTGGAGAAAACAAGGTCTGTCGGAAGACGTCATTGCTACCATGTTGAAGGCTCGCAAAGCAACCTCATCTAAATCTTACCACAGAATATGGCACTCCTATCACAGCTGGTGTACCGAAGAGGGCTTCCCATTCCTAGAACTTCACATCCCTAGGATCCTGTCCTTTCTTCAAAGGGGTCTCCAACTGAATCTCAAACTCAGCTCCCTTAAGGTACAGGTATCTGCTCTATCTGTACTCCTTCAGACAAGACTGGCACTAGACGATTCTATACGGACATTCTTGCAGGGGGTACAACGCCTAAAGCCTCCGTTCAGTTCGCCAGTCCCTGGTTGGAATTTAAACCTAGTTCTCGAAGCACTACTTGATCCACCGTTCGAGCCCATGGGATCTATTTCCGATTCTCTACTGACAAAGAAGGTGCTCTTCCTGATCGCAATATCCTCAACCAGACGAGTGTCCGAACTCAGCGCTCTGTCATCTGAAGAACCATATATAATTTTCCACAAGGACAAAGCCGTCCTTAGAACACTACCTTCCTTTCTGCCAAAAGTGGTATCTCATTTCCACATCAACCAGGAAATAGTAGTGCCAACCTTATGTCCTGATCCCAAGAACGATAAAGAGCGCAGACTACACAAACTAGATGTCGTCCGCGCGCTTCGTTGGTATATAGAGCGGTCAAAGCACTTTCGGCGTTCTCAATCCTTGTTCATATTACCATCGGGGCCTAAAAAGGGCCAGGCAGCCTCTAAAGCAACACTGGCAAGATGGATAAAAGAGACGATAAGACAAGCCTACTCAGCCAAAGGGAAGATTCCTCCCCTGAATCTACGAGCTCACTCAACAAGAGCAGTCGGAGCATCCTGGGCATGGCGCAACTCTGCCTCAGTGGAGCAGCTCTGCAGAGCGGCCACCTGGTCCTCTGTTCACACATTCTCAAAATTTTACAATCTTGACACATACTCCTCAGCGGAGGCGGCGTTTGGCCGAAAGGTACTGCACTCCGTAGTGCAGTAAAAAGTGTCAATCTATTGCCGCAGTTATTCCTCAATTCCCACCCGTTGTCGGGGGCTGCTTTGTTAAATCCCCTAAGGTCCCTGTGTCCCCCAGAGACGACAGAGAAAACAGGATTTTTGATACTCACCGTTAAATCCTTTTCTCTGTAGTCGATAGGGGGACACAGGGCTTCCCGCCCTATTGAGGAACGTTGACCATGTTGGTCTATTGGGAATATTCTTACTGTTTTTTCCTGTTCTGCCATTCGGCGATGAGTTATTACGTTTTTATAAGCAGTATCTTTGGTACAAACTGATTGGAATATGTAAGTGTGTGGGGTTAAGCTGGCTGTCCAGACACGCCCCCTGAATAATTTCATAAGTGTCCTGCCTCCTGGAGGATGGAGCTTAACCCCTAAGGTCCCTGTGTCCCCCTATCGACTACAGAGAAAAGGATTTAACGGTGAGTATCAAAAATCCTGTTTTCTGATAAGGCTTACTTAGTTTTAACCTTTCCTTCTCCTTTAAGGGAAAGTGAGGACCTGCAGTGGAAGTTATTAGTATGTAATTCTTTAAACACAAACTGTTTAGCATGCCTTACTGCAAGGCATTTAGTATTCTATTGCACTCGTTTTGCTAAGATGATCAACGAGGATGATTCTTTTGATCAACTAAGGATTGGCAGAGTAGGTTCTTAGATAAACTGGCAAGCACAGAAAACATATTGAAGGTGTAGGAAATTGGCTGTATGAACCGATTAGTGTTCTAAAAGATTCTTCGTGAACTCTGTTTTGAGCTAGGTGCTTGGCCATATCAACAGAAGGACACACTAGATCAGGGGTCCCCAACCTTTTTTTATCCTTGAGCCACATTCAAAAATAAAAGGAGTTGGGGAGCAACACAGGCATACAAAAACATCCTGGGGTGCTAAATAAGGGCCTATGTGGACTAGCCGACTACAGGAGGCTCTATTTGACGGTACACCTGGTTTTTATGAAACCAAAACTTGCCTCCATGTCTGTAATTAAAAAATAAGCACCTGCTTTGAGGCCACTGGGAGCAACATACAAGGGATTGGTGAGTAACATATTGCTCGCGAGCTACTGGTTGGGGATCACTGTACTAGAAGTTTAACTGGTAAATCTACTTAGCACTGACAATTTGATATAGCAAATATCGGCTCTTGCTTTAATTGTTACTGAAATTGAATTGGTTATCAGGACCTGCTTAGTATAGCTGATTTCATTTACTAATAATGTTAAATTAGGTTGCTTCATGAATAAATGCTATGAATACAATTCTGCTATTTTCTTTGATTTTACTAGGACCTTCCAGAATTTTTTGAGGATAACATGGAGACGTGGATGACCAATTTTCACAACCTGTTAACTTTGGATAACAAACTATTGCAAACTGATGTAAGTGTTAAATGATTAAAGGGATCCTGTCATCGGAAAACATGTTTTTTTTCAAAACACATCAGTTAATAGTGCTACTCCAGCAGAATTCTGCACTGAAATCCATTTCTCAAAAGAGCAAACAGATTTTTTTATATTCAATTTTGAAATCTGACACGGGGCTAGACATATTGTCAATTTCCCAGCTGCCCCTGGTCATGTGACTTGTGCCTGCACTTTAGGAGAGAAATGCTTTCTGGCAGGCTGCTGTTTTTCCTTCTCAATGTAAATGAATGTGTTTCAGTGGGACATGTGTTTTTACCATTGAGTGTTGTTCTTAGATCTACCAGGCAGCTGTTATCTTGTGTTAGAGAGCTGTTATCTGGTTACCTTCCCATTGTTCTTTTGTTTGGCTGCTGGGGGGTAAAAGGGAGGGGGTGATATCACTCCAACTTGCAGTACAGCAGTAAAGAGTGATTGAAGTTTATCAGAGCACAATTCACATGACCAGGGGCAGCTGGGATATTGACAATACGTCTAGCCCCATGTCAGATTTCAAAATTGAATATAAATCTATTTGCTCTTTAGAGAAATGGATTGCAGTGCAGAATTCTACTGGAGCAGCACTATTAACTGATTCATTTTGAAAAATATTTTTTTCCCATGACAGTATCCCTTTAAGTCAGGCAACTGCAATAAGTGCATCTGTATTCTATATGTTCACTGGAAAGCCAAAATAATTAGGGGCTGATTCATTAAGGGTCGAATATCGAAGGTTAATTAATCCTCGATATTCGACTAGGAATTGAAATCCTTGGACTTCGAATATCGAAGTCGAAGGATTTAGCGCAAATTCTGCGATCGTACGATCAAAGGATTATTCCTTCGATGGAACGAGTAAAAAACCTTCGAATCGAACGATTCGAAGGATTTTAATCCAACGATCGAAGGAATATCCTTCGATCAAAAAAACTTAGGAAAGCCTATGGGGACCTTCCCCATAGGCTAACATTGACTTCGGTAGCTTTTAGCTGCCGAACTAGGGGGTCGAAGTTTTTTTAAAGAGACAGTACTTTGACTATCGAATAGTCGAACGATTTTTACTTCGAATCCTTCGATTCGGAGTCGTGGTCGAAGTAGCCCAAAAAATACTTCGAAATTCAAAGTTTTTTTTACTTCGAATCCTTCACTCGAATTTAGTGAATCGGCCCCTTAGTATGGAAAAGCAAAGCCAGCGCAGTTGGAAATAGGGTAAAAGTACAATTGTCTGAATTGGACCACTTTTATTGTGATCCAGCTCCTATAGATTTAATTTCATCAGGTTCATAGGCTCTTCTTTTTGACTTTGCATAACTTTTAACACGGCTTTTAAATCAATTTCCCCACAAAAGGATGAAGAGGAAGCAGGCTTGCTGGAACTGTTAAAGTCCCAAATCTGCGACAACGCGGCTTTGTACGCTCAGAAATACGATGAAGAATTCCAGCCCTACTTGCCGCGCTTTGTCACAGCCATCTGGAACCTGCTGGTGACCACAGGGCAAGAAGTTAAATATGATTTGGTACGATTAGCTGGTTTTTTTTTTTTTCATTTGTTTTCATATGAATTCAAGTCTGATCACGTTTCTGTATGTTTTGCTCTGGGTGCAGTTAGTAAGCAATGCCATCCAGTTCCTGGCATCTGTATGCGAGAGGCCTCACTATAAAAACCTCTTTGAGGACCCCAGCACTTTAACGAGTATCTGCGAAAAGGTCATTGTTCCCAATATGGAATTCAGAGGTGAGTAATAATGTCTTGAATAAATAATAAAACTTAATACAAATAGTATTTCATCACGGAATCATTGATAGAATATTTCAGGCAGAAAAAACGGTTAACCGTGTTTTGAAATTGTGCTTTTGTAGCTGCCGACGAAGAAGCTTTTGAGGACAATTCTGAAGAATACATAAGAAGAGACTTGGAGGGATCAGGTAATATTTTATCCATCATTTTCTTGACCGTTGTTTTTTTTTTCTTTTCTCCAGTGGATGACAATACATTGTTTTGCGTTAGATTAGGGGCTGATTCACTATGGGTCGAATATCGAGGGTTAATTAACCCTCGATATTCGACTAAGAATTGAAATCCTTCGACTTCGGATTATTCCTTCGATCGAACGATTAAATCCTTCAAATCAAAAGATTCGAAGGATTTTAATCCTACGATCGAAGGAATATCCTTCGATCAAAAAAAAGTTAGGCAAGCCTATGGGGACCTTCCCCATAGGCTAACATTGACTTCGGTAGCTTTTATCTGCCGAACTAGGGGGTCGAAGTTTTTTTTAAAGAGACAGTACTTCGACTATCAAATAGTCGAGCGATTTTAACTACGAATCCTTCGATTTGAAGTCGTAGTCTGGTCAAAGTAGCCCAAAAAAACCTTCGAAATTCGAAGTTTTTTTACTTCGAATCCTTCACTCGAATTTAGTGAATCAGCCCCCAAATGTAGTGGAAAAGAACAGTCAATAATAGTCAAATAAGTGACTCTCATTTGAAGCAACGTTCACACACATCCAGATTTGAACGTACCCATTGCTCAGTTTACTAATACTACTTCATTTAAATGATTCATCTCAGATATAGATACAAAGCGCAGAGCAGCTTGTGATCTGGTGCGAGGTTTGTGCAAGTTTTTCGAAGGCCCAGTGACCAACATCTTCTCGGGTTACGTGAACTCAATGCTCCAGGAATACGCAAAGAACCCGTCTGTGAACTGGAAGCACAAAGATGCTGCCATATACCTTGTTACGTCTTTGGCATCTAAAGCACAAACACAAAAGGTAGGCTTTCAAACTCTTCTGTTCCTGAAGCTTGAGATTTAGGAAGACCACACACTGCGGCTCAAAAAGGTGTCATGAGGGTTGTGGCACCCCAATTTTTAACACAAAGAGAGAGAGATTTGCCAGCGCTCGATTTGCCTTTAAAAAATATTTTCAAAAAATGAGGTGTTAGTACCACACTTTGGCCAAAATATGTAAGCTCACGTGCCACGTCAAGGCCCCTCATTGTACGTGAGTCCTACACTATTTGTGAGCATTATAAGTTTGTAGTGCATTTAAAATCAAGTCCCCCAGTAAGACCAATGTGCACTTACCCTTAGCTCTGGAGCTGACGATTTCTTTCTGTGTTCTGTTTACAAATTGTAGCCAAATATTGCCTGGCTGCCATTTAGCCTTTAAAAACAGGGAATCACATATAGATGTATGTTAATTGGCTTGGGGCTAAAAAGCTCTTTGCTATTTCACTATAGCCCCTTAGTTAAGGGGAGGTGCACCATGTTCTTATTACCAGGTCCCAGTCACATGTTTACTGGGGGACTGGTTTTTAAATGCACTACAAAGCTAAAATGCTTATAGTGGAGGAAGGAAATCATTCACAGGTGTAAGTTTGCCGGCTGGGGCTTAAAAGCTCCAAGCTTTCTCACTAGAGCTCCAGAGCTAAGGGTAAGTGCACAATGGTCTTACTGGGGGACTTGATTTTAAATGCACTACAAACTTATAATGCTCACAAATAGTGCAGGACTCACGTACAATGAGGGGCCTTGACGTGGCACGTGAGCTTACATATTTTGGCGAAAGTGTGGTACTAACACCTCATTTTTTGAAAATATTTTTTAAAGGCAAATCGAGCGCTGGCAAATTTTCTCTTTTTGTACAAATATTGGCTTTTTATCGTTTTCGGCAGCTGGTCAACTCCAGAATGTGGGTTAGTCCGAGCGCTGGGACAATGTTGTCTACGGCAGCTGGTCAACGCCACAGCGTGAGTTAGACCGAGCGCTGACGATTTCTTTCTGTGACCCCAATTTTTAAGCCATACCTACTTATATTGGCCGAACCCACTTGCAAGATCATCCACCTTTAAAGCAATATGCACAAATTTATAACTTTCCAGTAACATACAGCATTTTTGATCAATCATTTTGTGGCTCACTCATGCAGGTGGAGGTTTTATGTAGCTTAGAGCTGACCATGGGATTATTAAAGGTGCAGACATTGTGGAATGATATTCATGTAGCCCTATTTCTATTGATGCTGCACCGTCCCTATTAGCTTGTTCTGGATTGACCTGATGTTGGGAAATTATTTCCATATGGCATAAAGGAGAACTAAACCCTAAAAATGAATATGGCTAAAAATGCCATGTTTTATATAGTGAACTTATTGCACAAGGCTAAAGTTTCAGCTTGTCAATAGCAGCAATGATCCAGGACTTCAAACTTGTCACAGGGGGTCACCATCTTGGAAAGTGTCTGTGACACTCACATGCTCAGTGGGCTCTGATTGGCTGTTGAGAAGCTAAGCTTAGGGCTCGTCACTAATTATCCAGCAGAAAATGAGCTTCCCTGGCTGTAATATAAGCTGATGCTACAGGTTTGCTGATTATTAAATTCTGATGCTAATTGCACTGGTTTCTGTGCTGCCATGTAGTAATTATGTGTATTAATTACTAATCAGCCTTATATTGTGACATTTCTATTCTATGTGTACTGTATATTGTGAGTGGGTCCCTAAGCTCAGTAAGTGACAGCAGCACAGAGCATGTGCAGTGAATCAGCAGAAAAGAAGATGGGGAGCTACTGGGGCATCTTTGGAGACACAGATCTTTACTGCTAAAGGGCTGTGGTTGCCTTGGGCTTGTACAGAAGCCCAAAACAAAATGTACAACATTTCTAGCTTCTTTAGTTAAACTTTTTAGTTCTCCTTTAAGCAAATGTAAGGCTTGGCTGAAAATCAAATGTCTGTTTTTTTTTTTTTTAACTCATGTTGGGTGGTATGAGCTTAGAGGAGCAAAATTGTAATACTGATCACTTTCTTTCAGCATGGAATTACTCAAGCCAACGAACTGGTTAACCTAACAGAATTCTTCGTCAATCACATTCTTCCAGATTTAAAGTCTGCAAACAGTAAGTGTTTAAAGGGGAAGTACAGTCTAAATTATTTTGTATACTAACCATAAACATGAACTTACTGCACCACAAGCCTAATCAAACAAATGATTTATGCTTTCAAAGTTAGGGTGTCAAGATAGGGGGTCACCATCTTGTAAATTTGTTAAACATCTTTGCAAGACCAAGACTGTGCACATGCTCAGTGTGGTCTTGGCTGGTGCTTAGGGATCGTCATACATTAGCAGAAGTCAAATAATATCTGCCAGAAGCCGATACAGCAAGTCTGTATTTTGTTTCTATGCTCTTTTGAGACTTTTGACAGAAAGCAAATGTATCTCCAAGAAGCTTCAAAAAACAACAAAAAAAATCTTGTTTAACTGAAATGAAGGTGGAAGGTAGTAGAGGAAATCCATACAAGTATATATATATTTACAAAATTGGTATAATGGTCAGCAGACGTATTGCCAAGTACATGGTTTAACCTGTAGCAGGCCATTATAAGTTGCTTTATTAGTGACTGGGACTCAGGGTGAGAATTATTGATAGTAGTGTTAACCCCCTCCAAGATAATACAGATAATTCTGCTCTTTCCATTAGTGCTTATCAATTTGCAATAAGCCTGTTTTATTAAAGGGATACTTTAAATCCATTTCAGTGCAGAATTCTGCTGGAGCAGCGCTATTAACTGATTCATTTTGAAAAAAAATGTTTTTTCCCATGACAGCATCCCTTTAAGAAGGAAAAACAGCAGCCTGCCAGAAAGCATTTCTCTCCTAAAGTGCAGGCACAAGTCACATGACATGGGGCAGCTGGGAAATTGACTGCCAGAATTCTGCTGGAGTAGCACTATTAACTGATGCGTTTTGAAAAAAACATGTTTTCCGATGACAGGATCCCTTTAAGTTACCTCTAGAAGCTGCGCTTAAAATATCAGTGTCTGTTCCTTTCACAGAGGAACATTTCTTATGTGCTTGTGCCAGTCATGTTTTTATGTGTTGTTCCCATTAGAGCTCGTCATCTGCATTGCGACGCCAGTCTCTTTATTGCTGTTTCGTGATTCTGTATTTTTTTTTCCTCTTCCTTCCAGTCAATGAATATCCAGTTCTTAAAGCAGATGGCATTAAATATATTATGTTTTTCAGAAGCCAAGTAAGTTGTCTTTGCTCAAGTTTGTAGTTTCCCACCTCCTTCGTTCAAGCTGAGATAAAGTCTGTGTGTATAGGCATTGGCATGTGTTTTTTTGCTTCATTTTTCATTTGTTATGAAGAACTCTGGTTTATAGGATCCAGTTTACCCTAGCAACCAGGCAGTAGCAGGAATATGAATAGCAGAGGGCATATATAGAAAGATATGGAATAAAATAACAATTTATAGCCTTACAGAGCAATAGTCTTTTTGGCTGTGCGGATCTGTAGCTCCTATTTGGAAGTTAGAAAGAGGCATAAATATTGGGTAGAATTTCTATGACGTGTATTACCCCTTTAATCTGTTGCCAACAGTAAATTCATTACCAGACAGCAGCAGAACTGCACCGATAATAACCAGCACATAAGATTGTTGGTTACTTAAGGAAACATGCCGTCTTTCTAATCATCTGGAAGAGTCCTACAACATTATGCATTCACAAAAATGGCAGTATTTCCCTTTATAAGGCCTATGGTTTTTTTTTTATTTTTAGACCAGTTTCTTTCATTTTCTGTTTGCAGATTCCCAGAGAACAGCTTCTGGTGACCATTCCTCTCCTAATAGCCTATCTGCAGGCAGAAAGCATAGTAGTACATACTTATGCAGCCCATGCCCTGGAGAGGTTCTTCACCATGAAAGGAGCCGCTACCACCACCCTGTAAGTATAAACTTCTGTGGATTTCCTGTCGTTTATTTTTTTGTTTTCTGGGGTTTAAAGGGGAAGTAAAGTCTAAAATAGAATAAGGCTAGAAATGCTGTATTTTGTATGCTAAATATAATCATAAACTTACTGCACCACAAGCCTATTCAAACTAATGATTTGTTATTTCAAATTTGGTCACAGGGGGTCACCATCTTGTAACTTTGTTAAACATCTTTGCAAGACCAAGACTGTGCACATGCTCAGTGTAATCTGGGCAGTTTAGGGGTCATCCTAAATTATCAAAACAGCGCAAGTCAAATAATATCTGCCAGAAGCAGATACAACAAGACTAATTAATAATCAGAATATACAGACTGCACTGGGTCCTGTGTTGTCATGTAATCTAATGTGGATTTTATAGTTTTTGTATTGTTTAATACAAACTTTCTCCAACTCTGCAGAACCAGTGGCTGCAGCAAAATAATCCCCCAAATAGAATCCCAGTTTATCTGTTTAAATCTGGCTCCATGATCTTTGTCCCTGCAGCTGGAGTTGGAACAGTAAAGGGGATGTAAAGGCAAAAATAAAATCCAATACAAACCTCTACACATACGCCAACTGCTCTACAGAGAAACAAACAAAGCTGCTTGAGTTCTGCATGGCTGGGAAGTAAGGCGGGGGCTCCCCCTGCTGTTCATAAGTATGATTGTTTCCCTGCAGAGCAGTTAGGGACCGTCTGACAATTCCTATCCACAGCAGTAAATGAAGGGAGAATTTCACTGCATAAGTAAATGAAGGGAGAATTTCACTGCATAAGTAAATGAAGGGAGAATTTCACTGCATACAGTCAGGTTTCTTATAAAAACGGTACACATTTTTTTAATTAATGTATATTGGAGAAAGGTTTCTTTTTCATTAAAGAAAGTAAAAATTGATTTTTTTTTTTTGCCTTTACTTGCCCTTTAAAGGAACATGTCCCTGTTTTGACTTGAGCTCATTCTTTTGGGATATTCAAGAAATATGCATTTATTATAAACACACCCAGCCATTGGGCATTTGTCCTTCAGCAAGAGTACAGGCTGATTGTGCTGCAGTATTATCAAACCCCCTCTAGGAATTGCTTTAATATCTTTTAACTCTCTGCAAAGAGAAAATGTTACTGGAACTCTATGGTGTGCATAACTTTTATTTTTTTATTTTTTTCCACCCTCAGCATTGTAGCAGCTGATATGATGCCATACGTGGAGCTCCTTTTAGCTAACCTGTTTAAAGCACTTTCCTTACCTGGCTCAACTGAGAATGAATACATAATGAAAGGTATTTCCATAGCCAATATTCTCTGGATAATTTGGGTGCTCAATGCATTCTATGTTTTAATATTATAAATGTATGAAAAAATCCTTCTTTTTTTTATAGCAATCATGAGAAGCTTTTCATTGCTCCAGGAAGCCATCATCCCATATATACCGTCTGTAATCAGCCAACTAACACAGAAGCTGCTTGCAGTGAGCAAGGTAGTGTCTTAATACTTTTCTGTCTCTGTCCAAGTAAAGGGGATTCTGATATGATTTTCTTCTGTCTGCAATATTTGTGCTGTTGAAATGTCATGTTTTGTTGGGATATATATATCTATCTATATCTATCTATATATATATCTATATCTATATCTATCTATCTATCTATCTATCTATCTATATATATCTCTATATATATCTCTATATCTATCTATCTATCTATCTATATCTCTATATATATCTATCTATATATATATATATCTATATATATATCTATATCTATATATATATATATATATATATATCTCTATATATCATCTATCTATATATCTATATATCTCTCTATATATATCTATATATCTATATATATCTATATATCTACAGTATATCAATATATCATTTATATATCTATTTCTCTATATCTATATAGAAAACTGACCTGCAAATAAATTTGAGGTTGTATTCTTCACTCTTTTAGAATCCAAGCAAACCTCATTTCAATCACTACATGTTTGAGGCCATCTGTTTATCCATACGAATCACCTGCAGAGCAAACCCTGCTGCTGTTGCGAGCTTCGAGGATGCCCTCTTCCTGGTCTTCACCGAGATCCTGCAGAGCGATGTTCAAGGTACAGCGGTTCTAGCCCATACCAAAATAAGTGTGCCAGCAGTATAACATGGAGGCATGGGCCTTTCTAGTTTGGGCCAGTACAATTGGTTGGATATAATAGCTCTAGTTCTGAAGTACAACAAGAACTAGATGGAAATTGTGCCTCAAGTCAATGGTGACTCCATCACTACAAACAGTCTCTTCCTTTTAAAGTGTGTATGAAATCCTTCTGTCTGTGTCTCACTAAACGTATGATTAGAGGCTGACGAGTTTGTGGATGCTGAACGTCTTACATCTTGAAACAAATGTTGGCCCTTAAGTTCTTGATTAATTGCAACTCCCAGAATACCCCAGGGTACTCCGGGCCGGAACTAGAGGTAGCAGAGTAGGTACCCGCAATCATGGGGCACTTTTTTGCCTTTAGTAGTTTTTAAATTTTATAAACCGCCTGTTCTAACCCCCTCTTGCTTGTGATTCATACTGCGGGCAGAAGCACTCCCTCTTGGCAGCTGCTGGTACAGGTACATATTTGTGGGCAATATCTTGCTTGCTGCTTGCACAGGTAAACAGATGATTGGGGCAATATGATGGATTTTTGGCTGCTGCTGCCACAGGTACATATTTGAGCAGTAACGTAACTTGGTGGGGGCGGGCCCTGGTTCGGGCCCGCCCCCACCCTTGTCTGTGCGATTTTTCTCTGCGCCTGCAGCCGACTCCAGCCGCGCACGATCTTCTGGGGGGGCCTTGCGGGGGTGTGGGCCCTGGCCCATTGGCACCCCCTGCTCCCCCGGTAGTTACGCCCCTGTATTTGAGGGCAATATGATGGATTTTTGGCTGCTGCTGGCTTAGCTACTGATAGGGGGCAATATGAGTGATTGGCTGCTGCTGGCTCAGATATATGAGGCAATATGGTGGCTGCTGGCACAGGTACACAGATGTTTGGGGCAATATGATGGATTTTGGCTCCTGCTGGCACAGGTACAAATTAGGGACAATATGATAGATTTTATTTGACTGCCGCTGGCATAGTTACAGGTTGGGGGTAACAATATGATGGATGTTTTGGCTTATGCTGGCACAGGTACAGATTGGGGGCAATCAGAGGGATTGACTGCAGTTGGCATAGGTACAAATGGGGGCAACATGATGACTGCTGGCACAGGTACAGGGGGCAATATGAATGGTAGGGTGGGAAATGGTAATGCAGGACTGGTTGGGGGGGGGCATTGATTGAAGACCTTGCCTAGTGTGCCAAAATACCTTGGCCCGGCCCGGCCCTGCCCCTGTTGCTTGTACAGGTGTGGGATCACCTTATTACCTTATTCCCCAAATTTAAGTTAAAAATGAATGTTCCTGTCTCTAGTGTTTCAGTCTAGTCGCTGTGATGCAGGAGCATCTGAACTGTTACAATTTGCTACATGTAGTTGATACAATCAGCAGTATCTGTGGAAAATAAGTGCAACTATTGTATCAATTCTAACAGCTTTTGATGAAATCAGCGATTCTGCTCAGCAGGGACAAATGTATCTACTAAATGTATTCATTTAGAACAGTTAGAGTCGGCGACCCCACCTCTCGGAGATGCTTTAGAACAGGGGTGCCCAAAAGGAAGATCAGGATCTACCAGTAGACCATTAGTTGGTGATCAGTAGATCTCAAGACACTGTCAACAGCTTGTCTCAATCACCCTCCTATTTCATCCTTTTCATTCAGATATTTATTATATTAAGGTTACATAAAAAATAGTTGTTAAATATATAGTGAATAAAGTACCCCCTCTTGTAAAATATAAGGATATTATAAGTTACCGAGGAGTTTCATGACAATATAAAAACACAAGGCCGAATTTATTATAATACACAAGTTTCAGTGAGTCATGTGACAGAAATGACATCAGAACTCAACGTTTATAACTGATGACATCAGAACTCACCGTTTATAATGATATAATTTACAAGATATTCATGGCTTCTGTGTATTATAGCAATATAAATTCTCTCATACATCGAAATAATATTTAAGTAATATTTCCCGTGGAACAGAATGCTTACAATGCTTTTATGGATGTAGATCATAATGGGACAACATCACTAAAAGTAGACCTCGCATTAGTAAAGTATGGGCTCTCCTGCTTTAGAAGGTGAACAATTTAACTTTAACACTTCAAAATTAGAAAAAGGGTCACAAATAGAAAGTCATTTGAAAAAAGTTTTTATTAACAACTGAACTGGAAAAAGTGTTTGACGGTGAACATCCCCTGTAATATGATCGCTATGCTACGGGTCCTGATTAGATGTTTGTGCAACGATTGATCCTAGGGTTTGTAAATAGTCATTCTTTCTCTTTTCATTTCAGAATTTATCCCCTATGTCTTTCAAGTCATGTCCTTGCTCCTGGAAATTCACACAACTGATATCCCACCATCCTACATGGCCCTGTTTCCGCACCTTCTTCAGCCAGTTCTGTGGGAGAGAACGGGTAACATCCCTCCTCTTGTCAGACTTCTGCAGGCTTATCTCGAGAGAGGAGCCACGACCATTGCTGCAAGTGCCTCTGATAAAATCGTACGTTTGCCTCATTCTCCGATAAGCTACAGTATATGGTCATGCCCAAATAATTTGCATTCTAATGATTGTTTCTCGTTTTGGATTGTTTTTAGCCTGGTCTGCTTGGTGTCTTCCAAAAACTGATTGCCTCTAAGGCCAACGATCATCAAGGCTTTTATCTGCTTAACAGTATTATTGAGCATTTGCCCGCGTAAGTAAACCTGCAATGATTGGTTTAACCCTTTATGTCTAGTCCAGGGCCCTGGAAGGAGTTGGGAAGCAATCTCAGGATCTCATTAAAGGGGTTGTTCACCTTTGCGATAACTTTTAGTTTTCAATTTTTATTATTGAAGCCTTTTGAGTTATTTAGCTTTTTACTCAGCAGCTCTTAAAGGAGAAGGAAAGCTACGGAGGCATTTTATTGCCAATAGATTAGCTCAATAGTGCAAGCTAGAAGAATCCTATATTTATTCTGTAGAATGTTTTACTATACCTGAGTAAAAAGCTCTAAAAGTTCTGTTTGTTTAGGATAGGAGCTGCCATATTAGCTGGGTGTGACATCACTTCCTGCCTGAGTCTCTCCCTGCTCTGGGCTCAGATTACAGTAGAGAAGGGAGGGGGGGGGAAGAGGAACAAACTGAGCATGCTCAAGCCCTAGCCCTGGAGGTTTAAGCTGAAAACAGGAAGTCTGATACAGAAGCCCATGAGTACACAATAGAAGGAAAGAAATGTGCTGTTTCTTTTGACAGAGGACTCAGAGCAGCATTACTTTGAGAGTTTTCTGGTATATTTAAATGGACCTTTCTGATAAGGCTTACTTAGATTTTACCTCTCCTTCTCCTTTAAGCAATCTGGTAACTAGGGTCCAAATTACCCTAGCAATCACGCATTCATTTGAATAAGCGGAGATGCCTGAATAAAAAAATCAGTAATAAAAAGTAACAATACATTTTGTAGCCTTACAGAGTATTTGCTTTTAGATGGGAGTCTGCGACGCCCATTTGAAAGCTGCAAAGAATCGGAAGAAAAAGTCAAATAATTATAAAACAATAATAAAAAAAATGAAAACCAATTGAAAAGTTGCTTAGAACTGGCCGTTCTATAACATAGTTAAAGTTACCTTAAAGGTGAACCACCCCTTTAAAGTGATTGTCATGATATCTATGATGTAGTTTTTACAGCAAGTGTATTTAGTTGTAATATTGGTGTGTAGGTGCATCTCAGGTCATTTTGCCTGGTCATGTGATTTCAGAAAGAGCCTGAACTTTAGGATGGAACTGCTTTCTGGCAGGCTGTTGTTTCTCCTACTCAATGTAACTGAATGTGTCTCAGTGGGACCTGGATTTTACTATTGAGTGTTGTTCTTAGATCTACCAGGCAGCTGTTATCTTGTGTTAGGGAGCTGCTATCTGGTTACCTTCTGTTTCTAGGCTGCTGGGGGGAAAGGGAGGGGGTGATATCACTCCAACTTGCAGTAAAGAGTGACTGAAGTTTATCAGAGCACAAGTCACATGACTGGGGGCAGCTGGGAAACTGACAAAATGTCTAGCCCCATGACAGATTTCAAAGTTGTATATAAAAAAATCAGTTTGCTCTTTTGAGAAATGGATTTCAGTGCAGAATTCAGCTGGAGCAGCACTATTAACTGATGCCTTTTGAAAATAAAAATGTATTTCCTGTGACAGTATCCCTTTAAGGCCAGCTAATGTTTATAGATGGAGTCACTAAGTGCTTATTGGCATGCACATTTCCCTTTTCTATCCAGCAGACAATGAATTTGCAGGGTAAACAGAAAATCTTGTAATGCGCAACTATTTCTAGCTTAAATTCTCATAGATAGCTAAGAAAAAGCTGTTTGATGATCCGGAAGTGCTTATTTGCCAAATAGTCCTGACATTTTTTTTGGATTTTTGCTTAACTCGCTGGTCGGGGTCATATCATTTGTAAAGTATGTCCTAATTGTGTTTGTTTTCCTGCAGAGAATGTATTGAGCAGTACAAGAGGCAAATCTTCATCGTTCTTTTCCAAAGGCTTCAAAGTTCCAAAACAACAAAGTTTGTTAAAAGTAAGTTCATTCCTGTATAACTCAGCCTGCAGCCTTGTGCCTTTATATGGTCACAGAACAACCCCTCAGTGACTTCTAATATCCTTATCATTTACAGTAGGGGGGACATTATCCCTTATAATACATGAGTGATACTCAGAGTTCCCTGTATAACTCAGCCTGCAGCCTTGTGCCTTTATATGGTCACAGAACAACCCCTCAGTGACTTCTAATATCCTTATCATTTACAGTAGGGGGTTCATTATCCCTTATAATACATGAGTGATACTCAGAGTTCCCTGTATAACTCAGCCTGCAGCCTTGTGCCTTTATATGGTCACAGAACAACCCCTCAGTGACTTCTAATATCCTTATCATTTACAGTAGGGGGTACATTATCCCTTATAATACATGAGTGATACTCAGAGTTCCCTGTATAACTGTGTAGGGGTTACATTATCTATACATCAGATTATAGTGTGTCGTAATAATGTCCTTCAAGTTAAATTATTATGAAATAATTGAATGCAGACACCAAATTCTGTATCTGTGCAACAAAGTCCTCCAAGGAAGTTGGTTATTGTCGAGTCATTGACTATAAAACCGTAAAACGGTTGCCCTTAAGTAACGTATTTCCTGCTCTGTGTAATTTCCTGAAGTCATTTGCAAGCGAATAAACATTTATGCCCTGACAGCAAAGTTTAGAAATACTTTTGTGCCCATCCAATAAGTGTGTTCTTGCTATTCCCATCAGTGAATGTTGTTACTCTGCAGTATAATATTGAGCACTTCTCTTGTGTCACATGTCTCCTCTCTCCCTATATTAGGTTTCCTAGTCTTTCTAAATTTGTTTTGCATCAAATTTGGAGCCATTGCGCTGCAGGAAATGTTTGACAGTATCCAACCAAAGTAAGTAAAATTCGACCGGAATTCAACTGATTTTCTACTTCTGATTAAAGGGAAACCAACAACCGTAAATGTAGGGAAATTAGTCACTACTCTTTAGCCAAGTTCTCACCATGCCTTTCCTTATTAAAGAGATTTTAATTTTTATGGTTTCGTTTTTATTTCTAAATGACACTGTTTACACTGCAAATAATTCACTCAACAATATAAAATTTAATTCCTGAACCAGCAAGTGTATTTAGTTGTAATATTGGTGTGTAGGTGCATCTCAGGTCATTTTGCCTGGTCATGTGCTTTCAGAAAGAGCCAGCACTTTAGGATGGAACTGCTTTCTGGCAGACTGTTGTTTCTCCTACTCAATGTAATTGAATTTGTCTCAGCGGGACCTGGATTTTACTATTGAGTGCTGTTCTTAGATCTACCAGGCAGCTGTTATCTTGTGTTAGGGAGCTGCTATCTGGTTACCTTCCCATTGTTCTGTTGTTAGGCTGCTGGGGGGGAAAGGGAGGGGGGTAATATCACTCCAACTTGCAGTACAGCAGTAAAGAAGTTTATCAGAGCACAAGTCACATGACTGGGGGCAGCTGGGAAATGTCAGATTTCAAACTTAAATATCTATTTGCTCTTTTGAGAAAACAATTTCGGTGCAGAATTCTGCTGGAGCAGCGTTAACTGTTTTATTTTGCAAAAAAAAAAAAAAAAAAAAGGTTTTCCCATGACTATCCCTTTAAGTAGTAACGTGATGTGCATGGTTTATTATTATTATTACTACTACCAAGTAATTCTAAAAGCCTAATCTGCAGCATTGTATACAGTAATAAATGATGGTTCATGATGGTTTTTCTTGCCGCAGAATGTTCGGAATGGTCGTGGAGAAGATCATTATCCCTGAGATACAGAAAGTTTCTGGACCTATCGAAAAGAAAATCTGCGCCGTTGGACTGACGAAGGTTCTCACAGAATGCCCAGTGATGATGGACACAGAGTATACAAAGCTTTGGTAAGCGGAGCAGCCATACCTGTAACTTGCATTGAGGTGGAGCATCTATTCTCTGAGCCATGACACAAGTACAGAAGCCTGAAGATGTTTATGAAGTGACCCCCGACGTGCTGCAAAATCAGTACTTTGTATGGTTTGAGTTTGGTTTTAAATGTATTGAAATGTGTGGGTTATATACAAGCTGCATGGGGCAGTAAAAAACCTAACTCCTGAATGGTTGCCGTGGGTTACTGTGCAAATCGTTGCCATTTGTATAAAGATGGATCACAAAGACTGGCCGGTACACAAGGCACATCATAGTTCTTTAGTCCTTTATGTACTATGGTCTGGCACTGATATTCATTCCAACGAATGGAAGTGAGAGCAGGAACTGAGATCCATAATATCTATTTACTCTTTCTTTACTTTGCTCTTATAGAGCGAGAGATGGAGGGAGAAAGGTAGATAGATGGAGAGAGAGAGAAGGGGAGCGAGAGAGACGGGGAGAGAGAGCGAGACGGAGATAAAGATGGAGAGAGTGCTTGCCGGAGAGAGTGCTTGACATGGAGAGATAGAGATTGCTTGACGGAGAGAGTGCTTGCCGATGAGAGTGCTTGACATGGAGAGATAGAGATTGCTTGCCATGGAGAGAGTGCTTGCCATGGAGAGAGTGCTTGCCATGGAGAGAGTGCTTGCCATGGAGAGAGTGCCGGATGATGGAGAGAGTGCCGGATGATGGAGAGAGTGCCGGATGATGGAGAGATTGATAGATATAGTTGATAGACAGACAGACAGACAGATAGACAGACAGACAGATGTTCCCAGGTACTTATCTCAAACTGAGCTCCTTGCATACTATCTCATAGTAAAGGTTTTATTTTCGCTTACCGAATGCCAGCGGCTCCAGAGAGTCATCACGTTTTATTTCAATGCATTTATTCCCATTGTATGTCCAGGTGATTTATATCCAGTCTGGTAACTCCTAATAGTACTGTGTTGGGTATAAATATTTAATTGATTTGCCAGTAAGACAAAGCTTTTACTAGTAGTTGCTGTGCCTCTGAATATCTGTGTGACCATTATTAATACAGATCGGTTCACGTTTTAAGTTCACTTTTTTAGTAAGTTATAGAATGGCCCATTCTAAGCAACTTTTCAATTGGTCTTCATTATTTCTTACATTATTTTTTTTAAAATTTGCCACCTTCTTGATATTTCCAGCTTGCAAATGGGACCCCATCTAAAAACAAATGCTCTGTAAGGCTACAAATGTATTGTTATTGCTACTTTTTATTACTCGTCTTTCTATTCAGACCTCTCCTATTCAGATTCCAGTCCCTTATTCAAATCAATGCATGGTTGCTAGGGGAATTAGGACCCCAGCAACAAGATTGCTGCAAACTGGAGAGCTGCCGAATAAGAAGCTAAACGCAAAAACCTAAAAAAATGAAAATGAATTACAATTTGTTTAGAATAGAATATCATTCTCTACATCATACTAAAAGTTATCTCAACTCCTTAAAAGCTTTAGGTTTTTGAATTTCTGTTTCACACAAAATATAGTTCTGTTATTAAGAATATATGAAGGAGATTCTCAGGAAGATCCTATTTAATGGAATGAATTCTCAACCCGACAGGACTCCATTGCTCCAGGCTCTCATTGGCTTGTTTGAGCTTCCTGAAGACGACACCATCCCAGACGATGAACATTTCATTGATATTGAAGATACTCCGGGCTACCAGGCGGCCTTCTCTCAATTGGCATTTGCTGG